>NW_024884711.1:5862783-6039095 GCF_019232065.1 Centrocercus urophasianus
CCCCCCCCCCCCCCCCCCCCCGCCCCAGTCATTCTCCTTTTGCCTGGTTTGAGTACATACAGCCATAATAAAGCCATTAACCCATGTACAACAGCTGTAGTGCAGATGCCCTCCATCTGCCAGCACATGGTAAAGCCTCCTCTTGTCAGATACCTCCTGGTGCTCTCCTTCCCAACATTAACTTCTATTTCATGGCTGCAACACTCAGCACAGGCAAAGCCAAAAGTATCACGGCTGTTTTCTCAGGGAAGAATGGTTCTTCATGCCAGGTCTCACATGAAATGTTTCTATAGCAGATTACATGCAAAGCTGTTCAGCCTTTATGAGATTATGAGTGACTGAGATTTTAGTCACTGGAATTTCAAAGCCTCTTATTTAAGATATATATGTGTATATATAAACATCAGCTAAGCTAGGTGAGGGAGGTGATCCTCCCCCTCTACTCTGCCCTGGTAAGGCCTCATCTGGAGCACTGCATCCAGTTCTGGGCTCCCCAGTACAAAACAGACAGGGATCTCTTGGAAAGAGTCCAGCGGAGGGCCATGAAGATGATGAAGGGCCTGGAGCATCTCTCCTATGAGGAAAGGCTGAGTGAACTGGGTCTGTTCAGCCTTGAGAAAAGAAGACTGAGAGGGGACCTGATCCAGGTCTATAAATATCTGAGGTGTGGGGGGCAGAATGGAGAGGCCAGACTGTTTTCAGTGGTGAGTGGAGACAGGACAAGGGGAAACGGCCGGAAACTGCAGCATAGGAAGTTCTGCACAAATGTGCACAAGAACTTCTTTACAGTGAGGTGACGGAGCACTGGAACAGGCTGCCCAGGGAGGTGGGGGAGTCTCCTTCTCTGGAGATGTTCAAGACCTGCCTGGATGCCTACCTGTGCGACCTGCTGTAGGGAACCTGCTTTGGCAGGGGGTTGGACACGATGATCTCTGGAGGTCCCTTCCAACCCCCACAATTATGTGATGCTGTGATAAGGACTAAGCTAGTAGCACCAGAACTGGGACATACAATAAAACAGTAATTTACAGTACATGTAAATTCTCCTCTAGAGAATAAAAACTAAGCACACTGTACTGATACTGGTACGAGACAAGACTACAACATACTCATGTGCAACAATTATGGTCTTAAAAGGAGATCCAGCAGCAACACAGCGATTCCAAGCAGAAATAGCCCAGCTTCCCTGGCCTTCCATGGGAGCACAAACAGGCCAATTACTTATAGTCTGTCAATACTAAGTCAGAACACCATAGATAGCCAGATAGCAGCTCAGTTTCCAAAAAAAACCCAGCAGTTTTTATTATGATTCATGCATGACTTGAATCAGTCAGTTGGGAAGAAAAAGTTACTGTGAGGGCAGAGCAGGAAGCAACGCAGCTTTACCAGGGAATTCACTTATTATAAATACAAATCTGCAATGTGTTTTATAGACTTCATATGAGTCTGATTAACTTCATTATCACTGCTACAGAGACAAATTCTAGTTGGAAAACATATTTTGAAAGGTCAAGCACGTAACGGTTGATGCACACACTCCCACATTACCCACAGTGATTGCACCAAATAGTTTTCCATCTATAAGACAACCAACATTTCATTTAATAATTTATATTATGAGCAAAGTTGCATCTGAAGAAAAACCACAAACTCATTTGCAGGCAGTATGACCAGTCACACCATATACATTCCCACAGGAAAGCAAAGATGAGACAACACTCTCATACACTGGGGAGGGTTGGAAGGAGAAGATGGGTCTTCCCTGTGACAATGAGCAGCAGTACAAGGATGGGCACACCAGGACTCGCAGCTGCCCTACCAGAGCGTAGCCAGTTCCAGAGCAGACATACGTGCCTCACAGTCACTTTCTGTGCAGTTCTGCACACATAACCCACAACTGCACCCAGCGATAAAGCACCAATGGCACCACCAGGGCAAAGGGAATGCCTCAAAAATTATGAGAGACGTAGGAATGTGAGACAAAAAAAATTACCCTGAAGTATATCAGGTTTTCAGGCCAAACCCTTGCTAAGGGAACTTTCAGGTAGAGTTTTGGTTGTGTAATAACTAACTCCCAGAATGATGAAGAACACACCAGGTATGCAAGATCTGCACACCAAGCCTGAGAAACAGATTTCTCTCTCTTGTCCCACTCACACCACACCAACCTTCAACTCATGCTGCCAAACTCAGACATGTCTTTTTTGAGGGGGAAGGTCTAGAGAGTGGGGACACTGGGTTAGCTGATCCAGCAGGATTGCAGACGAGCTGCAGTGCTGGGGCAGGAGAGGGGCAGGCAGACAGTAGTGTGACATTGAAATGAAAGGAGAAAGAAGTAGGAAGAGGGACTTTGTGTTCTTGCATAAGGCAAACATAAACTTCTTTATTTTGTTAAAGCAGGAACAACATGCCTGGATGCACTTTGAATGTTTTCAGCATAACAGAGGAGAAGATGATGGATCAGATGCCAACAACAAGCCATAAAAATCAGAGACTATGGCTCTAACAGAGCTGCAGAGCCCACCTCAAAAGCAAGCCAATGAAGTTTAATGGGAGGCATCAAGGAGATTTATGGTAGGGAGGAAAAAGGAACATAAGATTTTGATAAGAACGTTTGACCAGACAGTGAGGAATGATGTATGAATAGACAGTCTAAGGGTGGTTCAGATGGAGAACATGATGAATGGGCTGTTGCGTTTCCCACGGAAGGGCTAGATCTGTGTATGAAAAAAGATGCAGTCAAGGATTTTTTCATCTGCTTCTAAATACATCTGCTTTATTGCTGGAGAAAGCCTGGTTTGTCTCCTTCTAGCATGGGTTTGTCTCAACTTTTCCAGTCTTTGAAACAACCCATAATCAATCACAGTGTAACATTCATTCTTTATTTTTAGAAGTGTTTTAACAAGCAAATGGCTGTCATTAGTTTGCCTCCAAAGCAACACACTGAAGTTCTAGATTATTTAGTTTGAAACTTATCCTTCAGAACACCCGATTGCACAGCCAGTGCTTTAAACTATGTAGCTTACAATCAATGGCTGACAGCGTGATGCATCAGTGCGACGGGCACAGCTAAAGGCAATAGAAATGTTAGCATGAAGCTCACATTGGGCTGTCTGGGTCATTTGCAGTCACTGCAAATAACTGCGTTTATTTCATACATCCTTCCAGGGTCTTTCAGAGGACATGCAGCTACAAAGCAGACTGTTTACACGTAAGGAAGAGCATGAACCGCCTGCATTTCCATCCTGCATTTTCAGCAACCGAGCAGCTTTTGAAACTGAGGAAAAGCCCCTCGTGCTGTTTTTGAGCTCACAGCTGGAACTCTTATGGGGCTGCAGATGAGATTTGGCTGTTCCTGGGCCATCTCCACAGACGGCACGGAGCATCCAGGAAGCGCGAGAAGAGCAGCTGGCAGCGAGCACACCCGAACGTCGGGCACTGCAGAGCTCTGCTAGGGCAAGTGCCGCTCTGTCTGCTGGAAACTTAAAGGAACAGTAAGTTATATCGGAACTAAAAATTATACAAACTATAGGACCTGCTCAGGCCAGCTCAGAGCTCAAGCTCCTGCTCCTCGCAGGTAACCCACTCCCTCTCCCTGCATCCAAAGGAAAAGGGCTTCGAGAACTTACTTCCGTAACCTAAATACCAGAAACTGAGGGCACAGAGATCGCAAAGTTCACCCGGTCAGCACTTACCTGAACGACAAAGACCAACTTCCAACCGAGACAGCCCGGTGCCCCAGCTCAGCCACGTTCCGGGACCGCGCGCCGCGCCCGGTCCCGTTCCCGCTCCCCAGCCACGCCGCCGAACACCGGAACCGCCCCCCAACCAAGCGGGCAGGCGGCAGCGCCCGGGCTCGGGGCTGCGCGCACCTTCACTCGCAGCCCGGCCAAAGTGCGAGCGCGCTCATCTCCATCACCATCACCACCTCCATCACCATCACCATCACCATCACCGTCGCCGTTTCCCATCCCTCCCCGCAGCCCCACCATCCCTACCTTCCCGCTGGAGGTGCTGCGCCGAGGCGGCGATGAGGACAGCGAGCACCACGAGCAGCGCGCGGACCCCCGCCATTACCCGCAGGGGCCCAGCGCCGAGGGGGCGCTGGCTCCCTCCGCGCCTTACGCTTCCGCCTCCTTCTCACACCTGGACGGAGGGAGGGACGGAGGGAAGGAGGGGACAGCGGCAGTCCCGCCCGGCAGCACGCAGGTGGGGCTCTGCCGGCCCGCCTCTTCCCCTCCGGCCCGCGGAGCCCTGGGCTCTGCCGGAGTTGTGTGCTTCTCTGTCGCAGTCCTCTGCCCAGAGGGACTTTTTACTCAGCCCATCTTAATCATATGCAATTGAGAGAAGTCGCGTGTCAAAAGAAAGACAAAAACCAAAACGCACACGCACACAACAAACAAACAAACAAAAACAGAAAAAAAAAAAAAAAAAAAGGAAAAATAAAGCAAGATTTGGGTTGTAAGAGATCTTAAAGATGGCCTGGCTCCTCCCTGCAGGGCAGGGCTGCCACCCACCAGACCAGGCTGCCCCGAGCCCCATCCAACTTGGCTTTGAGTGCCCCCAGGGATGGGGCACCACAGCTTCTCTGGGCAGCTGTGCCAGTGCCTCACCACCCTCTGAGTAAAGTATATATTCTTAACATACAACCTAAACCTCGCCTCTTTAAATCTAAAGCCATTCCCTCCTTGTCCTATCGCTACACTGCCTCATAAAGAGCCCCTCCCCAGCTTTCCTGTAGGCCCATTTAAGTACTGGCAGGCCGCAGCGAGATCTCGCCAGCACCTTCCCTAGGCTGAATAGCCCTAGCTCCTTCGGCTTGTCTCCTTAGGAGAGGATTTCCATTCCTCTGAGCATCTTTGTGGCCTCCTCTGGATCTCAATAGGCTTATGTCCTAAATGTTGCAGATGGGGCCTCAGCAGAGAGTGTAGCAGAGGCAATCCCCTTCCTCACCCTGGCTGGTCATGCTGCTTTTGATGCAGCCCAGGGCATAGTTGGCTTTCTGGTCTGCAGTGTAGATTGCTGGCTCATGTTGACCTTCTCATCAACCAGCACCTCCAAGTTCTTCTCCTCATGGCTGCTCTCAATCCCATCCCCACTTCAGCCTGTATTTGTGCCTGGGATTGCCTCAGTCCAGGTCCAGGGCCTTGCTCCTGGCCTTGTTGAATTTCACATGGTTCCACCACTTGTGCTTGTCAGGATCTCTCTGGATGGCATCCCTTCCCACCTTCCCTTCTGTGTGCCAGCTGCACCACACAGTTTGGTCATCCACAAACTTTGCTGAGGATCTTCACAAATGGATGCTATTAACTGGTTATAAGACAATGCTGAAATGAATGGGTAATTTTTACAGCCATATGAAGAGGAAAATAATGATTTGTTTTCCTGTAATCAGTTCTGCTACCAATTAGTTAACATAAGGAAGCAGGGAATGTCTAGGCCTTTAATTTTCTGCTGTTAGGGAAATAAAAAGGCTTTCAGCTAACTCACAGATTTTGGTTTATGTTAGTTCCGTCTTTCTGTCTCATCATCTTTAAATCTTCATTAAGGTCAGTACTTTCCTACTGAAGGTATTTCCTACGTCTTTTTATGTTACCTTACAGTTTTGGTTGTTGTTTTTTTTTTTTTTTTTTAATCTTTTTATTTCTTAATCATTTCCCCCCCCCCTCCCCGTTTTAGAGATGATAGACCAAGGAACAGACTGTCCTTACCACTTCTGTATGTGATGAGAGATAGGATGGAGAGGGCAGCGTAGCAATGGACTGGCTGCATATAGGGGCCATTTGGTATGGAATTTGTGCATCTGCTGTGCCATAAGCAGTGTAGATAGTTGTATTAAGATGCTTAAAATATCTGGCATAGGAAAGCATGCAGAAATGCCTACTTCAAGTCAAAAAAACCATAGCCTGCCAAAATATATAACTGTGCAATGGCCCTCCCATCCTGCAGGCAGCTCTAGCTCCCAGCTTGGGTTGGGAGTGAGAAAAATCAGCGTGCGTTGTCTTGCATTTCTCCCTCCCCTTCTACTGTCATTTCCTCAGAAAAGAACAGGAGTCAGCTGGGTCAGCTGTGACGCAGTCTCACTGGAGAAAATACATGGACTGGAGCTCAGGCTTCACAGAAATTGCAAAATAATTGCAAGAATGTCGTAACAGTAACAATGTGTGCTCCCTCAAAATGGCTGATTTGTTATTCACATTTGTTATTCAGTAGCTTAATGCACAGTGCCTTAGTGCAGCTGGAAACAGAACAGAAAATCAGAGGGCATAATCATGTTGTGGTTGAATCTGAGGCAAATCCCCACGAACATTATTTGTCGCTTTTGCAGTATTCATTTTCCAGAAGAGTCAAAGTGCTCTGTAGAAGCCTGTTTACGTGGTCATGTATTGTTGGCCAGTGGTGTTGTTTCCCAAGCAGCTGACACAGTAATGTCAATGCATTTCTGAGAAAGAGTTGGGATTAATCATCTTGAAAATGTGAATTTAGCAAGGAAAGGCAGAGAAGAGATATAGTGGGATAATATGAAAAAGCATGCATGAGATTAGTCATAAGTATTTCTCTTTTGTTGCTGGGAATTGCATTCTTTTCACTGAAATTCCATGCTAACTACACAGAGCAAGTTACAAGAAAACACTGAAAAGTTATCAATGGAAGTACAGGAATCGTGCAACCATGCTTTTGAGGAGCAAATCTCCCGCTTCAGCTTTCTTATCCCCACATTCCCTCTGCTAAATGAACGCATCAAAGGAAGAGCAGGTGTCGTTCCTACCAATAGAGCTGCTAATGAGAGACTAGATTCCCCACTTTTTTCACCTGTGAAGAAACTGTTAAAGTAAGGACTGTGTAGGAAACATGAGCACAGCTTCCTACAGTTAGCATGGGAAAAACTCTGCTCAGGAAATATTCAGCAGCCTTACAATGAGGCACGTACATGTGCTTTGCTCTAGTGAGAGAATGTCCACTTGAGGCTGCTGGAAACTACTGTGCTGACTCTACCCAGCTTTAGCTCTCACAGGTGTTTGGCATAAACAGCAAGGTGCATTAGAGTCAGGCCCCATCTTATAAATTGGAGTACATATTTAGATAGTTTAAAATCAACATGACTGTGCCTTCCTGACACCAGCTTGCTTGTCACCAGTTTACTTGAGCGTCTGGACACAGGGGTAAGTCTATCTGCATAGGATAATATATGATGTCTCATAATAAAATACAATTATTTCCATGTACTTAAATTCAATTGCTTTCAAGATAGACATTTGCTTAAGGCTGTTCATGAAATAAGAGTTCCCTGAGATGCAGAGTAGCTGCAGGTGCAAAACACCCATGTGCCCTGTTTGGGAGTTAATCTATTACAGTGCTTAATGGAGATTCATATAACACTAAATAAGGAACGTAGCTCTGCATGATCTGTTACAACATATATGTTATTGATCATTTTAAAAAATGGAGGAAAATTAGGCACAGCTATAATAATGATGCCTTCAACACTTTGGAGTCAACAAATTAGTCCTCCAGAGTCTGAAGTCATGCAGCATATGATTTTGGTCAAAAGCTTAATTACTACTCAGTTATTCATGGTGATTAGTTGAATTGTGTCACACAGAGGGACTGCTTGCAGCAGTCAAATACAGCTTCTTATTAGAATTTGAATACAAGTGAAATTCAACGATGCCTATGGCTTCACTCTGAGGCTTGTCACCTGAACACCCACCAAGCACCTGAGGAGCTTAAAGAAAGTTTTCTTTCAGCAAAACTTTCAAAACGCTCCTAATGATAGCTCTGACTTGACAGGTAAAACAGGCAGAGTGCAGAAATACAGCTTGTTCAGCCATCTGGGGCCAAAATAGGAACAGCCTTCAGGCTGACTCGGGTTACCCTTCGGTCAGTTAGTTAGGCTGTTCGTATTTTTCATCATAGCACCACAAGGAAATTTTGAATTACACTGTGGTTATGAGATAGTCGTGCTTGTCTTGAAGCTGCAAATTATGTGTGGAGCTCTTATCCTGCAGTCTGTGCTCCTTCACTTTGGTGCTGGATGGAGGGCAAAGGGGACTGCACGGCAGCCCTGCCCCAGTTGTCCTGTGTGTTCAAAGGAGGGCCGTTCATTCGTGTACTGGAGACAAGCAGGATTTGTCACCAGGAACGCTTCGGTAAACAGACAGCGGACAATTTTCCTGTGAAGCTGTGTGTGAGTAATGTGGTGGTGTTGCAGTAGAATGGGAGACAAAATGCTGCCTCCAGAGTGTCTCATTTTTCTTCGGTATTTACTTACTGTTTTCTTTGTGGTTACATTTTACAGGGAGTTTACCCAGGAAAAGAAATGCAAAATGCTACCAGGGTCTGCTTACTGCCTTCCTTTTGTGCTAAGCAACATGCAGGGGGAGAAAAAAACATCAGCGAGTAATAGTAGATCTCCAACTGCTGTGTATCTATGGGCTTCTGAGCAGCGGTTAGGGCTGGTGGCAGTTCAGTGTAAGACCTTAGGACACACAGCACCTTGACTGGGAAGGACTCATTGGCTTGTTGGGAAGGCAGTGCTTGCCATGCATCACAGAGCAGTGCAGGTAGGAAGAAGGGGCACCAGGCCTGTCTGCTTCTGTGCCTCCAGGAATAAACCCAGCTTTCTGTCAGGGAGAAGTAATATTTCATCATTTTTATCTTGCTGTAAGTGAAATCACAGCAAACCAGCTTAGCAGAAGAAGCATTCCTCAACACGTCTTAAAGGATGTGTTATTTATTGCATACATCGGTATCTGTCAGTTTACCCTGACGCATCTGGTGCAGAGGCTCAAGCAATGATAACAAAAGATATAAATAGCATGCGTGGTAAACAATTTGTAGAAGAGGACATTGCTACCTAATGATGTGCAGGCTTTTATGTATATTTAATCTCTGCAAAGGCAGCCTGAGTCACGTAATGGACTCCATGGAGAGACTGGCACTCCTGCTGTCACAGTGACAGGCGCGTACATGTCCTTTGTGCACAGGGATTATTAGCAATGTATCTGTACTATCAGCTATTGTGATAAAAGCATACAGAGCTGGAGACATTGAGATTTCCTCCCCGAGTGCACATGTTATCCAACACAACCCTTGCCTTCATAAAGGTTTGCTAGGAAAGTGAATCAGATGCCTGCTGGATCGTGTTCTGCCTCTGAAAATGGGTTATGTTAGCTACAGAAATGATGCAATTCACAGAGACACAGATTGTGCCTGATAAGGACTCATGAAGATCTCAGGGAGGGGGGCTGCACCCAAGGGCTTGCTGTTGTCACTCATAACTCATTTCATTCTTGCAAAATATTTGCCATCACAGGTGGGCATAGAAGAAAAGGACTGGGTCAGCGATTACCACCAGCTGTGGGCTTTGATGGAGTTTTGTGGAGGTGTATAATCTAGATGCAATTACAGCAGGTTGTCTGGGAAACTGGAACTAAAGTTCTTATTCTCCAGGTAAAACTGCTAAAGCTTGCCTGGAAATGCTCAACAAGTAAGAAGTGAGCATCTGCTGAAGCTATTTTAGATGTTACAAATTGTATCAAAAATTTGAGTTTCTCACCAACAGGATAGCATGAAGTGCTGCAGTTTTTTGTTAGAACCGAAAAGTTGGCACTTGGATCCAGCTCTCACCAAAGCCCAGGCAAGTTGGGCATGGCAATTCATTGCATTTCACTTATGTTTTTGTTATACCATGAGCCGTCCAAGTAGCTCCGTGGAAGAAGTTTTGCCTCTAGATTTGAGTTCATCTTTCCAGGAATCTGGGGTATGTGGGCCCAGCATCCTAATTCAGATCTGTATGGACAAAGCTGTGTCAGGGGAGGGGCAGCTGCGGGTGAGGGACAGGGTCTGTGCCAGAGGGTGGTGGGCATGGAACAGCCTGCCCAGGGCTGTGAGCACGGCCCTGAGTGCCAGAGCTCAGGGAATATTTGGACAGTGCTCTCAGACATTGGGTTTGGCTTTTGGGTGGTCCTGTGTGGAGTCAGGAGTTGGACTCCATGATCCTTGAGGGTCCCTTCCAGCTTGGAATATTCTGTGATTCTGACTCCATGATGTTTAATCCAGTTCAGGATTGTGGTGTTTAGATGCTGTGGAATGGAGACTGCGTGTGAGAGGTATTACTGTCAGTTGAAGTTACCGACTCCATGTGTTCAGAACACGCTGGAGAAGAGTCTGCTTTTTTCTCTGAGTTTCAGGATAGCTGCAGAAGACAGAGACCCTGGCTGCAAAAACAGCACACGTCAGCAGAACACAGAAACTTTCTGTCAAACCTGAGAATATCAGCCCCTGGGGCCAAGTCTAGCTCTATTTTTGTGTCCGCAGACCATCTGCTGCTATTTCAGGTACTAACTTAGTAATGCCTCCCACTGTGTTCCTGCCACAGAGACAAGGCATTAGCAAGTCTTCAAGTTTATATGCTGAAGAGCAAAACTCAGGTGAACAGCATGATGGCAGTCACTGCTAGAAAGTCAGCCCTTCTCAGAAGATATTTGGCACATACTTTCTGTGGTGATTGTTAAAAAGGTGTAGGATCTGCAAATCAAACCGTATTTAATTGTTTGGTGTTTGTTTGTTTTTTGTTCTTTTTTTTTTTTTTAAGAGCAAATTGTGTTTCCAGGAAAGACAACAGTCCACGGCTGGACTTCAGAGAACACCTCTGTCCTAGGAAGTCTTATCAAATCCCTGGGAGGAATACAAGCTCAGAGAGAATAACTTTATGAATACCTCAGTTATGAGACAAGGAGAAGGTGCGATGAAGGCAGGACATGTGAGTTCAGTAAAGGCTTAATGACTTTTTCCTGCTCGCTACCTGTACATTTGAGCTCAGCAGAGGGCACCGAGCCCTCTCACACGATCCCGTTGCAGGTTGAGCAGGTGAGAGCCACTTGTAAGGCAGAAGGAGAGAGAATGTATTTTCTAGGATACTGCGACTGTAGCAAGAATTAAAAGCAAAAATCAGCAGCTCTCATTCCATATTTAGCAAAACATTGGTCCACATCTTCCATGTGAAAGAAACATTTTGAGAAAAGTTTGTGCAGAACAACTCAATATAATTATGCAATAGGACATAGTGTAAGCACTTAGGGTGTGCTTGGTTTCCTTTGACTTTGTCTTTGTGCTGTCAGATATCCCTGCTGCCATACGCAGGTAGAGCCAGCTGAAAATGCAAATGTCACCGCTGCAGAGGGATCGTGCACAAAGCCATTCCTTGCTGAGGCCATAAGACATCTGTGAGCTGTTACATCAGCTCATTTCACCTTCAGTGAAGCGAGAAGGGGCCAATCCTGGTACACAAATTATAGCTGTCCCCTTCTTAGGCGCTCGGACCTTCTGGACTTCAACTTCTGCACTTCTGATTTTGCAGAACATTGAAAAACCAGGCACAGTTGGTGTCTTGCTGAGACAACGTGGCTGAAGCACACCGGGCTGTGCAATAAGCACAGTGTGCAGAGGTGTTCCATGTGGTGTAACCACATATAGACAGATAAATTCAGGAGAGGCCTTCAGTGCAGGTATGTGTGGACAAATGATGGGGTGAGATGTGTTGTTTTTGCTGTCCCTCCTCCTTGGCAGTATGCAGTAAGTGTAACTCCCTAAGTCTAGAAGCAAACAGCTGAAAGCCCTGCTGAATGTTCCAAAAGATTATCCACATGAGAGCATTCAGTGCACAGATGCTAATTGCCTCTTGAAATATCCTTGAATGTCTTCTGCACTGTGAGATGGATTTTCTGTGAGCAACACAAGGTGTCGCAGCTTTCAGCATCCCTCTGTGCCAGCAGCACTGCCTGGCCACACAGTGATCACACATACATTCCTCCACAGAAGGAAACAGTCCTATAAAGGCAGTATGGACCAACACTGGTCTGCCAAGGGCATATGGTGCTTCTTTAGAAAAGTCCCTGCTGAACACCTAAAGATGTATTCAGCCAATCCTGCATGAAAGAGATAGGGCAAGCAAGCAGCTCAGTACCATAGGAGGTACTGCAGTGCACAGCATACGTGCCATTTAGTGGGATATACGGTGTTCAGCTGCCATAGATTGGGAATGGCATCTCTGCTTCATACCATCTGATGCTTCCCCCTCTAAAATTGTTTTCTTTGTGCTGAAATTTGCTGTGCCACCTACATTTTGAAAACAGCAGGTTGCATGTTGAGGAGTGTAAGAAGCTCCCTTCTACTGCATGCTCCTGGCACCCCAAAGCACCACGTGTTTCTGTGCACCTATTGCAGAGGATCAGAATGTCTAAACAGCCTAGTGCAGGTTTCGTTCAAAGCCGTGTCTGCTTGCTCTTTCTATAGAGAGTATATATGCCATTTATCACCTGACCTTTCCATGGATCAAAGCTGGCTTTATTATGTGCAATCCTTCTTCCAGCCAACATTTTCATCTGTCAGGTTTTCAAAAAAACATGTCTATTAGAAAGACTCACTGTGCCATATAGAGAGGCAAAAAGAAGGCAGGCAGAAGAAAAAGCAGAGAACAGGAGCTCCCCCATGCACCTATAAATGCTCCCAGACCTTCCAGTTTGTTCCCCAGGATTGTTTACTTTGCCACTGCAAGGAGAATAAGCAAAAACCACTGGTTGGTTTGTCATTGTTTTTCCCTCCCTGAGACACAATGTTCTCTACACTCATTGCACCTGATCAAGCAATTAAAAGCGAATAATTTATATAATTAGTGTAGTATTTGCTTCCATTTATGAAAAAACTACCAGAGGATCACAAACTTCTTTGGAATTTATTCCTTAGTTAAGTTTATTTCATATATCTTAATGATCCAACCCTTTGGTTGATGGACTGTTAATTTTAAGCAATTATTCACATTCGTTAATATGACTTTGTTTTCGAATGGCTGGTCAGATAAATGAAGTGATGCCATTTCTATTCCCCAGCTGAATAAATCTGTGGTCGCTGCCAGTAGAAGCATTCATAACTGTGAATACAATGCTTATTTTCTTGAACAAACATGGAAAATCCTCTCCCCAGTTTATTTGAACTTGGAAACCATGATTTCCCACGTTTGTAAGCAAATGAACACAGAAGATGTGAGAGCATGCCTAGACTGAATATTTTCAAAATTCAGATAGATATTGGGCTAGGGTTTGTTTATCCCTACGTATTTCTCTGGTTCTTCAAATGCAGCTGATGCATGCAGGTCTCTGCATCGGGCTATAAAATGCATTATTCTCTCTGAATTCTCGCATCTTCTTTTCTCTAACACGCTCCCAGAAGACAAACACCATCCTTTTGTACTGCTGATAGGCATTTGAGAGCTTTCATATCCAGTTCACAGTAGCCAGATGTACGAAATGAGAAATACAAATTGCTTTCCTTCTGCTGTGTAGGCAGACCACACCAATCTGCTCTAATACCAGCAATTCTCAGACTTAGTGACTTCTGCATCCAGTCCTGCGGGCGGTCACTTTGCCCTGAAATTCAGCTGTCCTCCAGCAGCAGTGAGCAGCCTCTACTCCTCCACTCCCAGGGGCTCAGCTGCCTTTAGGAGCCAGCTGCATTCTTGTTTGGGGTTGGTCCTTCATAAGAGCTCATCGTAACGCAGAGCTCCTGGCAATGTCATTGCAGCACCACTGCCTCAGAACCTAGGGGCTAGGGTTTCCTAAAAGCTGAAGCATAATTATTACCATTAACCCTGTTCATCATGAGAATTTCAACTTCCTAATGTTTTAAATCATTAGGTGCTTAGTGTTACTAAAATCCATACAAAACCCAATATAATAAAACAATTCAACAAGAACGCAATTGATATAATAAAACTTAAAACCTATGCCAGCATAAAACAGTTTTGATGTGGAATCATTTCTTTATTGAAACAAAGAAAAAGCTCTCATAGAAAAACACTCTTTCAAAGCCAGACTGGATAGGGACCCTGGGCAACCTCATCTAGTGTCTGATACAGTGGCTGGCAACCCTGCCTGTGGATGGGGTTGGACTGGATGGGCTTTGAGATCCCTTACAGCCCAAGCCATTCCGGGATTCTATGATTCTCTCAGCTTGCAGTTTAGGGGCATTGTGCACTTTGAGAAGAAAAATGTAAGAATCTTTAACATGTGGCTTTTTTTTTTCCCCAAACCAATATTTCATTAGGAGTCAGTAGACTTTTTAGTGGCAGGTGAAAGCCTTACTCATCTAACTGTAAAGCCAGTGAGAGGCCGTTTATCCATCACTGACTTATCCATCATTGCACTACCCTGTCAGATAGGAGTGCTCACAGATTTTGGAAAAGTGATTCCTGCAGAAGCCTGCCTTTCACAGAACCCTATATGGGAACACAGCTCTCTGCAGGCTCTCTCACCACCTTCCCCCTTGGGCAGTCTCTCTCTGCAGCCTTTTGCTTCGCCATAAGCATTACTCACCTGCCCAACCTTTGTTTTCCCTTCCATCTCTCACCACTGAACATCCGCTTGATAAAGCCCTGCCCCTTTGAATCCACTGTGCTGCCTTCCATGGGGATCCAGTGTGGCTGGCACATCTCCCAGCATTAATCACAGCTGATAAGCAGCACTGCCCTACAAGTCCAAGTGAGTCCCACTGCCTGCCTGCTGTTCACCCACTGTCACGTTTTGGATCGGTATCACTTTTGCCTTGATTGTTGTTAGTGTTAAAGCCCTGGCTCAAGCAGCTAAATACAGCCAAGTTTCTGTGATAACATCCAGGTATCACTTGGCAGGTGAGACAGAGCACGACAGACCCAATGCACAGCCTGGACAAGCCCTTTGTAACGCTGTTCTGTAGGGAAATAATTGGATGAGCCCAGGGAAAATCCATCCATAGCAGTACAGATAAGATGTTTAAATATCCGTGTGAAGAAAGAGAGACACTTTTTTGACAATTATATGAAAGTATGATATGTAAATATTTAACTTTGTACAAAAGGATACCATTGGTTCATCACAGACATCAGTCTTACTCTTTGAAAACAGAACTTGGGATGAGTTTGGATAAAACTCTTCTGTTTGGTTAACAATCCAGGAGGCTGTTTAACACAGCAGTAATGTGCCCATTGCTATCTTCACACCAGAAGGAATTCACCAGCAGTGCACTGCTGTGCATAGCACTCAACCCATGCCTCCTCAGCCAGGAGAGGGAAGTGTTGTGTTCTGCAGGCACTGCCATGCATCAGGACACTCCATGGGGGCCATGCTGTTTTTTTCTGTAGAGCATCCTTGTACTGAGTGAACAGTGTGGATTAGTGGGTCTCTAGCTCATGATCCTGAGGGATGCTCTTAGCAGAACAGATTTCTCATTGCTGTAGCACAACTCTCGACTGTAAATCAAGAAGGAAAATGCCCTTGGAGCCTTTGAGCTATCTGTTTCTCCTAATGTCCATCTCTTGATTTCCCTGAAGCCCCATCTTCGTCTCTTAGTTTCCCCTAATCCCCCTCCCCAGCCCATTAAAAATGCCCCTCTTGGGGTGTTAATGAGTTCTGCTCATTTGAGCTTGTTAAAGGCGGAATGGAAAGAAACAGTGTTTGTTCAAATGAGAGCACAAGACAGGAGTCACAGCCTGTGGAAGAAGGCTGTGGTTTTAGCAAAGCTGGCCCTGCTTTGAAAAAAAACATGGAGAGCTGAAGGATAGATGAAAAGAAGCAGGGAACTGGAGGGGAAAGGCAGGGATGCAGACAAGCAAGAGGAAGGCAAGGGCATGGACTATTGGGGAGTAGTGTGGACATTAATGGGAAGAGATAATCCTACCCCCCCCAGAGAAACGAGACTTGTGTTCACAGGCTAAACCTGTTGGGAATAAAAAGGCTCTCACTCTTTGTTCCACTGCTTTTAAGGCAAAGAAGCAGGTGGTCTAGGTTCATTTCAGGTCTCGTTTCTGTCTCCACATCCAAAAAAACACACCAATGACCTCTTTGTTACCAGCACAGGCACAGATGTCAGGGCTGTGAGATCAGAGAGTCCTCATCAAGCTGCAGACTCCCGCAGGCGGGGACAGACAAGTCTTCTGTAGAGAGCAGCAAGGCGCCTGGAAGACGTTTTGTTGGCATTCTGGTGAAGTTTTATTTGTTGTTTTTTTTGGTTTTTTTTTTTTTGGTTTGAGGTTACTGTAGGACTGAAAACAGCCCTGAGTGGCTTAGGATGGTGATGATCTGGGAAGATGAAGTAGGGCTGGAAGTGCAGCAGTAGTGTGTTTTGTGTCTCCGGTGCAAAATATATGGCTGGTTTGAAGAAAAACACCAAGAAAAACAATAGATTTGGGGGAAGAAAGTAGAAAGGGGATTGGACTGCCAAATTCATCAGAATAGTACAGGAACTATAAACACATGTAAACACAAACATATACATGGTATAAAGAACAAAGCAGTTGAAAAGGAGTAACTTAGGACTACTACAGAGAAAACTAACAGCAGGACATCTCTGTCAAAATGGTTTGGATACACACAGTTTGAGTGGCAATATGCTTTTTTCCATTTGTTTTTTGCTTTGGTCGGTGGATCACTTACATGTATTGTGGGGTGAACAGACCGTGTCCAGGCAACAGCAGCTTATCTACCAAAGAGACATGGTCTGTTTACCACTCAAAACTTCCAGCTTCCTACTACTGCTGGGCGCTATAGGAATGAGGCATCTGCCCTCCTGTCCTGCACTATGTGATCACATTATCCTTGCCTGCATCCTTGCAGCTTGCAAGACAGAGCTGGGCTGGACTCACTGTTATGATTCGAGGCAAGAGAGCTGGTCTGGGTGTGTCATGAGGTTGAGGGCAGCCTCCTGCAGTGTGCAGCAGCCAGCTTCTCACAGTAGGGCTCTGCCCCACAAACCAGCCAAGGGCATATCCGGAGAGCCAGCCTGCACTGCTGCCTCTCTTGTGGATTGCCTAGAAGCTGTATCATAGCTGCACTACAGCATGCTCTTGTTTCCAAGTTCCGGTAGTTATTAAAGCTTTGCTATCTGGTGGTTGTTGCTAGGCAGGAGCTGTCCTGCAAGTGCTCCATCATGGGGGTCAATTAAATGCTATCCTCCAGCAATCTGCTTTGAACTGAAGCCTGTGTGAAAACAAGGAGAGAAGATCCTTGTTCTCTTCATTAAAGAATGATTTGAGACACTGATAGAGACAAGCCTTGGTCACAGCTTTTAATTGCCTTGGAGTGGAGACAGGTTATGGACGGTAATTTCTAGGGCTAAACAGGGACGCTGAATCTTTAAACAGAAAGAAAATGCATCCAAATTAATGTGTCCCATTTGAAGTAGCAATGCAGGTTTTTTATGGGAATGGAGAAGAAGTATGACCACATCACTCTTCAGTATCCAAAACTAAGAGTGTGATGCTGTGCCTGGGCATGAGCCACTCTGGAATTTCTCAGGGAACTGGAATGTCACCTTTCCTTGTACTCCCTCCCAGCTGTGTTCCACTTGCTCCTGCCAAGCCCTGTGGAAACTTCTGAAAGTTGCTGTGAAATGTTCCAAAGCATCTCCGATCCACAACTTCAGGACAGAGCTGGCACTCCAGTCTGACACACGACACTGATGATGGCTGCCTGCATGGGTGCATTTCCCAACCAGGAGCTGTGGGTTTGGCCCCAGCCTTCAACACACTGACACTTCTCCCTGTCTTTGCACACTGCAGGACCTCCCTGGCTTGCCGTGGCCTTGTCCGATGAAGGAGAAGCACCAACGAGGCCTTTCAGCCAGGCGCAGTGCCTGCACACCATGGCAGAGCTGTCTGGATGTGTCCCTCTGATGGACCAGCTTTCTCAGCAAGACTCTTCTTTTCTTTTTTTAATCAGAGGGTGGTGAGGCCCTGGCATAGCTGCCCAAAAAAGCTGTGTGCCCCATCCCTGGAGGCACTCAAGGCCAGGTTGGATGGGGCAGCATGACCCAGTGGGTGGCAGCCCTGCCCACAGCAGGGGGTTGGAACTGAGTGGGCTTTAAGGACCCTTCCAACCCAAACCATTCTGCAATTCTGTGATTATATTTTTTCAAGGGTTTTTGCCTTATGCTGAGCAAGTCTCCACAGGGGACATGTTGCTGGAGATCTGCAGGCTTCTGGAAAAACCTTACAGAAAAGCCAGAAGGATTTTTGAGCTACAGCTGATTGTTTGCTTTCATTTCTAGGGCTGCAACCATGCCCTTGACAGAGAATTGGCAAGCATTGTCTGTGCAAGGAAACTGTGGTATGCGAGAAATCATTGGGTAACAAAACAAATCTTAATTGTGTAAGAGCCCCACAGCACAGAGCTGACACCGATGGCTGCTGGGTTTCTCTGCTGCAACATCTCTCTTCTTTTTGCTGCTCAAGCTTCTCACAGGAAGAGTTCAGCTACTTATAGAAGTTGAGATTTGCTAGAATTTTTGTCTTTTCTGCTATGGGCCCTTGGCAAAGGGGCTGAACGCAGTTTCACCCAGCTGCAACGCAGAGTGGAATGGCCATGTTCTGCCAAAAGCACTGAATGGGAGAGTAAGGTCATCACGGCTCATAATTTCTCACTTGGCTTCCTCACACTTCCCTCTTCCCCTCTGGACAAAACACTTAGAATCATAGACTCACTGAATGGCTTGGGCTAGAAGGGGCCTGTCGTGAAGGCGACTGAAGTACTGCACGCTTCACTCTTAAGAGGAAGGCAGAAATACATTTATTGATATAAATAGATATAAGATGGTAATTTGAATAATGGTGACAGCAACGTAATGAGATTTGAAATGGCTAGATGTTCCTGACTGCTTGCTACACAGAGTGAGGAGGTGCATAATGAATCTAAGATCAAATAATAGCAAAGCTAATACAGCTTAACAACAATAAATTGCTTACTGAGGATCTGTCTGCAAGGTTTCACCACGTCCTGGTGAATCTCTGTGCGTGTGTTAAGTAACCTCAAGAGGTGTCCGTTCTCAAGGGGAGATTCTGATTTGCAGCCAGCTGCTTGCAGGAGGAACTCTTAGAGGGGTTCTTAGGCTGCTTCCTATCTGTGGGGAAGATGATTGACTCATAGTCATACAACCTAGAATTGGTTCTGTTAAACCAGGTGTCTGGGCACCAGTGGTGAAACCTTGATTGTTATTAGTTCCAAGGACAAGATCTTTTGCATCTCATCATGTGCACGAGGCCTTGGGCATAACGACCAGGTTGGGTGCTGGGCAAGGAGTGCACCATCACAGGGCCCTAAATATCATCTACTTCCAACCCTCTGCTGTGGGCAGATGCCACACTTAACTGCAGTCATTTTTAGTTGCCTTGTTTTTGTGTTAGAGACAGAAATATCTGTGCCACGTTTCCATGCCTACTCATATTTACAGAGTTTAGTCTGTAATCCAGAGATGAAAAGCCAAAGGGAAGGGCTGCTAGCACAGTGACAGTGAAGCAGCCTGCCTCCAGTCTCCCTTGCTTTGCCATGAGCCGTATCTCCCAGGAGAACAGTTGCGCAGAACAGGAGGTCAACACAAACCTGAGGACAAGCTAACCGCAAAGTTCGTATTTCTTACATCCTTAATGATGTTCAATGAGCAAGAAATTGTAACCATGGAAACTAGCTTAACAAAGGTGTGATGTCTGCTGTCCTCAAGGGTCAGGCAAGGCTTCTGCCTCTATCAGCAAAGTTTGTCAGAGGAAAGGATGGCTTTCCAGCGGCATCTCAGGTCAAACAGCTATATGAAAATCCACAGCCCGGTAATTAGATGTGTGCCTGACGTCACACACATAGGACATCCGCTGATCCCAGCTCCTTCCTTTTTGAGCAGTCAGTATAAATTTAAGATACAGTTAGCTGAAGTCTCTCCAGGAAATGCTGGAATTGAATATAGCATGAAACCAAACCTATGAAATCAATTGTTTCCTATTGCTTTGCTGAAAGCTATTTGAGAACAGAAAAGATATGACGTGGACATTCAAGATGCCGCTCAACACTTTTGTTAGATACTGAGCAAACAGAACACTGTATTTCAGGGCTTTGACTGTGAACCTGTTCTCACTGTAACAAGACATATCTCTGTCGAGCGTGCTTCTGAATTCCATCCAGGGTTGATAGACAATTAATTCTTCAAGGAATTCCTGTTACATTCTACTCCCACTATATTCTTCCTAGAACCGTATTAAAGCAAATATCACGAGAACAGAGAGAGAGAAGAGGCCTTCGGCAGTAGAGATTGAGAGATCTCTCTGAGTACTCCAACACCAGCAGCAGTGACAAGACTGACTGATGCAGCAGCTCAATCCTGTTGCACCGAGGTGGAGTACAGCCCTGCAGGAAGCCTGTGGGGACAGAGGGCTCCCACATCAAAGTTGTATAGGTATGTTGCACCCAAGGCTGGGCTGCCTTGGACAGGCCAGCTTGCTGAGGGAAGCAACTTTGAAAGTCTATAAAATGAGATATGAGAAATGGAAGGATGTATGGTTGTTTGGCCAAAGAGAGCATGGGGGATTGATGCAGGAAGGGTCTTCAGATGCTTCAAGGATAGATATAAGCAGGAAAGGGCTGCTTTGCTGGGAGGGGGTTGTAAGAATAACAAGAAGTAGCGGGTTTAAATTATCGGTGGCAAAATTTAGATTTTGGCTTTAGGTGTGGGATTCATCTAAGCAAATGTAGACACCAGCTGTATAAATACACCACTTAGGCTTATCATAAAATCATAGAATGGCTTGAGTTGGAAGTGGCCTTAAAGCCCACCCAGTTCAACCCCCATGCCATTGGCAGGGTTGCCATCCTCTAGATCAGAATGTCCAGGATTCCATCTAACCTGGCCTTGAATATCTCCAGGGGTGGGGCACCCACAACTTCCTTGGGTAACCTGCTCTAGTGCCTCAATACCCTCTGATTAAATATTACAATATTTCCTCATGATATCTAATCTAATTCTCCTCTCTTTTAGTCTAAAGCCACCCCCCTCCCCCCCTTGTCCTGTCACTATCAGATCATGAAGAAAGTCAGTCTCCCTTCTTTTTATAAGTTCCCTCCAAGTACTTGAAGACCACGAGGTCCTCCCAGAGCCTTCTCTTCTCTAGGCTGAACTTCAGCCTTTCTTCATAAGCTCGGCACTCCAGCCTTCTGATCACCTCTGCGCCTTTCCTCTGGAGCTGCATCCTGCTCTCACATCCCTACCTGTTCAAGTCTGCAAATCTGCCATGCATGCAAAACTCGGCACTGGGGGTCACTGACCCCACTTATCCTAATTTGCTAAGATAAAGAGCAGGGTGAGCTGCTGTATTCAACTAATGCTGCAACCGCCAGCCTGTATTTAGCAGTTGCAGCACGTATCTGGGAACCCTAACGGCTGGGTTAGTTAGACTGCACACTCTATGCAGAACAGAAAAATCTCTGCTTCCTGCTGCCACTTGGTGGGAATCGACCCTGCGTCATGTCATGCTCTCTGAGGGTCTTTCCATGAACATTAAGGGGAGAAAGGAAGGGGGAATGTCACAGTGCTAAAGAACGGGTTTTCTCTCCAAGCTGACTGCATGGCACAGGTGTCTGTGGAGCACCATGTGAGCACCATGGCTTTAGAGATGTGAAGCATTAGTATGTGGTGACCGTGATTTATATGCAAAATTTAAGTGAGTTTGTCAGAAGGGAATAAATTAAATGATTACATTTCTCAAAACAATTCTTTCCCTTCACCATGTTGATTTCTGAGACACAGACACCACTTTTCTTTTTTTGTAATGCTTTATTTCATTATTGACTATGTGAAAGGCCAGCAGCAAATCTTGTACCTTGCAGAGAGCCAACACTCCACATTCTCCTTATGTGTTCCTTGTTTTTTTTTTTCCTTTGATAAGCGTACAACAAAAATGCAGGGATGCTGGTAAGAACTAACGGCAGGAGTAATAAAAAGAGCACATTTGTGCATTATTATTGTCTCTAGAGAAAAAAATAAATAGCAACAGCTGTAACACAAGGAAAAAATCTCTCTGGCCACAACAAATGGAAATCAATGTTTTATGCACACCTCTACTCTAAACAGAGTATGAAACAGAATTGAAAATGGATAAAGGTCTGCTTTAATGGTCTCCTGATGAAATGTAATGATGGACATTTTTACTGGCCAAGAAAGTCCAATCCTGAAGCACATTTTACTTACAAAAGCATGTTGAACATTGAATCATGGATAAACCGTCACTTTGAAATTCTGCAGGCTCCTGTATATTTTATCAGATACAATAAATAAATACCAACCAAAGAAACGAGCAGGGTCAGTACACAGGAATTAGGTTGCTACTTGTACAACACAGCTAACATTTGCTACAGCGCCAGCAGAGGCATTAAATCAATACTTGAGAAGTTAAGGTGTTATCAGGAGACAAGTTGCTAGAGATAACTTCTAGTTTAATTGTATTACAGGTGAATAAATACGCCAGCATAGAGGCTTAATGATGTACTTTTGAAACACTTTCCATCTTCAGAACTCAACCTGCCTGAGACACATAGGTAAACACCAACCTCCCTCCAGAGCTGACTTATTTATCAGCTATCAGCAGGCAGACCGTGCTGGTGAGCTACAGAGATGAATTTACAGCTCAGCCATGGGAGTCACTTGGCTGTCTGCACCTCAGAGCCATTTCATGCTGCCTGTTGCTGCTGGCCAACTCCTAAAGCAGGAGAGTGATGGACGGCTGTCAGCAGGAGTCCCACAGCCTCCTCTTCAGAGGATTTCCTCGCTGGAGCTGCCTCCAGGACTGCTCAGGCTGCTGGGTCTGCTCTGCAGGCTTATCCGTCGTCTTTTAAGCAATTCCTGGAGACAGACAGTGCCAGTTTATTTTACTTCTGGAAGAGCTTCCTCATATTTGCCTGAAAAAAAAAAAAAAAAAAAAAAAAAAAAAGAAGAAGAAGAAAAAAGGCTCCTGACTTCATGTTCCCAATGTAAATTGGGAGAAATGATTCTGAAACCAAAGGGGTGGCAGCATTAGAGTCAGAGTGGCTACAGGGGAATCAATTCCTTCTCATTTCTTGCTGTGCTGCAGAGTCAAACAGAGTAGGAGGGACATTTCACTAAAGAAAGAAATGTTCGATGCAGACTGTACTAGAGCCTAAGACCACATAACAGATGATGTATGGCCACTTTTAACATCTATCCTAGTAGGCTGGTAGCACTGTAACACATTCACAACATTTATCATTTCTTAATTCACTACAAATCATGGACAAGTCAGTCCTTAAAGACAAACAGGTGATTCTTTCTGAATGCTGACTTACAGGCATAACCACCCATGCTGTTCTGGCAGGACATGGCTCTGCTTCCAGGGGAAACTGCTGGCACTGTGATCAGGTTGACAAGCAAGAGCAGGTACGTCTACACTCCTTTGGGTAAATCCACTCTTACTGGGTATGCTTGAATGTTAATGGCACTTTATAGTACTGTGTAATAATGGGGTGGACAGTGAATGTGCATATGCACCCCATTTCTGTGATCTAACCTACCAATGAGACATTCTTGTTCATTTTGCACAGGCCAGAATTTGATAGCACCATTAGACAGTGTGTTTATATCATAAATCCACTGCTGCTAAAGCAAGTCCTCAGCTCTGAGCAACAAACACGGATACACCCTGCACATACCTGCATATCTGTGAGGATCTGAGTCCCCTAAAAGTACAGGTTGTATTCAGTCCCATTCTTCCCCATTGTACTTTAAGAGCACTCACACACTTTAGTTGTAGCGGCCTGCCTAAACGTTGTGCTTGCTCCTTTTAACTTTGTGAACTATTTACACCCAAAATGAATCCCTACAGAGAGTCTTGACAAGTTTGGACAGAGGTTCAGCTATTTGGACTGAAGACACAAATCTTTTCATCTCCAGGTCTCCCATCTGAAAAGATAGTTTGAGCCCATGAGAGTTGAGGGGCCAAGAGAAGTGAAACCCAACCAGACTGAGAGGCAGCCCAGCAGCCCTGAGAACAGTCCAGGGTTTAGGGACTGACTGCAGCCGACTGTGAGCAGGCATGGGACAGAGTGGAGGGCACACTGCTGGGGCTGTGGCTGTAGATATTGAGTCATGCCTATCTGAACAGGCTGACTGAGCTCTAAAAAGAGGGCACTCATGCTAGCTTTTGCAAAATCTATAGTAATATCCTCTTTTTTTTTTTTTCTTTTTTTTTTCTTCTCAGAGAGCAGCTCTGTGTGAATCATGTTACCATCAAGATATTTTGTTGCTCATAGCAGAGATCCAATTTTCACCAGGACTGTCTGCAGTTATTAGTTATTATTCAAACACAGGCTTTTACTGTATGTCTCACGCAGTTTTTGCTTCTTTTTTTCTTTCAGTTTTTAATATGCAGATGGTAATCTGATTGCAACTTTGGCCTTTAGAACAAGATGTGGCTTGTTTTTTAAATACTATTTTCTGCATATTCTACACATAAGCATAACCTAATCAGATACAGTAAGTGGTTATTAATAACATGAGGCATAAAATATCTGTGCAGAAAGACTATAACCAAATGCACTGCTAAATTAAGATATCAGTTGTATTAGTGCTAATCTCTCAGACCTTTGGTCATGAGCAGCTCTCACCTAACAGCATTAAGTGAAGTTGCCTTATCGGCCAGGAATGGGGTCTTCTGTGAGGACAACAGCAATAGCTGGTTTATTTTGTCTTCACCTTCCAACAGAAGCCTGGAGAGAAGATCATTCAAGATATGCAGTGAGACATGATGGGAACGTGCCTTTGTTCAAAATCACTGTGCATGGAGAATTGTGTGCATTGGTCAGTGAAAAGAGGGAACCATGAAGTTGTGGCAGGGGCTAAAAGCCAAATAGCCAATGGCCAATAGAATGGCAAATAGATTGTGTTAAAAACAGAGGAGCTGGTGCCTCCTCCTTTCCTTACACTGCATCCAGACTCTCACCACTCAGTGCTTTATAACTGATGATGAAATATCCATTTCTTCAAATCACTGCAGTACACAAAGTTTTAATTCTTTTGTGCATTCCTTTGCTCCACACTTCACTCACTGCAGTCAGTGTAAAGAAACCTTCATCACTCTTTGTCCATGTGCGAGCTTCAAGCCTAGAAGGATTAGCATTGCCTGTAGCAAGTTTTTGCTGGATTGCTCACATATTACACTGCTGCCTAGAAAACCACAACCTGTAAGCATGCTGAGCAAAAACAGGCAGTAGAGCAGCTGTAGGAAAGAAAGAAAATAAAGATGTGCTAAGGGAGAAAATGTTTGGGACTTTTTTTAACTCTAATACTCCAGACAAGCATATAGATAAAGTATGCTTTTATCATTGAGGAATTCATACACATTCTCATGAATATTTGGTTTTATTGTGAACATGGGACTGGAAAAAATTGGGAAGTAGCTAAGAATAACTTATCATTTGCCAAATAACAGCAGACAGCACATGCTGAGAATCTTGGCGTAAATGTTCTCTGTTGCTACAGCCAACCTGCAGTCCTCCACACTGAGGATTTTGATATTTGAATGTATTACAGACATGATTAACTCTTTCACATTTTCCAGCTTACCAGTTCCATGAATATCAGAGTTAGAATGACTTAACTGGGAATTTAAGCAGCTTTTTAATTGGAAATGACCTTAACTTCTGTTATTCATTACCATAGGCTTCTCACTATGTTTTTTATATGATAGAAGAAAGATAGCAATAGAGACAATATGACAGCCAAGAAGATACTAAAAATAGTGCTGTTTTCAGCTGAATCATAGATTATCTGATGAACTTAATTAGGAAATGTTCAAAAAGTGATCATATTCCTGTCACTATGGTAAAAGACCTTCCAATTACAGCTATGCTGGGGCTGTTCTCATGGCAATCAGCAGGAGCTGCATGCACAGTTCTCAGATTTATTTTTAAAAAACCAATTCATTCAGTTTATGCTTCAGGACTTTTGTTTTTCTTATAATGGCAAAGCCAATGATGTCTGCTTCACTGTGCCCTGCACATGTAGCAAAAAAGATTAGCCAATGTTGTTTTCTTTCTGTATTTAGCAGTGGGAGGAGAGTAAATCACTGTGACCCATTCCACCCACTGAACTTCAGTTAGCATTGGGCAAAACCATTATCAGTCTCACTGGCTGAACTCAGGGACGGGAACGCTAAACTGCCATAGGCACAAAAACATTCCAGTTGTAGGAAGAAAATGAGAGCAGCATCCCTCTGCCTCAAAGCAGCATGGACTAGTGCATGTGAGTGTTACGATCGCAATGCCGGGATGAGAGGATGTAAGTCTCCAATTAAGAACTGGCATTACATTTGTCAGGGGAATCCACTCTCACACCGCTGTAGCTAGAGCAAATACTATGGAATTATAATCTATCTGCATGGCATAGGAGCATTCCCAAGGCAACTTTTCATAGTAAAACACTGGGAAAAAAAATTATAGAACACACCAAAAGGGCCTCGAAAATTCTCTCACACATTAAAGATATCAGTACATAGAATCCTGAAATAAACTATGTTGGAAAAGACTTTCAAGATCATCAAGTTCATCCATTAACCTTACTTGCCAGTTTCCACAACTAAACCATGTCCCTAGGCACCATCTCCACATCTCTCAAGTACATTCAGGAACAGGGACTCCGGCACTTCCCTGGGCAGCAGGTTCCAATGCCTTCCATGAAGAAATTCTTCCTGATATCTGAGCTAAACCTCCTCTGACCTAACTTCAGAACTTCCTTGCACCCTATCACTTGTCACCTGAGAAAAGAGACTGATATCCACCTTAACATAGACTCCTTTCAGGCAGCTGTAGAGAGCAATGAGGTCTCCCTTCAGCCTCCTCTTCTCCAGACTGAACAGCCCCAATTCCTTCAGCTGCTCCTCACATATCTTGTTTTCTTGTCCTTTCATCAGCTTTATTGCCCTTCTCTGCGCACACCTGAGCAACTCAAATCCTTCCTGGAGTGAGGGGCCCAAAACTGAACACAGTGCTTGTTGCATGCAGAGGGACAACCACTGTCCTAGTCCTGATGGCCACACTATTTCTGATGCAGGCCAGGATGCCATAAGCTGTGACCAGCACAGATGCACTAGCTTTTGTGAGAAACCGTTGTTTGGAGCTGCTGTAAATTTATTCACAGTAATATCCACTGTAATTGTTCTTCCAGGGAGAGAAGGAAAGGCCATGCATGGCTGGAGAAGAGGAATGAGGCCTCTGTCTTCGTGCTCTTAGCCACTAAGTGCTCCTTACAGTTAGAGGGGTAGTGTCGGAACTCTCAGACTTGGGGAAAGCACAGGACAGATGCAGAGCTCTTGGAGCAGAGGAGGGCCACTAAGATGATCAGAGGGCTGGAGCACCCCTCCTGTGAAGAAGGGCTGAGGGAACTAGGCTTGTTTAGCTTGCAGAAGGCAAGGTGCTGGGAAGACCTCGTTGTGGCCTTCCAATACTTGAAGGGAGCGTATAAACAGGAGGGAGAACGAGGGTTCTTTACAAGGGTTTATAGTGACAGGACAAGGGGAATGGTTTTAAACTGAGACAGGAGATGTTTAGGTTAGATATTAGGAGGAGGTTTTTCACACAGAGGGTGGTGAGGCACTGGAACAGGTTGCCCAAGGAGGCTGTGGATGCCCCATCCCTGCAGGCATTCAAGGCCAGGCTGGATGTGGCTCTGGACAGCCTGGTCTGCTGGTTGGTGACCTGCACATAGCAGGGGGTTGGAACTGGATGAGCACTGTGCTCCTTTTCAACCCAGGCCATTCTACTGTGCTGTGATTCATTCTATGAAAATATAGACGGAAAATATAAGACGGAATTGGAGATGCTCATATTCCAAAAGTGGGTTTCTCTGTGTTATGAAAATGATTTGTCCTGACATTGTTAAGTGTTTTATATGTCCTGGAGGAAAAGAAAAAAATTGAAGAATTCATGGTATGTATTGCCTGAAGAAAACAGTTTCCAGTTTCCATTTAGAAGCAACTGTATTGCTGGCATAATTAGGCTCAACTGACATTCCCCAGAGAAACCGATGAAACAAGTAGTGCAAGAAAAGAAACGAAATAGCCCCATGATTAAATCTCTGCAAGCTACCTCCACACCATTTTTTTCATATATTTACCTCCTAGAAAGTATTTCATGCACATTGGGGGATTCTTTCATATACTTGTGGATTAATGAGAATCTCTTCCAGTAACATTCATCATGTAGTAATGATTTGTTTTTAATATATCATCTCACAGCAGCACCTTTCAGTGGGAAAAGCATTTCCAGAGCACAGCTATTGCCTGGCTAAATTGTGGATAAAAATGTGTGGAATTAATTTAACAACTTGAGGCTGAAACATTGTTCTTCGGTGAGAAAAAGAACAGGGCAGGAATAAAATCATGGTCATGTTTTGCATTTTTATTGTCCTTTGCAAGCTCAAAATGCCATATGGGATTCAGCAAATTAATCCATTCACTGCCTGAGAAGGGTGAATATTATTTTCTCTACAGATAGAGAAACAGAGACAGGCAGACTTGTGTTTTCAGAAGGCTTGAGCGCTCACAGACATCAGCCTGAACTGTAGATACATATCACTTCAGAAAAGGAGGGCTGCAGCGTGTTGTCCTGGCTGGAGTCACACACCAGTAAAGCCAGAATGCTGCTAGACCAGCGCTGGAAGAATCCACCGAGGCCCTCTGTTTGTATAATTTTTCCATGTACTATCATCCATGCAAGGGCCTTCTGCTTCTGCAGAATTCAAGCTTCAACTGAAATGTAGTGTTTCTGACACTGTACGTGTGTGCCTGAGCTCAGTGCAGCTTTTCTTGTTGGTGCTCTTCTAAGTGAGATCACTGTTTCTCTGGCTGTGCAGAGCTTTCTCAAGGTGGGAGACACCTGTGCTTGGTTAGAAGAGAGAGAAGGATGAGGTGCATCCTGCACTGCAGTCAATAAATAAGTAAATAAGAAGGAGCAGATCTTGAGAATGATTCATTTTCAATGACAGAAGAAAAAAACTGAGTGAAACTCAGGGTACACTGACTATAAGATATGAAGATAAAGTAAGCATTCTTTCAAATACATGAGTGATGAGATACTTGCAATACAGATCATCAACATGCCATAAACAGCATACCAGCATGTAGTCTAGTCAACAGCAGCGGTCTGGCCTGGGAAATACAGTCACACCAGCACTATTTCAGTTCAAGTGAAAAACTTTAATACAATTCTAGTGAGCATTCTTGTGCTGGACAAAAAGAAACACATGCCTGTCATGGATCAAAGCAAGATGTGATGCAAGAAACTTACATATTCAATAAAAACAGCATTTAGCACGTTTTCCTTACAACTTCAGAGAACATCTGAAGAATGCTAGACTGGAGAGTGTGAGCAAGAGAGTGCCTTGCCATTTTGCTGTATGGTTTCCAGCAATATCTAGAGTGATTTCTTTCCTCTTTTTATCTACAGTACGGAGGTTCCACCCCTAATTTTCCTTTAGTCTCCCATTTCTTCACAGGTTCCTATTTTCTTTCACCATCATTTTTGTCATTTGGCCAAAACTGCAGTCCATTCTTCAGGTAAAACACTGAAAATTTTGATAGAATACAAAGCACGGGATCAAGCTCTTCATTCCCTTTTTGCACTATTATCTTAATTGCTGTTTTTCCCCAGTTGGTATTTCTCAACTTGTTTGCAGAATGCACTGGCACGTTTACTCCTTTTTTTATGCTTCTATTTCTTGGTTTCCTTTATTCTTCGGTGTTCTGCATCTTCATTTTAACCACTTCATGTTGCTTAGCAACACCCAGAATGACACCAGCAAGGTAAGGTCCCACTGCTTCTAGCAAGTCTCATCATACAAGGAACAAAAAACATAATTTAACTTCACACCCCCTGTAAATACACTGGTTCAGAACAGCATTGATCTACAATTTGCTTCATTAATCAGGTGTTTTTCCATGAAAGTTAAGAACAAGTCAAACACAGGGAGTTTCACAGGATATTTGAATCTCACAGTTTTATTTTGACACCAGTAGCTTGTTGACACAACAAGAAAGCCAAAATCAGAAGTAAGGTTTTGGTGACTGGCTTCGCCAACGAGCACATCAACAGACCCCTCTGGTTGTTATACTGATGAATATTGGAACATGTTTGGTTTGTGAGATCTAATTTGGCTACAAATCTAATTAAACACGATGCAGACATCTCTAGTAAATCCCAAATGTTACTGCAGTCTGCTCCCTCCCTTGGCATATAGAAGAGAACCAAACAAACAGGCTAAGCTAGATTATGATTATTTTTTAATTTGCAAAAGTTTGGAACACTTATTAAGCCTGAATTATTACAAAGGAGCATCAAGAAATGCAGTTCTTCATCTGTCATTGATCACTGGAGAGAATGCTGTAATTAGAACAGCTTACAAATTGAGGATTACAAAAGTGTCTTTCTTCTCACAAAATCACTTTTGCAAAAGACTCATATGCACTTCTGATCTTCCTAGAGATACTCCAGTTTCGAAGGAAAAATGGAAAACAATGTTTTTGTCTTAAAACATGCTTTTAAATGTGAGTTACCGCTTTAAAAGATTATTTATGCTTTTAAATCTGATTGTTTGTGATGGATGTTTCCATATCTCCCCATAATCGTGGAGCAATTCTTTGAAAAATCAAGGCCTTTCCCTGAAATACGCTGTGAAAGAAAGTGACATTTACTCAATGAAATGCATTGAAAAACCATTGGCATTTTCAAACCAGCTTCAGAAAGAAGCTGATTTTCAAACCAGCAAAGCTTTACACTGTACCAAGAAATCCCAGCTTTAGACTTACTTAGAAACAATGTGTGTAAGAAACAGGGAGGAACAACAAGGCACTACCTACTTTTGCATCTAGATACACATCTTTAAAATAGACTCTCTGATCTTTAGTCATAGCAAATTTCAATTAACTTCATCATTTGATTTCACTGGGCTTTTGTTCAGCCCCTGGGATCGTGTAATGGAGGCCCTGAGGACACTTCTATTCAGCAAGCTGAGGTCATGATGAATAATACTTACTCAGACAAGCAAGGCATTTAATTAAAATTTTTAGGGCCTGGTTCAGTAGCCCTTACTCACACTGAGTAATATTTACTGCACAATGGTAGTGTTGCAGCGCATGTTAATCACTGAAAGCACTAATGAACTGAGCCCTGAAGAAACGACAGTTCTCATCTTTACCCAAATATGGATATCAGTGCCCCAAATATTCACATATATCCAGACATATAGAAACTGCTCTTGATTAGTAAATACCTATTGAACTGCAATATACTTACATATTATACAACTGCAATTGCACTGCATGACATCTTCATCTTTTTATCATGGGAATGCGTGTGAAACCGAGTAACACCAAAACTGTATCCATGTTAAAACTAATATTCATCTCTATGCTTCTAATATACCTATAAAACAGAACTAAGCAAATATGTGAGAAAGAGAAACATATTTCTGGTGTCAGAATACAGAGGAAATAAAAGTATGGCAGTCTTAACAGCAGCATTTGAGCCATTGAGTACCTCCAAGTGCCGAAGATCTCTCTAGAGGGAGTTCCTGGTTCTTGGAATGAAAACATAATAATCCAATTTAGTTGAATTACATGAAAAGGAAATTGACAAATTGCCCCTGTTTCTAGGTATCCCTTACCTTCCAGTAAGCACATACATAAATAAAGTCAGGCTCACGTACCAGGGAACGCAATCAGACAAATAGTAAAGGAAAACCAGTACAACTTGTTCAGTATTATTTGTTTCTCACCACCCTTTTTCTGACCTGAATAAATTCTCAGATCTATACATATGAATACATATGTACACATACGTCCACCCTGAATATATGAAGGGGTATATGTGGATGGCTCTGCTCTGATGCTGGCCATGCTGACAACAGGCTTCAAAAATAAATCCAAATGAATAAAAAGGGCTTAGAATCATCCTCAGTAAAGCAACAATAAAACTCCACTGCCACTGAAAGAGAAAATAGATAGACATTTCAGTGTCTGGAGTTGGAAGCTGCAACTAGCTGGCATGGCGTTGTATCATTTTACATCACTTTGGGCTTGAATCTTCCAGGTTTAATTCAGACCAAACTCCCATGGATGCAGAAGAAAGCGGTGATAGAAAGGACACCATCTGTTGTTACCCCAAAGCAGTGGTTACCAAGGGGCACAGCAGCAGCCACAGCTTGGGAAGCAGGGTTGCTGATTGATGCTGGAGCACCACAGCAGTGCCCAGAAAAAAACGACTATCTGTGTAATGCATTTCCACAACGACCACTCCAGCCCATGGCTGCTGATACTCACTGCCAGGTCAACTCTGGCCCATCAGCGATCACCAGGATTCCAGAATGGCTGCAGGTGCCAAACTGCAACTGTCCTCAGGAGAAACTGCTGCCACCTCACTGCCAGCTGAGGCTGGGAGATGTCAGCCTATGCCTGGTGCAGGCAGTACTCTATGCCCTCTGTTGTGCCAGGCAGTCCTTGCTTACAAGGGACAGAAACACCTGTCCTCTGTGAAGGGGATGTGCAAAACCCTTCTGCAGTCTAAGAAAAATGCTTTCTTTAACTGAGAAGTGCTCTTTACACTTTGTATCCAAGATCAGTAGTCCCTGAATGCCTCCCACAATGGCAGTGCCTATTTATGCGGTTTGTATTCAAGCTGATGTTGGCAGATGTTCAAAGACACAGTACCAATTTTAGAGTTCTTAGTAGGTGTATAAGAACAGCAAATAAAAAGCCTTTAATAACTGAAGCTGCCTGCTCCTGACAGCAGCATCACTCCCTTGCTTATGCTGATGTAATTCAGAAAGAAAACATCGGCACATCACCGGTGAAACCAGGATAAGCAGGAAGAGATTATAACCTTGAGTACTATGCACCACAGCACAACTTCAGCAGGAGTTGTTAACTCCGACTAAATGCACCTCATTAACACAAAATGCTTTCCTGTCACGGCCACGTTTCCAATAGTTATTGAGTATGCAGAGCGTTTATCTTTTGGGAAGGTGTTTAACATGACCTGATTCTCTCGGTAGCCTTGCCTTTCGTTATGAAAAGGCTTGTATCTCACACAGGTCATTGCAGGCAAATAATCGCACTCCAGCAAGATGCATTTCTGTGCATCTCATCTCAGATGCAGTCAGAACACACAGTGCAATGTGCCCTTCGCTTCAACAGGCCAAAAGCAAACTTCTCGTGGCAAGCAGACCCTCTGCTTCCCAAACAGCCCCGTGGCTACATTTACTCCAGGGACATGCAATCAACAGGAGAAACGGTGGGTGTTGAGGTAGCACAGTGACATGGAAGATTTTAAAATCTTGATTTCATTTATTTAGGCAGTTTATCAATCTGTTTTTTATCTGCATTTTCTTCCAGATATTGCAAACACGGAGCATGCATTTTTGTTATTTTGTTCTCAATTAAAAAATATAGGAAAAAAAACGTCCTTGATCAAGAGAATCCTAAAAATTCAATCCTTCCAGGTTTTTAATCCAGTCATTTCCACCAGACCGTGGGGAAGGAAGCATTACAAATATACCAGATTAGCCTCCGAGTGAGTTTGTATGTTTCCAACAAATTAAAGACGCTGATGTTGACAAAGGAAAGAGAATTCCTATCGCAAGTCTTTCTCATTTAGCTTATATATTGATTGCAGAAACTTCAGCTGGACTAATTGTGTCTAAGGCAAGTGAAACAACTTCTGGTAAGGCTGAAGAATTCCAAGCATGCACCAAGCGACACTTCACACCATGCAACTGCCTGCTTGGATAGGGAAGAAGAAATCTTGCAAACCTTTCTTTCTTACACGCTTGCACAATCTAGCTGCGAACCCGCGGTTTCTCTTCACTCTCCACCCCACAGACTTTCCGTGAGCAACCTTATAGAATTGGAGCTGAGAAAGAAGCACCACATCACAATCCCTTCAGCACATGCGCTGGGTCTGAGCTGCTGTTGTGGAATGCACTTGGTGGAGGTAATGAGATTCACCACTGTGCTGCTTGTAGAATGTCTCAAAGACCTTACAATGATCTTCGCAGGACCAAAACCACCCAACCTCTAACTGGTGAGAAAGCCATAGTGCTTGAGCCGAGCCAAGCAAATACCCTTGGAGGACCTCCAGAACAGACATGTTCTCCATCCCACCTCACCCTGATGTAGCTATACGACCTTAACATACTGCAAACATACGACAAACACCATTCAGAAAGGGCTTACAGCTCCCCTTTTCACCACCAACCCCATTAACAGGCTCTCACAGGGAAAGATGAGCTTTGAGGACAGGTTGGAGACAGGTTGGCTTAACTCTCACATCCATCCTGGTGGAAACAGACTCACAAAAGTCTTAGGAGGTTCTTGAAAGAAACCTCTGTATTAAAAGCCAAATAACGTGGAGATAACGGTAATAAACACACACTACTTCAGCAGGGAAATACAGTGGAAAAGGTTCGTTCAACTTCAGCAATAACAACAGACACACTGCTTCAGTTCTAGACCCGCCAACAGGAGACGTCCCTTGCTGTAAGTAACGAGAAGACCCGCTCAGACTGCGCTCATACACACAAAGAAAAACCGCCGACTACAGAAAATGCGGTTGAACGGGAGGGTCTTTTATTTTCTGCGTAGATTTTGGAGGGGAACGCTTTTTTTTTTTTTTTTTTTTTTTTCTTTTTTCTAAAAAGTTGATTTAAAACGGTTATTAAAGGTACAAAACGAGCACACAGGATGCGGTCGTGGCGGCGGCGGGGCCGAGGGGCGCGGGGCAGCGGATCCCCTGCGGCGGCCGCTCGCGCAGCGCACCTTCACACGCTTCACACACGAGAACAAACGCGGCAGGAGGGGCAGCGCGCACAGCCCGGCCCGCCCGCGTCCCTCACAGCACACGACGAACGATGGGGGTCCCGGGATGGCTACTTGCTGGCGGCCGCGGCCGTGCCGGCGCTGCGGCGCTGCTCCATGCCGTTGGGCAGGAAGCCGGCGATGATGGGCACCGGCCAGATGAGGGCGGCCACGCTCCACACGATGATGACCAGAGTCATGAAACACGCCACCAGCGTGGACTCGATGGGCTTACGGTTCATCCGCCAGCCCGGCTCGCCCTTCAGCTCCTCCAGGCTGAAATCCAAGCAACAGAAATTGAGCGGCTCCCCCTGCAGCCAGTACTGGCCGGGCTCGGCCGCCGGCGGGTAGGACAGCGAGGAGGCGGCGGGCTGGGGCTGAGGCTGCGCTTGGGGCGCTGAGCCCCGCAGCCGCCCGACGCGGCGGCCCCGCACCCAGCTGCAGCCCACGCACAGCCGCAAGTCCTGCTGGGCGCCGCCGGCCGCCAGCCCCAGGTGGTCGATGACCAGCGGCGGCCCCACGCGGTGAAAGGCGGCGGAGAAGAAGGCCCGCCCGTGGCTGTTGGTGGAGAAGAGCAGCAGGTCGCACTGGATGCCCAGCGGGCGGCTCCAGCGCACCAGCAGCGAGCTCAGCATCTGCCGCTGCACGCTGATATTGCAGTGCGGGTCCTCGGCGAGCTGAGGCTGCTGGAGCCGCGGCTGCTGCTGTTGCTGCTGCCCCGAGGTGGGGGCAGAAGGGGACGGCTCTCGGCTGGGGGTCGCCGGCGTGCCCGGGCTGGCGGTGCCGCCGTCCTCCTTGCTCGCTGCCCCATCGAGGTCCATCTCGAGGCCGGCCGGGGAGCGGGAGGAGGAGTTGGCAGGCGGCGAGAAGAGCTCCTGCTCCTCCTGCCCGCCGGCGGCCGCCGAGGGGCTCCAGCCCTGGCAGGGCGGCAGGCAGGCGGCCAGCAGCGCCGGCAGGAGCAGCGGCAGCATGGCATTGACTTAGCGCCGGAGAGGAAGGCGAGGAGCAGGAGGAACAGGAGGTCGCATGGCGCTGCCGGCCGCCACCTGCGAGAAGAAGCACGCCGATCTCGCCGAGAGAGCGAGAGAAAGGGAAGGAGGGTGGGGGCAGGCGAGGGGGTGGGAGCGGGGCTGGGGCTGCCGCGGCGGCGAGCCGAGCGAGCCGGGAGCCTCGGTGACGGCAGCGGCTCCCCCTCCCCGCCTCCTCCGCCCCCGGCCCGGCCCGGCGGCTCCCGGCGGGCGGGAGGAGCCTCGCGGGCGGCGCCCGCGGACCGGGGCGGCTCTCGGCCCTCCTCGTCCGCTGCGGGTGGCCGAGGCTCCCGGTGTCCCGCCGGCCCGGGGCACGGAGCGGGGCCGCGGCGAGTGGGCGAGCGGCCCGCCGTGCTCGAGCCCGCGGGCCCCTTCGTTCCTCCTCTGCCGGCACCGAGGGCAGCTTCGCGGGAGCTGCCCTGCCTGGCGTCTTCTTCCCTGCTCTGGAGCCAGGGGAGGGGGAAAGAGGCTGCTGCGCGAACGATGGGGTGGGAGCAGCAGGTGGGAAGGAATCGCATCTAGGAATCGAATTTACACGCTTTCTTTTTCGCTTCAGAGGAAACGCGGTGTTCACCCGTGGGATACGGTGCGGTGTTCGGGAACCTGCCGCGTTGCTGTGGCGATCCGGGTTCGGAACCGGGAGCCGCTCCGCAGCCGGCGGCCGTGGCACTCCCATCACCGCGTGTTGCCCTGCCGGGCCCCGCCGCACTGATTGAAGCGTGTAGGAGCGTCCCGAGGAGCACAGAGGCAGCGAGTAGCTAAGCTAGCTGTGGGACTTGTGTGCATTGTTCGGAAGGCTGCTTTGTAATCGGGAGGTTGCAGTCAGTCTCGGTACCCCGGCTTGTTTTGTCACTCCGTGCTGCTGTAGCGTTACTCTTGACACAGAGCCTTGGGAAGGGGCACAACGGGTCTGTCACAAACGATGAACGCTCATAGCCTTTACCTCAGGCTATGAGGTGGGGATAGTTATGTTTTCCTGGCAAATGTTCAGGACTACAATTCTTTTCTTTGCCTTTGTAGACCCTTTTTTTTAGACAGAAACGGAAACTGAGCGGAGGAATCAGTACAGAAAATAGGTTCCGAGTATGTATGGGACAACTGATGTAAACAACAGAACTGAACTCCATAGGGCACTCACTCCTTCCAGGCTGGCATTGGTCCCCTGTCAGAGTCACGGTGAGGGGGCACGCGGGCACCTTCTTACGTGGAGGAAGAGTTAATGCAATATTAGCCCCAACTATTTCAACTGAGCAAGGGTAGTGAATGAGACTGGCAAGTAAATTTTACATTTGCTGCAGTTCAATATGAATGAATGCAGTGAATCAGTTCTGTCTCCAAAGTCATTCCTGATATATCATGAGAAAACATGGAATTGCTTGCTTTCTATGCAAAAGAGACCCAGGCACCAGAATTGATTCATATTTGATTCCAGATCAGTCCAAAGGGTGTTGTCTACGAGATGTTTATTGTTTGTCTGGGTTCTTAGTTTGGCTTATTGCAGAGCAGTGTGCCTGATGAAGCGTCCAAAGGAAGCTGTCTGATTCCAGAGGGTTCTTGTTCTGTTGTGACAATACAGTTAATGCAATTTTCAGTTCTGTTTCAGTGTCTTTTATTCAAGAGATCTCTGATACTTTTTGTTGTCATTTGAATGTGTATCTGCATCTCTTGATGCCCTCTGTCATATCCAAAGTTCTGTGCTACCAGTTTTTATGTCGTAGCTTGTCTATGGACCCCAAAACAGTTGAAACAAGTGTACTGGTCTGTAGCAAATAATACCAAAATTCTGCAACCACTCCTGTGTATAAATCACATCTCATTGGGATTTTGGCACAAGGGACTGGAAATCAAACTAAACTTCATAAATAAGATTGGCTCCTGAACACTTGCAGTGTGTGGGTGGGAAACATTCTCAGGCAGAGCTTCAGCTCTTTTGGTCAGAACTCCCAGCACCCAGCTGAATGCTGCCAGGGGTATTTGAGAGGATGCTTGGGAAGGAAGAGTTGAGCTATATTTCTTTTCATGAAAAGAAAGATAACTTGCCCCAGGAATGTTAGATCCATTTAGCATCACTTGGACTACAATGGCGAAGAATTAAAACAAGACCGTTTATCTGAGGTTGGAGATGCATGGGTGCTTCAGATCTATTCCTCTTCATCAAGGAATAATTGAGCAAGCAGGTACAAGAATAAAATGTGTTAGATCAGTAGCTGATAGCCATCATCCAGCAGGACCCTTTGCAAATATTTAATTGATAGGTCTATCAGATATAATTAATCTTGGCATGGATTCAGTCATTCAGTGAGGTTGCAGCACTCTTGAAAACTTCTTCTAAGTAGTACACTCTGTTCTATGGTTTTCATCCATAAATATCAAAGAACACGGTTGTTTTATGGCTGGGAAGGCAGAAGCATAAAGAAATTGGGTGGCCAAAGGTGACCCACAAGTCAGAGACGGACCATGGAGATCTTGCAGGTTTGATGCTGTGGATGTAACTATGATGGCGATACGTGCCAGAGGTCACCGCAGCATTTGTCAGTGTGGTAGAGAGGGTGTGGAATGGCCTATAACCGTGAAATCTTAGAAGGGAATAGTAGAGTAATAAGGGAGTAGGAGTGTCATGAGACAGAGCACAGAGCTGTTGGGAGGATGAAGGCTAATAGCAAAGGACAGCCAGAATCTTTGAGAGTCATTTTAATAACGATTTTGCAAAGGACTTTTATTAAAGCAATGCTTGTGAAATGATAGCAGGACTACTTCTGCCCAAGTGGTGTTAAAACTGCATCTCATGAGGATCTCATTGCAGCTAGTAGAAGCTGACCCCAAGAAGGCACAGATTCCAGTGGCAAATCCCTAATTGCACTGAAGTGAAAAGTTTGCGATCGCAGGCGTTCTTCCTCAATTGGACACACTTACCCTGATCTGCATATATTTCCTGATATACCTGATATACCCTGATCTGAACTGAGGAAAGGGAAGAACTGGAACTCTTATTGACAAAGGGTGCTCTTTTGAGGCTGTCATTTCTGAAAGGGGAGAGAAGATGGGAAAGTAGAGAGTAAGGGGTTTTGGATACCAGACATAACGTTACTGAGCGTATTTTTCAGTGGGAAGACACGTGCTGTCAATTATAGGGGAAAAAAAGATGTTAGAAGCAAGTAGACATAGCAGTGTGTTACCAATCTGTGTGAAAGTGCCAGGTAAATAAGGAGAATTTCACAGTCAGCAGCTGAAGAGGGAAGCAGTCAGGAGGAAGAAGTTGGTACTTGACTCCTCTCAGAAAAGAGCAGTTTCAGTTCTGTGAAAGTAGGATCCAGTCATCCTGGAGGTTGTTCTAAGAGATGCCAAGCAGAGCAAAAATGTTTCTGTGATATAATTTAGGAGGCTTGGTTAGCTAACAGTTTTGTAGTGAATGTGGGGGGAGAACCTCAGAGTAATGTGAGTGAGCTGATCTTATGATGGTTGTGGGATATACTCATTGCACAATGGTTGAGGAAACATAGCTTGCTTGTTGAGCAAGGAGCTAAGGAACGTTTCCTTACTGCTTGTTACTTTTTTTGGTGGGGACGGTACTGGAACCTTCATTTATTTTCTGCTCACTTGGCATTCTTGTGGATTTGTCAGAAGTTATTTGCAACGAGGCTGCTGAAACTCATCATAGAAGCTGGATGAACAAGTGTCTTGTTATTGCTACATCATGTCGGATTTATCTGCAGAAAACAGAGACTGTGCACTGCATGAAACAAGCCAACGTTCCGTAGCACTCTTTACGTGGCCATCAGAAGCCCAGACAGGGGGAGCAGCCAGTTGGCAAGCAGGCTGAGAACAAGGGCATAATCCCTCCCGAGGAGCCAGCACGCACAGTCTCAGCAATGCTCATTGTATGAAATGCTCACCATCTGAAACTCATGTCTATGTGCAGCAGATAAAACTTCCACACCACTCTCTCAGTTGTGCAAACACAGCTGTCTCAGGAGGTGCTGTTTCTGCGTACTTTCGGAATACATGCCATTTTTCATCAAAGTATGGTAAGCATTTTCAGCTCCATCTTTAGCCCTTTTTTCAGATAACCCTCACACTCCTGTACCAGCATAAGAGGGAGCGCGGTGTGTCAGCAGCGAAGGCCTGACCAGGGGTGTTCAGCCAGCATACGTGGAAATGCGCTCTAGTGGGGCTCCGTGCAAACCACACAGCTGATGATGTGTGAACTGAAAGAAAGCAACTGCCATCAGAAATCCAAATCCACAATGGAGAGTTATCCACTTAGCCATGGCAGTGACTGCAAGGTCTAATCCAGCTGCAAATACATTTGCTAGAAATCAGGAAAAAATTGTTCAGAACATGAAGTGGTATCAGTAAGATAGTGGGGCTGCGGGATGAGGCCTCTCTAAGCTTTCAGAGAGCTTCAGAGCTCATATCCAGGCTCTGGTAGACTGTTGTGCTAGCACAGACTGAAAAGACTGCTTCAAATCTAGGTGTGAAATATATGCAGAGATTGCTAAAGGGAATGTATTAATAGACTTCCAAAGCTTTTTTTTTTTTTTTTTTTTTCCTTCTATCATGCTGTATATAGGTTGAGGCTTTTATACAGAGTTAAATCAGAAAGAAATCTGTAGGAATAGATGTGGTCCAAAGAACAAGCTTTGCACTTCCACGGGTGAAGGTGATCTTAGCACCAGACCACATTGGTTATAGGTAATCACAAAAATTAGGTTGGTTAGATCTAGTCTGCCTGTGGAGTTACAGATGCTGTACTTTCATTTATTTCAGTTGTACAATGCAGTATTTTTACAACAGGTTTTGACCTGAAGCAGTGTTCTATGAAGTCTAGACTCCTGTTCATGCCTTGTTCCCACTTGGAGGCTGAATAAAGCCCTTGTTCACAGGAGACTTTCTCACATCTGAACTTCTAAAGTTTAGGGAAGGTTCAGCTGAACTATACTGGACTGTATTTATTTTGTCTTGTAACTACCACACATTTTAAATTTTACTGGTGAAGCCTGACTGTAGTACAGTTTGTACTTATAAGTACTATCTGGTCTTGTATTTATTTCACCAGTAAATCTATCTTTGTGCTGGAGTTTGGGATGAAACTGGCAAATGTATGATCTGCTATAATCATGAAGGTAATGAATCCAAATTAAATGGCCTCTGCAGGCACAGTGTGCATATTGCAGGATTTGGGACTTCTTTCTGCCAGGTTGCTGAAGGCCATGGCAGGGTAGTTATGACCGTGTCAAGTTTTGTGTGTTCATGAAGCACAAATCCCTCCCTCCCCTCTGTTAAGGGAGATAATTCAGGTGCTTCACAGAGTGTGGTGAGGCACTGGAACAGGTTGCCCAAGGAGGCTGTGGATGCCCCATCCCTGGAGGCATTCAAGGCCAGGCTGGATGTGGCTCTGGGCAGCCTGGTCTGCTGGTTGGTGACCTGCACACAGCAGGGGGCTGGAACTGAATGAGCATTGTGGTCCTTTTCAACCCAGGCCATTCTATGATTCTATGCTCTGAATATCTGACAAGCAACCCCTGGCTTGTCACAGCTATTCTTGAAGGAAAAGAGATACTAGCTAAAGCGGTAGTTAATGCTGATGCTTGTGAAGGTACTAGGCATGTGAGAACGTTTTGTGTGATTACATATTAAATTGTTCTGCAAAATATTTGTACATAAAATAGCACTGCTTAATGACCGTTTTATGAGGTTGTCTTTGGAAAATCTAAACATTTACTGTAACAACACACTGAAAAATAGCTCCCCAGAAAGCATTTGGTTCTGCAAATACTTAGAGTGTTTCCCAGTCATTTCTGAATATGGCCCTAGGGCTTGTGTTTACTGTTATTTGTCTCTGTACTGGAAAAGGAGACAGGCACAGAAATCTGGTGTTGTTCTGTACTAAGGAGGTGTGGGTTCGGCACTCCTGTAGGGTTCCAGTGTTGCCTCAATTTCTCTGTGCCTTTAAAGCACAGCTACAAAATATGAAATCATGCTGACTGTGAGGTTGTGAGACACTTGGACAGTGATCCTTTTGAATAGGAGAGGTTCACAGGTTAATTAAGGAGTTACTTTGTGACATTGCACAGAAGACGCACAAATGCAAAATGCTGTCAGTGACAGCCTGTATTCCAAAGAACTTTTCCAGAAAGCAAGTTGAGAAGGAGGGGCCCAATGAGGGGTTGTGATGCAGATCCTGTGTGCAGCTCCTGAGTCGACATCCAGCCCTGACCATTCTCTGCCTTTCTGTTATTAGCGGGGTACCTACAGTTGCAACTTTACTGTTTTCACTGTTGATTTTTGTCCTCAGATGTATGGGGAAGTGTAGAATAAAGCTAGAGAAGCAACAGTGAAGGCTGCAATTGACAAAGCAAGGATGCGTCCCCTGGAAGGGTAAGAAACAACCGGAGTGGCATGAAGCATGATTGAATTGCAAAGGGCTTTGAGAGTGAGAACAAGGAGTTTGCAGATGGAGCAGTGGAAGATAACTGTGGAAAACTCAAAATGATGTGCCCAAATAAATGAACTTGAGACAGTTCCAGGTGCTCTAGACAGAGAAGAAATTATAATACAGAATATGCACAGGCTTTGGCTGGGAGCTTTGGCAAAGCAAGCTGAGAGGAATTATAATACTTTGGAGATGCTGCATGAAACAGATCAGTGACATTTAAAGCATGACAGTATCAACATCATCAATAAAACTAGCAGTGAAAATTAAACTCCTCCTTGCTTCCACGTTGTGCATCCACACCTTAGCTTTGAACTCCCAGAGCTGCTCTGGCTGTTGGTGTGCTCAGTTGGAGACCCTTGTGTTCTCAAGCAGCACTTGGGTACCACTTGCAGTGATGTGCATACTGGTCACGTGCGTGCCCTTGTTCGGGATCTCTTGCCTATGAGACAATTTTCCTGTCTATCAAACTGGGAAAAGAGATTCATCTGCCTCCGTGAGTCAGCAGAACCACATTAACTCTTTCTGGAAGAGCCAATGCCAGAGAGTAAGGCTGAGTCATCTAAGCACACACAGTGAACGTGATGGCTTGAATTGGGTAGCAGTCTTGAGATGTCAAAGAGAAGGTGGTAATGTTTCCTATTCCCTGATCAGTCAATCATCGCCACGATTTGTAAACAGCAGACAGTTTGAGTTTTAGCTGGCAGGCTGAAAAAAATGTCAGCCTTTTCTGGGATAGGTAGCATTTGGGTTTGAAAAAAAAAACGTTCTTCATTTCTGGGGAACTCTAGTTCACACTTAACTTGTTTTCCCAGTAATGGCTGCGATCAGTATGGAACAATCGTCTAAGCTTTAATTAGGAGCTCAAAACCCAAGAATAGCATTCAGGCATTTCTGTTATACCTCTGCTAAACTCTATGAAAATCAATGGAGTCAGAGATTTAATTTCTAACTTCCCATGCACATTTTGACTTAATCCAGCAAAGCCAGGATGTGAACAAGGCCACTGATTGCTTTCAGCAGGACCTTTGCACTCTTAAATGACATTATGCATGATATCAAGGACCAAGTCCTTAATGGAGGGGCTATACAAGTAAGAACAAATGCAGATTTGAGTCCTTAAACTTGATATATGGAACAAGCAGCAAACAGGGGCTTTTCAGAAAGAAAATTTTCTATTTCCATGCTAATGTTCTTAATACTCTGAAGCAGGAGATATGTAGAAAACACACCCTGTACTAACAGCTTGCTCTCTAGCAGATTGATTTTCGGTCAGCATTACCTACTCGTTCTGTGAAGTAATAATCATGGAGCAAGGAGAGATTATAGCCCCTGAAGCTGTCTGCTTGGCTCTTCAGTGAAATAACCAAGTTTATAAGGCCTGACTGGGTTTTTTACTATACAAAGAAATTATAGAATGGGCTGGGTTGAAAAAGACCTCAAAGATCATCTAGTTTCAACCCCTGTGCCATGGGCTGGGTTGCCAGCTACCAGACCAGGCTGCCCAGAGCCACATCCAGCCTGGTCTTGAGTGCCTCCAGGGATGGGGCATCCACAGCCTCCTTGGGCAACCTGTTCCAGTGTGTCACCGCCCTCTGTGTGTAAAACTGCCTCCTAATATCTAACCTAAACATCTCCTGTCTCAGTTTAAAACCCTTGCCCCTTGTCCTATCACTATCCACCCTTGTAAACAACCCTCACAACCCTTGTTCTCCCTCCTGTTTATATGCTCCCTTCAAGTACTGGAAGGCCACAATGAGGTCTCCCCAGAGCCTTCTCTTCTCCAAGCTCAACAAGCCCAGTTCCCTCAACCCTTCTTCACAGGAGAGGTGCTCCAGCCCTCTGATCATCTTAGTGCTCCTCTGGACCTGCTCCAAGAGCTCTGCATCCTTCTTATGCTGGGGGCCCCAGGCCTGGACGCAGCCCTAAGATGCATGTCTTAAGTTAGGCAGTGGGATTTCTTGATCATGCTCTCATGTCAATTTTTACTCATACTCATTATGTTACTCATAAATGTAAATCCATTACCCACATCTTTGCATTTCTCCTTGGCCTTTTTTTCTACATCAATGTGGAGTACATAGAGATGTCAATTGCCTTTTATCTTCTCAGAAAGATTGGCATGAGGTCATCTGTCAAAACCATATGCAGGCTTCTTGAGTACTAGCTATGAATGAAGTTACTCTTTCTCTTCACTCCTATACCCATATGCTATGGATATCCAGAGTTATCCTGTTGCAGTTGATAAACCTCCAGTAGAAAGGCCGTGGTCTCCTGGTTTCCAGGCTCTGGTATATACTTCCCAAATCCTAGAGAAAGACTTGGTTGTGAGAAGGTGACATAGGTACGGTTGTGTCTTTGGTCACATCTTATCCATTGTGGTTAGATAAAGCCACAGAGGTAAAAATAGGTATTAAAAATAATCCCCTGTATTCTTTTGACAAGTCAGGAAAATTTAATTAGTCTCTATGGGATTTTCATGTTCAATGATAGTCAGGGAAGCTGACACCAGTGTACCATTAGAATAAAGAGGACAATCTAATAGAGAGATTGTAATATTTTAAGTAGCCTAACGCCATACGAGAATATAATTTCTATTGTACTGTATTGCCTGTGTATGTGAATATTGAATTAGTTTTCATTCCTGCCATAAAATACTCATTGGCTAAATTTTCCTTCTCGTGCTGGATCAATACCATCTGCAAATAGCAGATTAGATCAGAATCTGCTTTCCCAGATTCTCTGAATATATACATGCACAATGCCAGGGGAAAAAGGAGCATATTTCTCTCTGTGCAAGGAAGCAGCTTGCTTAGAAATCTGCAAGATTACCTGAACATCCTGTTTTAGAAATTCCAAATTTAGAAATTCTTCAATTTTCTTCCCTTTAGCTTTTTTTCCATGCTTTTGCTGTTTGAATTGGATTTGTTCCTCTTGACACTGGTATCTGCTGATACTCGATGCCCTGCCCATCCATTGGTCACGGCTCGTTGTGAGGCTCCTTCAAATAAATGGCAGATCCTTGTTTAATGTACAGTGCCATATCGCATACTAAATATAATCATACAACTTTTCAAGAAAACATCATTAATCTTGGACTTCCATTTCAGTTTTCTATCTTGATCTGTAACAGGGCAATACCCAATCCTTGCTCAGAAGGCTCGTCCTTGATTCTCATACTTAGAGGTCACAGAAAGTTTCTCAGACAGGATGGTATTTTTACCTGCGCTATCTGGACCGATGTTGCCAGTCCTCCTTTTCTGTGGTTTGTAACTACCAATTCCAAAACAGTGTAACTGGGGCTTCAGCTTAGATGTTTCTCAGCATGTGAAATGACCAGTACGATTTATTTTCACTTTCTGCCAGCAACTCTACTTACATGGAAATGCTGGAGAGCTGGTTGCATGAGACAACGAGCACAGTTTCAGCTTGGGGACTTTTTCATCTCACTTCTTTTCTCTCTGCTTCTCACATACAGCGAGATTTAGTTTGTTGACAGTGATGATAAGGAAGCTGCAGAACTGTTGAGTGAAGGTAGTTGCTCGTTAAACTGATAATTGCATAAAAGAAAATGCAGAGCTTAGAGTCACAAGTAAACCAGAAATTAAATAAGTATATATGTTTGTGTCTTCAGAGAAAACCACTGACAAAATTAGTGACAAATATAGTGATATAGTGACAAAATTAGGGAGAAGTGAGGAGCATCGTAAATCTTAAGTCGGTCTGCCAAAACTGTGGGGCTTTGCGTGGTTGGAGGCGGTGGGGATTAGGCTCTCCAGCTGTTCTCCCTGTTGTCACATACACCAATAGCTGGTTTTCTCTAGAGACTTTGCAAACACTAATGTTATTTTTGTTCCATAATTTTATACCCTCGAGTTCACACGTAAGGAACAAAAATGAGTTTGATAAACAGGACTTATTAAGGCTCTGCTGATCAGCGAAGATGAATGTGGTTAATAATTTACCATTATTTTATTATTCAAAATAGTGTCTTTAGTATCAAAGATTTATATGATATGTTATGGAGATTTTCCCAATGGTAAAAAACAAATGATGTAATTTAGGCAAAATTACTCGTGTAACTCAAATCTGAGGTTTAACTGACACAAGGCCCTGTGACAGTCCTTTGTACTGGAAAGAAATTTGACATGAGAGGAGAACTGGGATTTCTTGTATGACTGCTCACAACAAAGAGGAGTTTGAGGTATGCTTGCAAATGGAATCTTCAAAGGCAACGTCCAAAAATAGTTTCAAGGCAGTGCTTCTTTTGTGGAAATTCTTATTTACTGTAATCAGAACTGGTTTGGGCCGAGGCCTCTTCCACAGACAGTTCTGACACTAACTAAATGAATATGCAGTCATTCTGAGGTAGAACTGAAAAGTGAAATTCTTCAGGATGTTAACATTCTGAAGACATTTGTTTCCAAGCTATCATGGCATGGATTTTAAAGAGTGAGCTTACTATTAGTGCGTCAATAACAAAAGCTACATTCTGCCAACTGTATTATCTTGATTAATTTTGCTAAGACTTTCCATAAAATTAATGTTTCAGATGCCACGTATCTGCAATATTCTGTTATGTATTATTTGTATTATTTAATGCAAAATACAGAAGGTAATGTACACAAAAGCCAGTATCAAGCAATAACATCAAAAGTAGTTGTATTTTATTAAGCATTTCTACAGGATCACAAAAAAGAAACCCTAAAAGAGTGAAAGGTTTATGTCATTGAATTCAAAATTGGGAAGTGACAATTTTTGACAAAATGATTTATCTTGACCAAGCTACGTTTTGTGCCGACTTTATAGACCTCAAGCTCATCATCATCATCATCATCAACCTGACACCACACTGACTATTAGTGCTGCATGAAAGATCTTTTATAGAGGTTTCACTCTTGGTCACTCTGTTATGGTCAGATTATTCTAGCTCTTTTAATGTACTGTTTCCAGTGTGTTAAGATTGCAAAGAGATATGAAAGTGAATGCTAAGTAATTCATTCCAAAGGTCAGGTTTTCTTCTGAATGCAGTATTTCCATCAACATGATCCTGTTGATTTTGACAGAGTTGCTTCTGATTAAGACATGTGGGACTGGGGAGTCTTGAGACCATACATTTGATTGCAATATGGCCATGGCAGTAATGGTTTACTCCATGATTTCTGCAGTAATTTTTCGGGTCTTTTTTTTTTTTTTTTCAGCTATTAGAAATTGTTTTTGAAGTCAAATGAATTCAAAAAGTATTTTTTTCACAGAAAATTATTTGCTCCTGAGTCCTATGTGAGTTATCACCATTCAATGAACATTAACTGAGTATTGAACAAGATCATTGTCTGAAGGGTATACCTGCAGCATTGCTGCATCCGGATCCATTCAGCTCACTGCAAAAAAGTTACAAAAGGCACTAGAAAAGCTTATGGATGGTAATTCTGTCTGTGATCTCGTATATAGGTAATCTACTGAACAGTTAAAAGAGTTGACAGGCTGTATTTGAGGTAGGATGACCCCATACAGAATCATAGAATCACCAAGGTTGGAAAAGGCCTCTAAGATCATCCAGTCCAACTGTATACATACATTTTACATACACATACACATACACATACACATACACATACACATACACATATAAGTAGTCTGACAAAATGGTGTCTGACATGGAAGATTGTTTGAAACAAAGGTGTTGGAATTTAATTCCTCCATGCAGAAAAAATGGCACTCAGTGACATTCCTTGACACTTGATGAATATTTATGGAGACCAAGCAGTGGGATATAAGCACAGTGGGGCAGGGGGTGGTGTGTTTCAGCTGTGGTGACAATGACATGAAAGACAAACTATGTTCCGGACAGCCATCACACAACTGGCACAGATTTTCCGGAGTGCAGCATGAAGATTCTAGTTCATCACTGGTGAAAATGCATAGCTAATAGTGGTGACCATGTTGAAGAATAGTGTTTCATAGCTGAGAATTCGCTCTACCAAAGAGTGTTATTGTGCTCTTTGTACCCGTTGTAGTTTCCATGGAAATAAAAAGGAGGCATTACTTTCAGAGTGACCTACATGTTTAACTGCAATTTCCTGTACTTCAGTTTGTACTTCTTGTCCTTTCCCTGGATGCCACTGAGATACAACTTCCTGGTTACTGCTACGGCACCTAGCAGCATGGCAACTAATCTTGGTGGCATCTGGGGGTGCCCCTGTAGTCCAAATAATCCAGAGGAATAACAGTAACAGTCATGCAGGATTTATCTCCCTAGCATTCCCAGAGTTTTCTAGTACTTTAGTTAAATTGAACGAATTATTCCTTCAACACCCTAGATGTTGGTCAAAATGTGGTCTACAATTGATGGAGTGGTAACTGGGAACATCACCACGGAGGAATGGCAGGACCTCCTTGGATCCTGGAGCTCATTCTGTACCATCAAGGGGGGGTTGGCAGTGAGAGAAGGACAAAATGAGACTCGGGCACTGGGGTAACAACACCTGTGTGGAGCAGGGCACCTCCTGCCAGATCACAGCTGTCCACTGTGGGAGCTGTGATGCTCTGCAGAACTGAGTTGGCTCACTAATCTTCTGTCCTTATCTTTTGCCTGAAGTTTGCCATAAAGATGAAACTGAGCTTTGTCTGTCAGGAAAGAATGAAATGATCCCTAAGGTTAGCAAAGTGCTTACAGACCCTTTGGGAAGATAAATGCTACGTAAATAGAAGCTGATTCCTACAGGTTATTAATAGATGTATCTCAAAAGTAATGTGCAAGCTACAAAGGAAAGATCATTCTGAATTAAATTACCATAATTTTTTTCATTGCTGTCTCTTTTCAGGAGACCTGGATAATACTGCTAACGATGACAGGTTGAATAAAAGACAGGGTTTGTGTGGGCCGGAGGTGGGAACAGAGCAGACTAATTATATCTTTTTTAACCTTTGCACGCATCAGGGACTGGGCAGGATAAAAAATGAATTATGTATCTAGCAACTGAGCTGTTATCCCAGTGGAGGCTGCAGTGGTGCCCAGGTCATTCAGAAACATGATTGAAGCTGTCCTATTTCTTCTAGATCTAAATATTTAACAGACCATTAAGCAAAATGGATATTTTCTGCGTACTTAACATAAGGCTCATGTTGTTCCTCCACAGACAAACCAAAACAGATTCATCTTAATTGCTTTTACCTCAACAACGCAGAAGGTGAAAGGCAAGCGCTGCACTGGTATAGCAGAACTGGAAGTACTATTTTTCGGTGTATGGTTTGAAACATCCTGGGTTTAAAAGGTTAAAGAAGATGACACTGCTATTACAGTCACTCAGATGTGTCATTTGAACATTTTGTCATGCGATATTTATTCCACTTCTGTTATGTGTTGTGACATGAAGTTTTGTTCGAGGGTTGTAACCCGATGGGAAGGTGTGAAGGGGCCTTGCATACCTGTATCTCTCAGAAGGCAGCGGGTGTCTGACTGGGAGGAGGAAGAACATCTTTGTCAGCAGTCATTACGGACACATGGATACATTTGCTCCCAGGAAATAACAAGTATTTTCTCTCTGATCGTAACTTTCTTCCCAAAAATTCAAACTGCAACTCAAGCTATGTGATCTATTATTGATAGCCCACAGCTCTACCTCTGCAACGGGTTTATGACAAAAATTGAATTCATATCTCAAGAAAAGAACTTGACCCTCCAGTGCTGAATTTTTTCCAAACTGTATTCCTACAGTTTTGCAGCACCATCTGTGCCCCACGACAAATCAAAGCTCTCTATAACATGCAGAATGCTTGTCATGAGCAGAGCTTTTTGTGTTACCTCGTCACAGTTCAGCTAGTCAGTCCCTTTGCCAGCTGAGCTTTTGGGAGCTGAACTCTGGAGGGTGAATGAGGTAACATAAGAATCTGAACCCAGATTTCACTCAGCTTGTACTGGTTTCCTATGTCTAATTTGTCCAGTCCAGCATTTATTAACTGAGTAATCCTAGGCAAGGAAAAGCTTCACAACTTCTGCAGCCTGAGCTCATTTACCTAATTTTATTCTTTGTTGTCACAAGGAAGTAGCTTGAATTCTGTCAGTGTTTTGAAAAGAGGTCACAGAATGTGTTCTATTTGGTTGTTACTGACTTACAGAAGAGGAAGGAATGATATTTCACTGGAATCGTTTTCCGTGATGGAGTATAGAAGATTCTGTTAGCTTAGATTTCCTTGTGGTTAACCTGATACCTCAGAGATGAGTAGCCATAATTTTTTTAAGCAGTGCAAAAAAACCCACAGAAAATGAAGTGGAAACACTGAGTTGAGTATTTAGCAAGATAAATTATGTGTCTGGAAGGTCACATTTTGCTGAATTGAAATTTCCTCCATTTCTGATCTTTTTAATCTGTGGAGCCTTCTGTATTTGCAGTAAAGAACTTGTAATTTTGTAATTATTTAAACACTGAGTGTTGGATAATCTGCTGCCACCTGAGTGACTCCTCACTAAGCTGCTAATAATGGCCAAATTAAGCAGTAGTCAGTGCCAGTATCTGAAAGAAGGCTAAGTCAGTTTTTATAAGACATCCTGATAGAGCAGATCTATATATATATATTTATACATATATATATAATTAATAATATAATTATAGTTTGAATAATAATGCATAACATAAATGCTCATGTTAGGAATTAACCAGTCTTAATGTCAGTATTTCTTCTGTAGAGGTATCTGCCATGCACCTGCTCTCATGGTCTTCAAAAGAAAACCTGTTCTGGAGGCCTCATCACCAGTGAGAGAGACAAGCATCCATGATGGTACCCATATCTCCTGGATTGGGTTGTAAGTCATGTATTTTGTTCATGTATCATGTTTAGTATAGTGAACTGAATGGAATGAAACTCCCGAGCTCGTCAAAATCCATCTGTTTAAACATCTATAGCCCACCTGCCACACCAAGTATTTGAATACAGTCCAATACTGCACAATACAATGCTTTATGACTAGAGATGTGAGCTCAACCTTTTATGTAAGCCCTATTTTTTAAATCTTCACTGGACTGGCTTAACCAGATTACTTGAGAAGCCACTTTGGTACCTTCTGTGATAGCAGTGTTCTGTGGGATGTGGAATCAGGAGGTGGGAGGGTGGTAGAGCTGGTGAATGCAGCCATCTCCTCATGAAGCGAAGGGATTCACAGGTAGTGACACACTTGTGTCACTGATACATATAGTTCTAGGGAAAAAAAACAAAGAAAAATGCAGTAAGCATGCTTATCACAAACCTAATCACTACTGCCCACAGGTACCAAACTTTATAAGATAGATAAACAGATAGAAGCAATACAGGAATCAGTGTCACGTCCAGAATGACCTGACAGGTTACCTGTGTTACCAGGTTACTGTGTGCCAGCAGAGGGGAGTTGTGACTGTTGGCCTTAGCTATAGAGAAACAGATGATAGCAGCAGAGCAGATTTAGGACAGAAATCACCAGAAATGTTTAGGGAGACTAAGAAATCTGAAATGCATTTGACATTCTTGAAAGACAAAATACATAGCTGTTGTTGCCTTGTCTGCTCTTCAGAGGTCTTTTAGATGACTTTGCTGCTTGATTCCATTGAACTGGCACTCAAAGTAAGCAGAACTGTGCTAGCTGTTCTCCATTCCCAGACAGATGCTTGTACTACCCAGAAATATCACATTTGTAAGTGAAGAAAATTAGCCCCAACAAAAAATAAATAATAATGATTATACTGTATATATATCGTAGATGGTTTGAGTGGGGAGTTGCACTGAAATTAGATCACCAGGTGCTCCTTTCGGCACAGGTACAATCTCCTAGACTTGCAGGTTACTCCCAGAGCCTGGTGTTGCTTTCTTTGCAGGTACAATCTCCTAGACTTGCAGGTTACTCCCAGAGCCTGGTGTTGCTTTCTTTGCAGGGGCCAACCTGTCTCAAAAAGACACTTGAGACTGTACGATGCCTTCACTGCAGCTGCAAACTGCTGCAGAGCAGGAGCAGGCTGTGTAGGTAGAGCAACTTGGTGATGTAATGTGGATGTGATGTGATGTGGATCAGTACAGCTTCCTGCCAGTACCAGGGATACCACTATGGCTGGCACACAGTAATTGAAACCACTGGTTTTCTTTTTCAGCAAGTTTTTTTTTCTGAATGGGAAGTTCAATCCTGAATTTCTCCTTAAAATAAATAAACATAATTCCAGTTTACAGTTCCAAATAAAATCTGAGAAAACAACATATAAACCACACATGCACAGCTCTCTCTTGAAGAGAATGGCTTTTCTTTTTGGGGCTCCAGTAGAGCCTTTGTACTTCAGCCATCTTCCCGAGCAGCATTTTTAATTAAAGCTATAACTTGTCCCAGGGAAGAATCCAGAAAATATCTGAACCTTTTCTTTCTTTCATCAATCCTCTGCCCTAGGAAAGAAGATAATGAACTTCAAAAAAAAAGTGGTCATTGTGAAATACTTTACTTCATTATATTTGGGAGCCTGGGGTTAGTGCAGACAAGGGTTTTCTTCTAGGAACAATATTTTGAGCTGATAAGGAAGGCAAGCTTGCTTTCTACGTCTATTGAGTTCTTAGGCAGAAGTAAAGACATCAGGAGCACTGTGGCATTTAGTCAATATTTGCTGAAAGTTTCTAAAAATGGGTGGTAATTGCGAAGGTGCAGTTGTGGTACATGGTCAGCAAGATGTGTGCTGCCTCCTATCTGCAAGAGGAGCTCCTTGTCAAAGTAGCCATGACTTGCAGCATGCATGGGCTGCCTGTCAGCAGCCAGAGACTTCTCTTTCAGTACCTCACAGGAGACATGCGAAGCATGAACACCTTTTTCTCCTTGCTTGGCTACATCACCACTATTCAGGAGTAATTACAACCCCCACACAGCCCATTATGGTACAGAATTTTAAATCCAATCAGATTGTTCCCCCTGTCAAATTATTTCTCGCTCCTAAACTTCCTAATCAACTCTCACAATCTAAATTAGTTCCTATCGCTTCATTTTCTTTGATTGCTTTGCTGCTGCAGAGGGGTCAGATGGAAAAAATCTGTGGAAAGAGCAGGGGAGCTGAAGAGCCTCCTTTTATCTTTGCCCATCAAGAAATGCCATCGTTGGTGGCCTGAGACTTGCAGACTTTCAGCAGGCCCTAGCTGCAACTAGGGCTGTTTCCTTCCTTTAAGAAAAAGGAATCATAAAAGGAATTATGCTGAAAGAAAGCTGAGGAAAGCTGAGGGGGCTGAGGAGATGAGAAGTAAACCAGCTCACACAGTTGCCAGTTACTATATATATTTGGACTAGGTCTTCTCCACTTGTCCCAGCATAAATCAGGCATGGCACTGGTGAACACAAGAGGAGGAAGATAATAGTGTATAATTCTCTCCCTGCTGAAAAGGTAAGACCTGCTAGCTAATTTCCAAGGATTGTTTAAGTACCTGTGGTCTCCTGCTGTGTGCCTGATACTCTGCAGCTCAGCTTTCTGTTTGCTGAGCCACTAGTCACAGCTTAGACCTGCCTGCCCTTGCCATAGGTTGGCATGGAGCACAAGGAGGATCCACAGGGCATGGTGCTCCCACCATGCAGGGCAGTGGGCTTCACAAAAGCAAAACAGGGCCAGAAATGGGCTTTGGTGGAGATGAAGGCTTATGGTTAGAAGAGCTTGCCTTGTCCCCACAGGAAGGAGAGGTGCCTGCAGAGAGCAGTTATTTTCCTGTTGATGGCTCAGAACTTCTGCTGAAGTTAGGGGAGTTTCGTAGTGGAAAGAGGGTTAAAACAAAACATTGCCCAGGTACATGAACTTAGAAGTAAACCCTAAATTCTGGTTTACGAGTCTCATAGAATTTCAATGTTTCTATAGCTTATCCTTTTTCGTATGATTGCCATTTGTTGTGTTTTTGTTGTTTGTTGTTATTGTTCTTTAATTTCACGTGGAATTCAAGGATATTAAACCCCCACTTTAGTATGACAGATGAACATGTTTACAGAACATGACTTGCTGATAAAGGGCTTAGAGTTACCTACATCAGCTGACATGCTGATTTGCCCTGAATGGCTTTTGTTTGAAGTTTGGCTTGATGCTTGAGATCTTCCTTTCCTTCTCAAGAAATAAGAGTATTGAGTCACTGAGGGCACTACAATATTGGATTGTTAAGGGTACACACAGAGACATCAAGTCACAGGTGATTGCAGAGAGAGTGGAGTTGGTCTCTTCTCACTGGTGACAGGTGACAGGATGAGGGGAGATGGCCTCAAGTTGCTCCAGGGTAAGTTTAGGTTGGATATCAGGAAAAATTTCTTTACAGAAAGGGTTGTTAAGCACTGGAATGGGCTCCCTGGGGAGGTGGTTGAGTCACCATCCCTGGATGTGTTTAAAAACCACTTAGATGTGGTGCTCAGGGACATGATTTAGCGGAGGGATGTTAGGGCTAGGGTAGTAATGATTAGGTTGCATTTCAACTTGATGATCTTTAAGGCCTTTGGGATAGTTAATTTTATTCATAAAAGCTCATATAATGCTGAGTTTTGGATTTTTGATGAAAATAGTGTTGATAATACATCGATATTTCAGTTGTTGCTGAGTGGTGCATGCACAGAGCTGAAGACTTTTCTGCTTCTAGTGCTGCCCTGCCTGCAAGGGGCTCAGGGTGCACAAGATGTTGTAGGGGAGCAGAACCAGGATGGCTAACCCAAAATGGCCAAATAGATATCCTGTACCATACAGTACCCTGCTGAACAATACAGCTGAGAAGTAAGGGAACATTTGGACTGATAGTATTTGTCTTCCCAAGAAAAGCTTGATAGACCCTCCTTTCTTGGAAATGGCTGAGCATCTACCTGCTGATGGGAAGCAGTGAATGATTTTCCTGTTTTGCTTTGTTTGCATGGCACCTCCAGCTTTATCTAGTAAACTTTCTTTATCTCAACTCATGAGTTTTGCACTTCTACCTTTCTGATTATCTCCCCCACCTCACCCAGGGGGAGTGAACAAGCAGCTGGATGGTGCTGAGCTGCTGCTGGGTTGAAGCACAACAGATGCACTCCTAAACTGTAGTCCCTTTCTTCAGAATAGGAAACAGTATCTATAATAAGCACAAATTCAGTTCTGCCATTGGGCATACTTTGTGTGTTGTCAGATCCAGAAACAAAGAAGTAATCTAATTCAAAATATGCCTGTATTTGTACATTTTTGATGGGCACATCTAGAGTTTTCCTACATTGTGAGTCTCTTGTTGTGTATTTATACTGTTCTATGAAATTTCCATTAGTACCACCAGTCATTCAACCTTGAGCAGTTACAGTAACTGCACAGGACACAGCAAGGAAAACTTTCTATTAATGTATAGTAAGTTGGAAACATATGTGGTAACATGTTACAAAACAATAGATCTAAAACAAGGCAAACCACAAAACTGAGGAAGCCAGTCTAAAATTACACTGATTCTGGTTAAAGACAGAATATGAAAGGACAGGGAAATCAAAGATGGCCTGTTGTGTTCACTGTAGGTGGACCTTAGTTTTGAAAAACCAAACAAACAAGGGAAAAAACAAACACCAATAATTACACAGCATGCTTTGTCTGTGAGGAGAATCATGTTAAGATATTGCCCTTCTGATTCAGAACCAGGGCTGAGTGCAAGTTCTCAGTCTCTGCTCACAAACAGATCGGCAGCTTGTTACAGCAGATGACTTAAAGGACTCCAAGTTTGACTTGGAGAAGATTTCCAAAAGGGGGTCATTACTGTTGGGTGGTCACGCTGCTACCAAGTGTACATCTTCTGTGTCAAGATGTTCTCTCCTGTCTCCAGCCATGCCACCCAAGGACAACATTGATTCTCATAGCTTTCCTGGGACTCTCAGTCACCTACTGTCTGGAGGTGTCTGTCTGCCCTCTGCTCTGTTCTGTCATTTCATACTGCATGTTCATGGCAATACTCCCTCAAAATGTAAGGAGACTTGCTAAACACTGAATGCATCTCTTTTACAATTTCCTGATCATTTTCTGAAGTTCAGCTACTGCTTTTTATGTTGATTCTTGCAATGAGCATCTCTCTTTATGCTGTGACGTCTTCTGTAGTATATATAAACAAATATTTAGTGTACATGTCACAAATTATTTTGGTTTTATTCAGTGATTGAGTTGTTGAACTGGATGGATACGACAGTATCTCGTTTTGCCATCAGATTATGTTCTGCTTTTATTTTCTCTCTCCACTGTAATAGTATTTGGAATATTTTTGGCAATATGCTGCAACCTCTGTTGGTGTTACTAAATTTATAACATACACTTGATATATAGTGGCCCATTAGACAAAGGAATATCTTTGCATCCTCTTCCACAGAAAAATTATTGCACAATTTGAGTGTCTTTATTTGAAATGTTCTTCAACACTAGCCCACGCAGGACATTCAGTTCCACCGATCACACACCCATGTAGAATCTGGGTAGCTATGCCACAATGCTTCATCTTGTGCTTAATTTTGAACATTAACAAAAGAAAAATATGAATCTTCTCATGCACTTACTATCCTTATCTCTGGCTTGCAAAAGGAGAGACAACCAAGAAGTGCCAAAAGCAGGAATATTTGCTGGATGCCAGATGTATTCCTGCCAAGAACACAGATATATAAAAAGTAGACAGTTGAATAGTTATGGACATCTTAGCTCAAATAATAAATAAATCACAGAATCTTAGAATCAGAGAATCACCAAGGTTGGAAAAGACCTCCAAGATCATCCATTCCAACTGTCCACCTATCACCAATATTTCCCTCTGAACTCTGTCTCTCAGTACAACATCTAAACATTCCTTGAGCACCTCCAGGGGTGGTAACTCTACCACCTCCCTGGGCAGGCTGTGCCAGCACCTGACCACTGTCTCAGAGAAGTAGTGTATCCTAGTGTCCAACCTAAACCTCCCCTCACACAGCTTGAGGCCATTCGCTCTCATCCCATCACTGTTACCTGGGAGCAGAGGCCAACCTCCACCTCAGCACAGCCTCCTTTCAGGCAGCTGTAGAGAGCAATCAGGTCTCCCCTGAGTCCTCCAGACTGAGCAATCCCAGCTCCCTCAGCCACTCCCCATAAGACTTGTGCTCCAGACCCCTCAGCTTCGTTGCCCTTCTCTGGACACACGTTAGGGCTTCAATGTCTTTCCTGCAGTGAGGAGCCCAAAACTGAACGCAGCACTTGAGGTGCAGCCTCACCAAGGAGGCTGAGTACAGAGGGCTGGTCACTTCCCTGCTGCTGCTGCCCACACTGGTGTTTATGTTACTGGGACCATAGCTTTGTAAAATAATATAAATGAGAAAAACATCACTATTCAACAACTTCAGGACGTATATGAGCATAAAATATTCTTATTCTTTTGATAATAATGTATAATATCCATACCTACATATTGATATATACATTATACATGTTGAGCAAAACTAGTTTTTGACTAGCAGCTGGGGCATTTCATTCTGTTTCACTACCTTTTTGAACAAACAGATGTTTTCTTAGCAATGCAAGCAAGCTACATTGACATTCTGTTCAGAGGTACAGTTTCTCAAAGATATTTGGGCAACTTGGATGTCCATGGGAATTTGTTACTTAAAATATGATAGAAGACATGAACATAAAATCCTCTCAAAACATCCAGGGTGAAGCCATGCAGCCTTTCTTCAACTCCACTAAATTTGGAAACAGCATAATTTTGTCTGATACTATTTTCCATATTTGGGGGGAATAAAGTAATAAAGAAAAACATGGGTTTACATGGGTGGATAGTAACAGTACAAGGGGGAATGGTTTTAAACTGAGACAGGAGATGTTTAGGTTAGATATTAGGAGGAAGTATTTCACACAGAGGTGGTGAGGCACTGGAACAGGTTGCCCAAGGAGGCTGTGGATGCCCCATCCCTGCAGGCATTCAAGGCCAGGCTGGATGTGGCTCTGGGCAGCCTGGTCTGCTGGTTGGCGACCTGCACACAGCAGGGGGTTGAAACTAGGTGATAACTGTGCTCCTTTTCAACCCAGGCCATTCTATGATTCTATGATTCTATGATTCTATGAAAATTGAAGGAAAAAAAAAAAACCCACGAAAAAAAACCAACAAGGAGAAGGGAAAGCAGAGAACAAGAGTGAAGAGTACTTAAATGCCAAAGAAAATGGAAATCAATTCTTGCAAGACAGGAGAAAGCTGCAGAGGAAGATGAGATCAAAAATATGGCCAAAGAAAAGTCCCTAAAAGACAGAAGCTGCAAAATAAAATTTCAAATTTAGCCATTACTTTCAAGATGTTATCAGCCATTGCTAGTCTGTTGTCATGGGGAGAAAAAGGCATTACAACATCAAAGGAAACAAGGAATGTAATAAAGAAAGAAATTAGAAGAGTAATTTGCATCTATTTGGTGGTATGATCTTCAGAGGCACTTTTGCTAATTAGCAGGTTTGGGCGGTACATATCAGAGTATTCAGAGACTGGTGGAAATCTCCTGAGATGTTTCTAGGCAGCCATTTGGATGGCCACAGAACAGTTTTGGAACCTCATAACTTATCAGCAAAATGAGTTATTTTTTCCTTCATCACTTGAAACCTGACAGTCAGAAGGAAAAAAAAACAGCCTCTTTCAGGAGCATGTTTCTTTCAGCAAACATAATACAGAAAAGCTCATCTTTTCTTCCAGAATGTTTGATAAGATGATGGTAATGGCACACCTCTATTCACTGTGTGACTGTATTTGAGTGTACCTAGTTTTGGCTGTGACCGTTTGTTCTTCTCGTGTATTGTGCTTTTAATTCCTTTTTCTATTTTACTTTTATTTAGAGGTCTAGATGTCTGTTCTGAAGTAAGTAGATAAATGAATAATGCATAAAGGGACAGAGAAAGTAATTCCCTGCTTCACAGAAGTTACTGGAGACAGAACAGCAGCAAATTTAGTGGACCTTCTGATACTCTTCATCACATCAGATCTTATTTAGATTGATTTTTATTCATCATTAGCATCTAAAATCTCCAATGGCAAAAGCTGAGCGCTTAAATGCTTATGTGAATCCAAAAAGAGGTCTTTGGTATTCAGAGACTTCTTTACATGTATCAGTTCCTCTGAAACTGAGGTTTGAGTGAAACTTAACTTGTTTCCCTATCTACTTTTTTCTTTTTTTAACCAGACATAGAACCTTTCTTCCTTTGTGTAGGGACTTCAGATGCTTTTTCCTTCCTTTCTGTTCTGTATTTCCTTCATTTGTGTCTGTCTGTCTCTAGATTGTCCATCTCCCTGGGTGTGTATCCCATTACAGATTATACCTTGTCTCTGCCCTTTCATTAGGTGGATAATTCCCTGCAGCCGTTTCACCTGAAAATGGTACCTTCTTCCAAGCCAATCTCTTATCCCTGCTGGAGTCAATTTGAGTCAGAAGGTCTAAAATTATCCCAGAGGACAGCTCCACTGAGGTAAATACAGCAAATTTAACTCTGTGTTTCCCTTGTGTTTCAAAAATGATTTTTTTGTTTGTTTGTTTAATCTCAGATGAATATACTTGTTTTGAAAATGTATTTTCATTGAAAAGTATGATCAGAAGAGCTTGTTCATTCCTTTTGACTAACACCTATTCTTTTCACACAGCAGCTGTATGTACCAAATGCAGGAATATTTTTTTGAATCAAAGCAAGCAGACTGCTTTCACAGTTTACTTGCTTTTCCCCTCATTACTGATCTTTTGCTGTAACCATGGATCTGTCTGTAATGCTGAGTTTTATATGTATTACACTTTGTATTGCTGAAAAAATGCTGAACAAACTTGCCTGAGTATCAGATGGAGATTGTTCAAAGGATATGACTGAAACAGAGGTAGGTATACACCATTCCATAAATAAACCTTCTTGAGCGTAAGCTGTGACCATTCCTCTCTCCATCTGAACACTTCAAGCTTTTCAGAAAGCTGCTTTTATGTAAGATTAGAGAGCTGTCTCCATGACATAGTGCTTTGCTTCTCTTCACCATTAGTTGGGCGTTAGTTGTTCTGGCTGTAAATAGACAGGCACAGATGGTACCACGACTCTCAGAGCCTCCACACATCTTGCACTGCAGGGATTTTTGTTATTCTTGTTATCTCTCTAGCAGCTCCTACTCTCCTCTAACAGTTTGTTGAGAAGAAAAGTGAAGGCTAAAGAACAATCGGTCCTTTTGCTCTCTAGGATTGCTGATGTCTTTAGACAGGACTGCAGCATTCATCTCGGCTTTATCTTTTGTTAAGGGAACCCAACTGTGGACTCTTTCATGAAGCAAACTTTCTTCCAGCCTCACCAGGTGGAGTCAGTCCTCCCCAAGAGGCAGATGCCCCAGTGGTATTAACCTGCAGCTCTCAAAGGCACGCAGCCTCTCTGCACATCTTCCCTCAGTGCCCTGCAGCTCTGATAACCACACTGCAAAGAAACACAGCAGGCTTGCATCTTGAAAGCGTGCCTCAGTGCACAAGAACAGTGTTTGCAGGAACAATTAGCAGCACTGAATCTAGAAAGGATAAAAAAGACATGACAGAGTTGTAGCTCCCCAATGCTCTTCATGGAGAAGGTAGATTAGGTGACCCTCTTTAGTCTTTCACATAACACAAAAACAAGATGTTAACTTAAAGGCAACAAATTGAAATCAGATAAAAGGAAATCAATCTTATAAAGAGTACAATTAACCTCCTACTACAGGAGCCAAGGACTTAGCAAGGTTTTAAAACAGATCGGATGTTTGTTTAAATGATTAAAATGTTTGCATGGTACTTTCTCTGTTCTCTCTTTTGTAAGCTGATTGGATTCTGTTTTTCTAAAAAGGCAAATAACTAGTGCCTGGTTAAGAAGAAGGCAAAATTCCTATTTGTTTAATATTAGGTTTTTCATCATCTTCCTCTATAGCATTGGAGAATACAAGCAGTCAGAGACGTGGCAATGGATGGAGTTTTCACCTGCTTCTGGATCGTAGTTTCTGCATTGTCATATATAAGGCTACTGAAGAGTGGTCAAGGTTAGCCAATGTGTTCATAAATAGTTCAGCTCAGAGTCATTGAATGGCTTAGGTTGGAAGGGTCATTTAATGATCATCTGGTTCAACCAACCAGCCTCCACTAGACCTGGTTGCCCAAAGCCCCATCCAGGCTGACCAGAGACACCTCCAGGGATAGGGCAACCACAGCTTCTCTGGGCAGCCTGTGCCAGTTCCTCACCACCCTCATCATTCACCTTTTTAGTAGGACCCCAGATGCACTCACCAAAGGCCTTCAGTGATACAGCACACTCGTAAATAGCTGCAGGTCCAAAACAAAAAGCCCTCCTTTTACACTGGAGTACATCCATGTACATCAGCCCTCAGTGATCCTCGGAGACCAGTGGGCAAGAAGAAGTGGTGCCAGTGGGTGCTCCTGGTGGGCCAAGACTTCCACGCACAGAGCTCCTCTTCTGTGCCACTCTGCTCTGGTCTGGGGAGTTTATCTACATCAGTTTTTATCAGCCCAGCACAGGCCCTGGCTTCGTTGAGACTGCAATATCCTGTAACAGAGGACAGGTTTGCAGGAGAGGAGGCCGTGATGAAAGTACTGCAAAAAGGAAGATCATGGCTCACCCCTTTTTTAATGAAAAGACTGATGGAGAACTGTCCATCAAAAGGATGAGACAGCTAAGTGATAGATGAACTTCCCAGAATTGTAGTGTTTCAACAGGAAAAAAAAACACACACAAAAATCATCTTAAAATTAAATACGAGCCGTGAATGCCATGCAGAAATCTATGACAATTGGAAGAGGAAGCAGTTGAAGGCATGAAAAGCCTGATGAGATTATAAATAAAATTATATATTGCATTACACCACGCTCCTACAATTCATGTTTCCTCAGCTATTCAGTAAAGACTGCTGTCAGCTCACCACTTATCTGCTGCAGACTTTGGCTATCTCTCAGTTCCCTGATAAATGAGACAGTTTGGACGAAGACATGCAGAAATAGAGTGTGTTTCATTTCTTTGCAGATCACAATCTCTGTGGCAAAGCGGGGTGAAATCCTGATGGTGTGAATGGTTCAGGATATGCCAAACTGGGCTGGAAAAGGCAAGTTGAGAAGCAGGTCTTTGCAAATGTAAAGACAAACAAGGATGCAATTCACTTGATTGGTGGTGATAGGTTTGAAGTGCATGGAATAATCAGTTTGTAATGCCAATAATCAGTTTGTTCAGGCTTTTCTGCATCAGTTTTGTTGGTGACTGTACAGTCACTCTCAGGGAAGCTCACCCTGCTGCACAGCTTGGGAAATGACCGATCCTTCTGTTCCTGGTGCCTTCAAATTATAACCAGCTGCCTTCCTAGAGCATGTGCACTAGCTGGACACACACGGTTAGGATCAATACAGAGTTGCAGAGAAAAATTTACGGATATCAATTCTCAGTGCAATAAAAGCGACAGTTAAATCTCTTCTCTATCGGTTTGTCTCACCAGCGTGTCCTACTTCATCTTTCAGAGTTGATTCTGTTGCAGAAAAGCCTGCCATTTGCTGCACTACCAATGGGCCTGCAGTGAGGTTAGCTTTGGAGACTGATGGAGGTCTTCAGTACTTCAGTTTTCTCTCTGATTTATACACACCGATTTCTGCTGACAAATAGAACGGGGCTTTAGAGCCAGGTACGTGCCTACTGCTTAAACCCCAATGCTTTGCTACTGAAGTGAGCTGCTTGCAGGAGTTGCTAGGTAACTGTACCCTTCTCGTGGCTTATGGGAGCGAGCGAGAGAATTCTGGTGATGTCATGCTTCACATTCATCTTTCATCTTTTCAAAGAGTTTTCTCTCAATTTCTACAGGAACAGGTGCATGGGGGAGTTTTTCAGTAAGTTAGAGCTTCCCCGCTCCATCGTGCTGGTGCAGCTTAATTTCACTCTTGTGCAACACTGCAATAATGCAAAATTGGCCTGAGCTCCTGAAAGTGTGATTTTAGGAGAGCAGTTCTGTCTGTTCAGGCCTCTTGAATCTTCTAGACACTGATTCAAGAGCTAACTCCTTGGAAACACAGACATCTCCAACAGCTGCTCCGCTGCCTGTATCTGAACAAAATGGTGGCTTCCTCAGTAAAAGGCAGTGGGAGCTTTGTGATTATACTTTTCAAGAATGCAAAAAATCCAAATATTAAGTACTCAAAACAGACTGAACCTGTGACTTCTGCCCCTGTCAGTACTAACCATATGCCTAATTTATATTAGTAGGAGTCAAGTTATATTGACATGTAGCATTATAAGTGTAGTTCATCTTTAACAAGGCAGATGAGAATAGATAAACAGGATGGTTTGAACGTGGTGTGGTGAGTACAGGATGGATGAGCAGGAAATCACAGAGCTGTGGGAGATCTAGTGAGGTGTGTGCATCTAGCTTCCCTAGCCTGGAGGGGAGGTACATTCAAAGTGTGGTGTGTCTGAAGGCTGTCTGGGTGGCTCTCTGCCCTAGTGGGAAGGCAAGGCATGGAGGCAGGGTCTGGTCACAGCTTTGTGCCCAGTTTTGACTCCCACTGGGGCTCTGCAGAGATATTTGTCATTTTTCCCGGTTTGTTACCTAGTCTGAGCTATCTGTGCTGTCCTCTCTGGTAGTCTTGTCACCTTTCTGCAGTGGCCATCATGCACATTGGCAATGGCAGGAGTATCACACTGCAGCAGTAGCTGGTGAGAATAGCATTAAGAGCAGAAAAATCAAGCCCTCCAGCTTGTAACAGTTGTGCATCCTCTTGGTGCTGCTGCCTTCATCCCTGCCAGTCCCAGCTGGATCTACCAGTTGCTCTCTCTGTTTGCTTGCCTGATTCGATCTTCCTTTTCTTTCTCGCTGCCTCTTGCCATCCTTCCCCCACACTTCCCCATGTGTGAGAATTTCTAATCAATGCAGAGCACAATCCCAGGCGAGCGCTGTGCCGGGCTGCTGTGGCAATTAGCTAACGTTTGGAGTGTGCTGAGCGGCACTATCTCCAGCATGCTATTTTAAGATGCTGTCTTGATCATGTATAAAGGTCTACCTGACAGGAAAGGAACTGAGACAGAGAATACAGCTGACGTTCCCTAGACGCCGAGCAAATGCTGGGCTAAATGTGTTGTTTAGAACGGGGAAGTCAATTTTCTGCAGGTAAAGAGCATGCTGGCATTCATTAGGATGGGCACAGACCACTAGGAGAGATGCAATGCCCCACTGACAGCAAGTGCCTCGATGTCCTCGCATATTCGGTCTGATTGGACAAGGACCCCCCTCCTTTGGAGACGAACCGTAAGACACCTTTCTGCTTTATGTCACTTCCACAGAAGCCATCAGGGGTGATTTGCATAAATATGCAAGTGGTAATCAAACCTGGGTAGTTCGGCTGGTTTGTGATACATTTTTTGTGTATGCTACGCATACAAAAATACAATAGGTGTTCACTCTGTTTAGATCTGCTCAAGGTCACCAAATTGAAGAGGGACCAAAGAAACAGAAGGCAAAATTGTATCCCAGTTTTTTGGTAGCATAGCTCTCCGGGGACATTATACTATTACTGTAAAGGCCAAAAAGAGTGCAAAGAGATCTGTTGGTCTTCTGATAATTGTTCCCTTCTCCTGGCTGCAGTTTTTTAACTAGTTGAGAGCAGTAAGAGAATAAGAAAGACTACAGTTGCTGATGGAATTAGTATTTTTTACATACCAAGTCGCTCCAGTAAATCTAATTTACAGGCAAGCAGGAGTTTATGAAGAATTAAGTGACCAAGGTCCCTTGCGCTTTGGGGAATTCATCATTTCTGTCTGATTCTCTGCTCATTTTGATGGTTCCGACCAAAGATTAACACACACTTCACATGGCTTTCCATTGTTTTATAGAGATTACAGGAGGTTTTTCTGTGGCAGTCCTACAATGACAGAGCAGAGAGCTCCAGATTTGTACAGAATGGTGGCATATATAACTTCAGCGATGCCTGTTCACATATCTTCGAAATTGGGAACTAGAGATTTGATGACTTTTCAGAAGAAGTGAAGTAAATGAAGGCCAGTGTAAGAACTGAACCAAAATGAGAACTTAAATATCATTCTCTTAATTACCTGACATAATCCTGCCAGTTTTGTTTTAATAAATTACTTAAGTGCCAGCTAAAAGACAGTCAATTACCTAGAAATCTGGTAATAATTAATTGAGCTCTCTAAAAAACAGCCCTCACCAGTGATACAGTTAAATATTTATGACTTACGACTCGTGGTGATAGGTTCTCAAGGCAGATGATAGGATCATACATAAAACAAATCAGGCATCCACAGCTCAGGAAGTTTCTATTAAAGCCCACAGTTCTGAGGGGCTCCTGGCTGAATTTCTAACACCATCACTTTCAGGAATAGAGTTTTTCACTGTTTGGTCCTTCCCTGAAAATGATTCCTTTTGGATATTCAGATTCCTGCCAGCTTCATATCTTAGTTTGAAGAATGCGTGTATCAGCGTGGTATCTGCTGATGGGGAAAATGCAGCACTACTGGTGAAGGCATTGAGTTAGGAGGGTACAGGCAGCACAGAATTTCAAATGTTGAGGGCCAGCAGTAAATGCTTCACTGTGCAACTTAATGATGGTGTTCAGACATATTCATAGGCAGTCTTCATTAAAAGATAAATTTCTCTGTTATGCTGGTTTGAGTAATCTGATTTTTCCAAACAAATGACATGTTAATAAATGCTAGATAACCTACTGCAGAAATTAGAAGCAGTGTTTAGTAGTACCCTTTCTTGGGATTAAGGTTTAGAAAATTGTCTGCCAAGTATTCTGTTCTGTTCTCATTTCTTCATACAGAGACAGCTTGTAGAAACAGCAACAACTTTTTATGCTCCAGAGCAAACAGCTTATCCCCACGACTGCATATTAGAATCAGCTATTTTTAATAGTTCAATTTGTGCTTCCATCATGACAGTTGCATTATTGCTTTTGTCAAGAAAGCTATGCCTGCCCTGCAGGATTTTCAGTGTTGCAGAGGTGGTGCTATCAGCCTGGGTGCCTCCAAAGTGGAGGCTGGAAGTAAGATCCACGCTGTTCTTCCCCAAGCTGCAAGTTACCCAGATGATTTTTACTACAAAAGTATAACACTGAGATGAAAACAAAATGTCACCAAGTTTGCTGGAGTTAAGAAGTGACTGGGCAGCACTCTTGACATAAGGTCTGATTTTTGGGTGGTCCTGTGTGGAGCCAGGATTTGAAGTCAGTGACCCCTGAGGGTCCCTTCCAACTCGGGTGTTCTATAATTCTGTAGTTCTAAATGCTCTTCCTCCCAGCCCCAAGCATTGTTCCCAGCCCTTCCAAACAAAACCTTTCAGCAGGGACGGCTGCCCCAGCCCGACACATTCCCCAGGAGTGCTGCAGAGCAGCAAGGCTGGGGGACACACGCCCAGGCCCCCCTGCAAACACAGTGCAGTAGGCGAGGATGCTGCAGCAACTTCCTCCAGCAAGAGCTGCTGCTGGAGTGGGTTACAGCCCACAGGGAAGGTGATGATGGGCTGCAATTTATTTTTATACCCTCTGCTTCATCTGTATCCATCTTCACACTGATAAAGGAACAGCTGCTTTTAATCTTACATTTGAATGCCAGGCCTGATGGGGTGACCACTCAGGAGCTGTGGGTGCTATCCTTATCGGGCCGACGACACCCAAAGGGCAGCTATTATCCCTATGTGCAGTGTTAGCTGTGGGTCTTTTTGTGGCCAATTTGTGGCAGCAGAAGTTGGGGCCTGGGAGGCAGAAAGGCTTTAGTCAATTTCCTTGCTAAATGCTTCGATCCGCTCACCGGAGGCGTGCAGAGGGCTGTTTGGATCTGCTTCGACACCAAAGGTTTTATTTCCAGAGACTGTCGCACAGTGATACAAACTGCCAGGGGAGTTTAGGCACAGATAATTAATGCACTATAAGGTAACCTTTGGACTAGCAGAACAGCTATTCCCCTGGAAAGAGTGCCTTGTAATAGCTCATTTATATAAGAGTAGTAAGACACTCTGGCCTGGGACGTACCACGATTTGAATTCACTGTTTTCATTTAAAAATGTGAGAGGGAGTGGGCATGAGGCTTCTCAGCACTGGAGTTGAAATGCAGAGCAACACACACTACAGAGGAGACTGTGCAGCCCAAAGAGGTGAGGCTGTGGGCCAGCTGTCCGCTCTCTCTGCAGGTAGGCCAGCAAAGAAAGCATGTTCCATAGACATCAGCCTGTCAGCTTATTTCAAAGAAGTGAAGAGGGGAGTTTCATTAAAATTGAGTGTAAAAACATTCAAACAGATTTACCGTGTAGAAAGGGGAAGAGGTAAATGCAGGAGAAAAAAAACTACTTCAGTCTTCCCTGAGATGTGTAGATAAGTACGAAAAGTTGTTCCTCCTTCTTTCTGCTGACTTCTACCAGAAGTTGGTAATTCCTTCCTAAAGCTTGCCTGCCACATAGCTCTGTGTAGGACTGTGGAGGCAGTGCAGAGTTAAGCCAACTCCAATGGACGATGGGCGAGTGGCTGGGAAAGAGACAGGTGGAATGTGTAGAGCTAGTGTGATATGAGAGACTGGAAAGCAGCTACTTCCTTGTTTTGTCAAAAAAAAGAGAAGTTTTTATAAGGGCTACACAGTCTGAGCTTGTACCTAGGTAACATTTAGTATGTATTCTTTCTGAAGGTAATGGGTTGTATTAGGAAAACGATCAGAAGAGGTTCTTTTCCACTCATAATATACAGAAGGGTTGAATGGAATGTTTTCTGGACAAATAGTAAATGCGTAAGCTGAGAACCACTGGTTTGCTGACTTAATTTTCCTTTTGAAAGAAAGACAATGTGCAGAAATGAACATAAGCATCCTTCAAGCTAGTGGCAATGAAAAACAAGCTAGTGGCAGTGAAAACATTGGTAAGAGGGATTCGCACTTAAAACACAAGTTCTTTTATTTCTCTGCTACTTTTTTTCTCAGGTTGCTTGTACAATATTTTTTCCTACAATAACCTTACAGAGCAAAGGCTAATCTGAAAAAATTCTGCTCGTCAAGCATTGCTTTTCTCTAATAAGTGCGTCCCATTGGAGTTGCAGTGTTTCTCTCTGGTTGTTTGATTGCTCATCTATGAAAGCATGTAGCCAGTCCTCCCAGCTTAAATAAGGTTGACAGGAGGCCCTTCAAGATCCTGTTCTTCTGTTCTCTGGCTTGCATGCTTGCTCTGGACTAGTAATTCCCAACAAAGCTATATATCTTATTTTGTCTTATTACTATAGTGGTTCAAAAAAGGAAAGAAAGAAATCAGAGGGTGTTGAGCTGTGCCAGTGAAGAAACGACTGCAGTCATCAAAGAACTTGGTCATTAATTTCCACTGCAAAACAATGTTTTCATTACCCTGCTTTCCTTTTGCAGCCAGAACTAGCTAGGGAAAGATCGAGCTGTTTACGTGGAACTTAAAATGGATGGCTGAGGCAGTGCTTTTTTAAATAATTGTTGTGTATTGCTGACTGATTTTTTACTAAACAGGCAAGTTACTTAAATGATGCTGTGATATTCACACTTTGTCTTCTGTTCGGTTCCAGGAAATTTGTCTCATGAGGATTAGAAACACTGCCATCTGCAATACAGACATTTGTATCAGTGGATGTGATCAGGAAAACCTAGTGTTTGTCAGTAATTGCTTCTAAAAATAGGCACTGTCTCTTAAAAATGAAATAGGAGGGTGACAAGGAGCTTTAAAACAATTCTTGTTAGTGGGAGACAATAACCCACATCTGTGACAGTGTTGCCAGGCCAGTACTATGGCCGTGGTGGAGGATGCTAAGCCCCTGCCAGCCCAAATGCAGCCTTTGTACCTCAGTCCCACGTGGCACCATGGCTGCAGACCCTCCCCCCATGCTCCATTTTCTCACACGACAGAGAGGAGCTGCATCAGTATGGGGCAGGGGAATGGCACAGGCACACAAGTTGTTGGGCTGGGAAGGGGAAAGTAGCATGGACCAGGTCAAGGGGCAGGATTAGACCTTCTCTTCATCCTGGAGGACCAACCCATGCAGCCTTTCCCTCCTCCAAGGGGCCTTCCAGATTCTCTTTTGTAAATGCTAATCAACAGAGTTAATCAGAGCTTGTTGTCAGTGAAGTAACATGGGATAGCTTTTTCCTGTCTTTGCAATGGGTCTTCTGTGCTGCCAAGAGACAACTGACACTGACTTCTTAATACACTTGCTCTGAAAATAAGGTTTTTGTCACTATTGTCCAAACTGCTTAACTCACATTTCTGGTAGGACAAAGAAAATGTCACTCAGCCTCTGCTCTGTGCTCACTCTACATGAGTAGCACTCTAAAATAATCCACTTATATTTCACAGCAAACAAACTGATGGGAGTGAAGAAAAAGTGCTTCCCAGCTCTCTAATGGGATTCAACAAGGTTGTGAGCACAATGTGGGTATTCCTTTATTTCAGGGAGCAGGAAACATACTGACTGTCCTTCTTTCCGTGTGCATTTGTAGCTCCAATCTCAGAAACAAAGGATGGAGGAGTTTTCATGGTGGGACTCTGTGCAAAGCAGGGGGGAGCAGCCCTGCTGCCAGCTGAGGCAAGCAGTACTGGTGCATCACCTGTGCTTGCCTCACTGCATGCACTGCTGCTGCACACTGCACAGCATCCTCTGGTCAGCAATACCAAATCAGAGCTGTGAACAATGGAGGAAAGGCTTCTGATGGCAGATGGCAGACTCTGAGCTGTGCACGCTTTTAAATTAGTGTAGTTTCAAATCACTTTAATCTGCTTTGGTTCTCGTGGCTTGCCCAGGCTGCAAAAGGTATGAAAACAACAGAAAGGCAGCTGCCTGCACATCTGGCAAGCACCTGCATGATACAGTGCAGGAGAGAGCTGGGAGTAATTGGTGGGAATTTAGCAGAAGAAAGCAATGACCAGTTGTCTAAAAGAATGTCCTTACAAAGCAGTGATCTAATCACAGAAAGCAATAAGACACCACTCACACCAGGTGCTCTGGGTGAAGAGAAACAGTCCGCATTGGCTGGATCCATTTATCAGCCTCCAGCCCCACAGTGCTGGGGCAGCCATTTCATTTCAGCAGCCCTGCAGCCTGAGGCCGGCCTGGTGACCATTTCTGTCTCTAGCAGCCTGATCCACTACAGCCCATATAAATCAGTGGGAATTATTCTCGTGGAAAACTGGGGTCTTGGAAGAGGCTCTTGAAATACAGCAGATATATCAGCAGCAGTGTTGGCACCACATAAAGGGCAGAGCGAATAATAATAGCAACAAAGAACTCCCAGCATCCAGAAAGCGCAGCAGAGGTCAGGCTGTGCATGAAGACAGTTGTTATGAGAGATTTAAATGTTTTGAAGGAAAGCACAGCAGGGCAGTCACGTCGGGAGCTCTGCTGCAGCCGCAGCCCCTGCTCCTGGGCGCTGGCTGAGGCTGCTGCTGCCCACTGCACCCATAGCACCTGCCCACTGTTCTCCATTCAAACTGTGTTTCCAGGGTTGCTTTATGCACTCCCCGTAGCCCACGGCCCCGCTGTACGTGCTTCACTCTGTACTGATGGGCTGTGAAAGCTGAAGCCGGCTCCTAAGCAGCCTGTTCCAAGGGCCCCAGCAGCCTGTGCTCTGCTTGATCCTACTCCCCTCTCCAGCAGCTGCCTCGGCCAATTTTAGCTGGGTTTCCTGTGGAAATTCAGCCAGAAGTTGGGAATTGGAGCTGCAAGTTGCCACCATCCAACCTCCCCCTCACACTCCAAAACCCCCAGTGGCATGCCAGAACAGATAGCGACCAGACACAAGAGAATGGAGCTGTGTCAGGGGACGGGCAATTGAGGGTTAGGGATGGGGTCTGTGCCAGAGGCATGGACAGTCTGCCCAGGGCAGTGGCCCCAAGTACCAGAGTTCAGATAGTGAACAGCGGCTCTCAGACATTGCATTTGGGTTTTGGGTGGTCCTGTGTTGAGCCAGGGGGTGGACTCAGTTATCCTTATAGGTACTTTCCAACTTGGGATATTCTGTGTTTCTGTGAGCTGAGAGCCCGGCCCTATTCCTATTGGTCACCTGTATTCCACCTTTCCCCCTAATCCTTCTGCAGTGCTCCAAGCAAGCCCAGATGAACACATTAACATAGCTATCTTCCTTGCACAGTGGCTCTTTGGAATCTGAACAGACTGCAATGTTCTCAAATGTGTCTGTGCTTCAGTGGATTATTTTTGAATTTATTCAACAAATAATTCCTGGTCTGTACCCTGACTCACTGAGTGCTGAACTTCTCTTAAGTAATGCATGCTAATCATCATCTGTGCTGCATTTTATAGCTAGTAGTGGTGAAAGATGAAAGCCCAGCACTGCCTATTATACTGGGGCTACAGTCAGATATAAAAAAAAATCCTCCAAGATGACATCTGTTGTAGCCAAAGTTCATATATTCCTTCATGAAAATTCAACTACATTAAAAAAAAAGAGAGAGATTTGCTATAGATGGAGGATGATTCATGCTTAAATACACAGCAGAATGCCACTCACTCTTCCCCTTAGTCCTTGCTGTTTTGTGAGTCCAGCCAGGGAAGAACTATGATCAGTGCTAACAAATGTACATTTTCTCACCTTGCCCTTCAGCATTTCATCAGAGATAACACTAAAGTCTGGTGCTCTTTTGACATCACACAAATTGCATTCTCGGTCTCTGTTCTCTTCTTTCCCGGCCTGTTTTATCTTTCAGTGCTCAGCAAGTCTTTACATGAAGCTAGATGTTTAGCTGCAAAAAATGAAGTGTATGGAGGATATGCATGAATACAGAAAGTAGCAGGTCTGTCACTGAATGGTCCTTTTTGGAGAAATTGGCCCCATTTCAGTGGGTAGTGAACAGCTGCCTCCCAGCTGAGGTTTATCAGCTAAAGGCACAGCAACAACAAATCTAACAGAAGGAAGAGGGAGAGCTGTGAAAACTGGAGGGCTTCTTTCTGTCTGTGTTCTGGCAATGACTTGGCATTATGGACCAGATGAGGATGCTCAGGGCCATACAGTTAGCAGGCCTACTCCCAGCAGCATCACCTGCTGTGAAGGGTTGACACTGTTAGTGCCAAGTAGTAAAAGAAGCCAAAGCTGAAACATTGAGATGAGTTCCCAGGCTGACTGATATCTGGCACAGCCTCCTGTATCCCTGAGCTGCAGAAGTAGGTGAGAAATTTATGCAAGAGACTGTAACATTTCTGTCCAGGTAGCAGGTGCTTGATTGGGCAGATCCTGGCTAATAGCTCCTGGACAAGAGTGTTTACCCATTGATTTTGGTTGCTGCAGTCCCTTGGTACCTTGGCTGGGGTCTCCTGCTCCACCTGTGCAGTCTCACCAGCTGACATAGAAACTGAAAAAATGTGCTGGATCAGGGGAGGAGAAAAGGTGCTATTGCAGGCTTTGCCATCTTCCTCTTCAAATGCCTGCAAAGTGAGGTGGGACTGTCTTTCCTTTCTTCTTCATTACATATTTCTGAGGATTACAACTTACTGTAATTCAGAATGAAGCTATTGAAGTTTTGTGGGGGAAGATTAGTATGCTAAAACACGAGCAGACCTCCAAGACATTTGCAGCAGGATTGTCAGTGAGCTGATGATGGGAGACACCAGGTTGTGAGAATGAAACAGGAAATGTGACAGCTGTGGAGGTATACAACAGCAACTGTGGAAGAAAAACCTGGGCCTGAGATCTCACAGATAGAAGAGCCAGTGGGAAGGCATTAGGAGGAGAGTACACAGAAATGGAAACCATCCACCATTGCCCAGAGGAGTTGGGCTGAGATCGTGTGAGACAATTTTTTAACATCCTGCCTATCTCACCACTTAAACTGGGAGTTTTTGTCTGCTGGAAGCAAAGCGGCACTAGCATATGCCCAGTTGGTTGGTTTGGTTTTGTTTTTTTTTCCCTAGCCATGTCAGATTTCATGTACGTGTGAATTTCACAGCAGGACTGGATCCTCAGGGGGACACCTGAGCTGGGATTCCACAGAGCTCCAGTCAAGGACTGGTCAAGGACTGCACCACTACACACATCACAGTGTGCAAGGAAGCCAGGGTGCTGCAAAGGAACCATGGAGACTACTTTGAAGTTAAGTTCTGATTTTTTTTGTCCTTTCATGACTCAGGACATTCTGAGGTTTGTTTTGTTTTGATTTGATTTTTACATAGTTCTGGTGATTTAATGATTCTTAGTGGGAATGAAAATGTTATTTACAAAAATTCCATGCAAAAAAGTGACAATTAACTGCCAGCAATTTTTATAAGGTACACTGCAGTCAGAGCTACCAGAGGACTAAATAAAACTGAGGACTATCCCTGCAGATACATGAGGAAAATCATTCCTGGCCTCTCACAAATTGCAATTTAGTGTGCTGGCAAAACACCAAAGTGCCGGTGCTCATACACAGCCAGTAAAAGCACTGCAACAGTTTTTCATGTATTTCTCTAGTAAGGGTTGTTGTTAATGGAACAGGATGTTCTAGTAACCTTTTAAAAGGTTAGACTAATTCAGTTGTTTGTCTTTGTGAGGACCAAGCTGTGTTAGTCCAGCTATGGGGGAGTAAGCAAAGAGAGGCAGCATAGAGTGAAGCTGAGCTGTGTTTTAAGGTGTTTTCATTAAATTGTCATTTTAAAAAACAGGTGAGTTGACCAGTGTGGGGAATTTTGACTGCTGGTGGGACCAAGGGAGCAGATGGATGCAAGGTTGTTGTCTCACCCCAGCATCCCTGAGCCAGGCCATACCTGCACAGCCCTCCTACCATACTGGGATAAGAAGGATACAGAGGATGAATAATTCAGCTGCAAATCAGCTCTCAACTGCTTTTATTTTTTCCCCTAGGTATCTATTTTTAATTTAGATACTCCCACACGTGTTTTTGGTAGATTAGAGACAAGAGAAATAAGAGAAGAAGGCTCTGACGCAGGCAGGAAATAGAGCCTGGGGGTGGTGGAGGTTGAACTGCACTGGCCTGCCTGGAGCAGGGCTGGTGTGGCCCTCCTGCAAAGGACAACATGGTCCTGTGATGGGCTGAGCACCCCTTGGTCCTTTCTCCATCAGTGGGAGCTGAAGGTGCTCAGCTCTACTTACCTGGATTTAAACCTTTATGTTGGCAGTTAGAAAGAAATAGTGATCAGCAGAGATGCTCTGCCATGGGCATGGACTTCAGGGGAGCTGGGTTCAGTTTTGAGGTCTGCTACACATCTCTTCCATGTAGACCTTGTAAATCTTCTATCTTGCAGTTCCAGATTTGTTAATGAGAAAATCACTACCTCTGCTTCCTTTGGTCTGCCGTGTCTAGCTATAATCACGGGGGAAGACACCATCACTGCTTGTTTACAGCTTTAGATTATTCATGAGGGAGCCTATTTTGCTGTGTGGTAGCACCTTCCTGTTGTATTTTTTAATCACGAACATCAGAAGGACAGAGTCATTGGAAGGGTTTGAGAGCACAAAAAGATTTAGTGCAGCATGTCTTAGTTTCAGCTGGGAGAGAATTGTTTTCTTCTGCTTTGGTTCTAGAACAACAATGTTGATAACACACCTCTTTTTATAGTTGCCTGCTAAGCAGTGTTGTACAGAGCCAAGGCCCTTCTCAGAGAAGGGCCAAAGAGCTGGAAGAAAACAGAATTGGGACAGCTGAATTAAACTGCCCAAAGGGATATTCCATACCATATGATGTCACATGGAAGGAGTTTTGAAGGGAATTCGAGTGCATGTGGCTTTCTTCTGCTGACTGGGGGGCCAGCTGGGCATTGGTCAGGGGGTGGTAAGCAATTGCTTGTGCAGCCTTTGGCAGGATCTGTTGTGACAGGACAAGGGGAAACAGTTTCAAACTGAAAGAGGGGAGATTTAGATGGGATATAGGGAAAAAAAATTCTTACAATTAAGGGTGGTGAAGCATAGGAACAGGTTCCTCAGAGATGTGATGGATACCCTGTCCCTGGAGATGGGCCACTGAGCGTCCTGATCTAGCTATAGGTGCAGGGAGTTGGATTAGATGACCTTTAAAGATCCCTTCCAACTCAAGTGATTCTATGATTCTATAATTGTAAATTTAATGACTAATTGTTCACAAAGCCTGATGATGAGTTTTAACCATGTGATATCCAGGAGACCAGAACAAAAAGCACTTTTACTCTCTTTTCAGCGGATAGGTAATTAGTCAACCAGCTAAATAACCAATAAACTCTAGTTATCATGTACCTGTGTCTTCCTTACTTCTAGGAAAATGAGTCCCAATAAACACATGCCACGTGGTAGCTTCTCACACCAATATTTTACAAACACTAGCTACAGTTTGAAAATACAGAACAATGTGCCAGACATTCAAAAGATTTATCTTTCTTAAAACATGAATTTTATCTCCAAAAACTACAATTACGTGCAGCCCCTGAACAGTAAGTCTGCAGAACTGAAACTGTCTAACTCGAGGCAGAGAATCCTTGGAGGCACTAAAGCAGGAATGGATTTGTTTATATCATTAGAAAGCGAAGACTGTCTAGTATCCTAAGGGATATAAAGCATTCAGTGTGCATCTGGTATTTCACAAGATACTGAGCCATAGGACTGCCCAAGAATCACCTTTTGTATATGCATTATGGACCATTTTAGAGTTCCTAAATTTTCATTAAAAATTGAATTTCATTTCTCCTCTCTAATGGCGTGTCTAAAGGCATGCTGCAGACTTCTTGTACACCTTTTTATCTTCCTATTTCTCCATCGCTCTTTCCAGATTTGTGGAAAGATAGGCACTAAAAATCCTGAACAGTCCTTAAGGAATCTGAGCATGCCATTAATGTAAAAGCAGTGCTAATGTGTGCTGGAAATTCTAGGTATCAAGCTGCTTTCTATTTGTTACTCATCTACTGGACTTCCATATGGTAAAGAGTAGAAAACAATGTTTAAATTAGTGCAAGGTAACAATATAAGTATTGGGTTTGCAAAATGTCTTAACTGTAAACATTATATGCACTGCTTAGTCTTAGCACTGCTAGAAGGAAATAATACAGCCAGAAAAACTTGCAGAAGCATGAAGACTCAAAAGTAGGAGTCTGTATGTTGTTATTTACAGAGTATCTGAATGGTGTCTTGGCATTTTGTTCACTCTGTGCAAATTGTTTTTCACAAGGTCAGGCTGAACTAAAGAAAGTTTGATTTGATTGCTGAAGCAATCCTGAACTCCTGACACAGGACACAAAGCAGGACACTTCAGCAGGTCACCTGAGCATCGCTGTGGGTCTGCACAGCTAGAGGCAAACTTGCCTTGAATTCCAGACTACAATTTGTCTTTGTTTATTTATGAGAACAGAATCTAAAATGAGCCTTGCTGTCCAAAGAGACACTCTCAACCATTGAAAAATTGCAGCCATGTAAAAAGCCTTTGGTGAAATACAAGTGCTTAGGATTTAAAATATTCTTTTTTTTAGATACAGCAAATAAATCTGAAACATCTTCTATTAAGCAGCAATATACGCCATTCTCTTATATAGTTTCTGTGATATCTTTTTCTTTATTTTCAGCTAGAAATAGAGTGGTGGGTTTGATAACATCAAATCCTGCAAATGTGGAGTCAGTATGGAAGCATTACAGTGCATTCGATTCTCTTATTAGTCTTATTATTAGGAAACAAAAGGATTTCTAGTACCAATGGATTTGAATAGTGCATGTATTGTAGCGAACAAACACAATCATTCTATGAAATGAACTTATTATCTCCATAGTCTACATGGCATCAAGATAGATCTGTTTGATAGCAACATCAATAAATTAATAAAAATAGCAAAAAAAAAAAAAAAAAAAAAAAAAGATTAAAGTTAAGTCATTGTAGATGATCATTAGGAAAAACTACCAGACTTCAAACGGCATGTACAATGCCTCACCAATCCTTTTTTGCTTTCTTTCCAAAGAAAATTAAATTAAAATTCCTTTAGCAGTGCTCAGAGGTGCAAACAGTGCTAATAAAGAATAGAAGGTATCTGTAATTGTATGAGACAGAAGGGGATCATAATAGCATCATAAAATTTCCAGCTGTAATATCTGCAATAATCTAAAGCAGCACAATGGTCTTTGGCCTTGCAGCTAAATAGCTGTCACCATTCCCAGATGTGGGATCCTTGAGGCTTTCAAGCTGTACAAGCTGGAGCAGCCATGTGGCTGCCCAAGTGGCCACAACTGCAGGCTGCACCACTGGTACAACCCCTTTCTGAGGCTCTGGACTCTCAAACTGGCATTTGTTTCCCCTCTCTTCTTTGCTATTGGGCTGAGTCTGACAACAGATTATTAGCACTCCTCCTGGAACTCTCACATTTTTCATTTATTCTGTTTGTTGATCACAGAGTCCTTGTTGCATCAGTAGTGTGGCACGCAGACTTGCACTGAACATCACACCATTTTTCACCAAAAACATTCCTTCTGCACTGCTGGCCCTTCTGCAGATTCTCCTCCCCACACAGGCACGATGAGAAGCAGCAGATTGGTACATAAAATAATAATTCTAAAATGCAGGGGTATCCTGCAACCAACTTTACAACAGTCCATCATGTCCAGAGGGCACAGCTGAAAACAAAAGCATTTACAAAAGCAATCCTTAAGCAAGACTAGTTCCCTGAAGTCCAAGAAGAGAAGAAGGCTCTGACTTAGTTGCCTTGCATTGGCACCAGATGATCTTTCCCTCTTAGTAAACAGCTTTCCTCAACTAAAATAAACCCTGGACAATACTGCTTCCAGAGCAATGCCCAGCGTGGGCTCCATGTACCTTTTGTGCATGCCCACGGAGGTGAGCTGGTTGTCTTAGGCAGAAAGCAGGCACAGTGTCCTAGCACAACAAAACTGTTTGCTTGCCTTCTGCTGCATTTCAGTGCCTCCTTTATTACCCAACAGCAAGGTGTTGCCATGGTTCAATTATTAAAAAATGCTAATAGGGAAAGGCGTTGAGTCCATGACCACTGTTCCCAGGCTTAGGTCATTCTTGCATGAACGAGTGATTTTATGTTGATAAGAAATGAATGAAGGTACATCCTCTGCTGAAATTGCATGTCCTTTGCTTGAATCTTCTTTTTGGGACAAAAAAGTACAGAACATCCTCTCCTGCCCATCTCCATCACATCATTTCAACATAAATAAGGAATGCTGAATGAGCTTATCTGGTACATCTGGTATGCCTGCAAGCTATGCAGGCAGGTTTTTTTATCTGAAAAATATGCTAAGGAACTTTCCCCCTTTCAAAAGTTAACTTTTTTATTAAAGCATAAGCAGTTTTGAGGGGTCAGAAGAACACAATTTACAGCTTTGCACCTGTAGGACCTTCAGGCTTCCCACCATACTGCAGGATGAATAGCATGGCTCTATCTGCTTTGCTTTCTGATTCGAAGCTTTGTGATTCGTGTGTCTATAGAGCAAGGTCACTTCAGAAGGTAAATCAGAATTTTTCCAGGGAAATAAGTTACAATACTTCAAGGAGCATCCTCTATTATGAAACATGGACCAGGCCCCGGCTCTCCACAGGGATCATGTCACATCACCTTTCCTGCTAATGGGTTGAATTTTGTCCTTAAAAGTAGTGCAGACTATTGTAAAAGGGAGGTTGTTTCCACCCTTGTAGGAAGTTGTTACAGGACCTCTCTGATGCAGTAGTGAGAATCTGGTTTTCTTTCTACTCTAAATGCAGTATGTCTAGGTTTTATTATTAGTTTCTCTAAATGGTAACACGCTTTGTGGTACCTCTCTGCACTCGTTGCAGATGAATTCATCTTTCTTACAGAAATGTGACAGGCTGTATACTGTGTTGCAGGTGTGCATTCATCCATGCCTTTACAATGAAACTTTTTCTTTCTGCTGGAAATACCCTGTCTGAAGTGTGCTATGAGCATGTCCATCTATTTCACAGCTTCATTGCACAGTTGATTCATCGTTATCTGGTGATCACCTATGATACCCAGCATTCTGTCTGCCTGAGTCATCTCTCTTCTCACTTAGAGAAGAAATGTCTCATTAACCCTGAAGTGCATGCCCTCAGTTGTCTTCTAATCAAACACTATTTCCCATTTATGTACCTGTCCAAGTCAAAAAGGTTTTAATATACAATTGTTGTCTTCTGTATTAGCTGTGTTCCTTCATTTTCAGATTTCAATAGCACACCTATCATATTCATATTCCACTGCAGGTAATGAAAATATTACCAGCACTGGTCCCAAAAGAGACCCTTGAGTAACTTTTGCGGTTACTTGCTTCTTGGCTCTTGATTCTTCTTCCCTTTTCTCTGCTCTTTTCTATCAGTCAATTCCTTCCTGCCTTTCATGTCCTCTGTAATCTCCAAATTCTTTTGCTTCATTAATATTTGGCCATTTAGGAGTGTATCAAGTGCTTTACTAAGGTCCAAATGAGATTTACCACATTTTCAATTTTGGAAAATCCATTATCTCATTAAGGGAAAGCTATCAGATTATTCTAGCACTGTGCTCCCCTGGTAAACATGGGCTCCTTTCATCTTGTTTTCAGTTCAACTAACAAGAATAATGCAATCATTCTTTCTCCTTTAGTAATTACACTATATGTAGAAATACAGGGAAATAAAAACTGAAATCCCATTTTCTTCCATGTGGGGCATGTTTAAATGTGATATGTCTGATATATTTTTACATTTGCAGGCAGTATCTATACACATACTTAAGTGTGCATGTTCAACAATTTCCAAGCTGCAATGAGCTTTCTAGTATGAATAAGTATTTTAACTTTTCCACACAATAACAGATCTTTTTTTTTTTTTTTTTTTTTTGCTTATTAATTTTAAGACCTTGAGATATTTTCATCCTGCTCTACTGCAGTCCTTCCTGAAGCCCGCTAACAGCTGAAAAGACAACCCTGGTGTGCAGGATGATTTTATCCAGCACTCAGATTGTTTCCTGCTGTCAGATATCATTAGAAAGTTTAAGTGCAGTCTAGATGTTGGATAATTGCTATGATGAAGTTTGGCCATCAGTGTAAAAAGCAGGTTGTTATAGTGAATGGAAAATGTCCATTCTCCGCCTGTTTTAACAGAGCCTGGTCCTTAGCAAAAGAAACATCATCAAACAACAAGGGGTTCATTAATGCATGTCTTCCTGTTTACTCTTTCTTCTCTGATGCAGTAGTGCACACTGTTGTAAAACACAGCTTTTCTGTGAAAGAGGGTGATAGGGACTGAGACAGCCCAACAATTTCCCTGCCAACCCAAAGGGACAGGTTTCATAATTTTTCTCCTGCTCCATTTACATCCCTACACTGCTCTCAACTGGATGATCCCTGGCTTCGTTCTGGCCCTGGCAGTCATTGAGCCCTTTGCCAAGCCAGTTCACCTCCCTTATGGGACAGGCAACTGTTTGCTTTCCATGCTGTCCGACTCTGTGACCAGACTCCAAAAATTATGCTCCTACACGTAAATAAGAGAGGCTATCAGTCCCAGATGCATCTGGGTCACGGACAACTTACTGACAGTATATCACCACTAGCAGTCCACTGGTTCACCAGGACATTTTAGAACTTTAACAATCTTTAAAACATCCTGTTTTTTTTCAGATTAAAGGTAAGAAACATCAAGCTCTGAATGCTGCATAAGTGTAGTTTTGCTCTTCACTATATCTAACTAGCTTTGAACAACAACAAAATTGTGCCAGTGAATTAGAAGGTGGCCAAGGTGGATAAACAGCATGGATTACTTTGCTTGAAAATTGGATTGTTGATGAAGGAAAGAAAACAACAGCCAAAAGTGTATTGATTTTGCAAACATCACTTACAGGTACACATTTAACTTGTGAACTTTGGTCTGAATAGGTAAGAAGCTCTTGACTATCAGAGATACTGATCTGAATAAGCAGGATGTACATTTTGGGTTCAACACATCCCCTTGCAGACACCCACCTCAACGTAAGTGCTGAACAAAATGGGCTCAGAATGAGGCTCGCTAGAACTTAAATAGGGTTGTCTGGTGCCAACATCTGCATTTCAAAACAATGCTGCTAAATAGGATTCCACTAAGCCTTGATCTTGCTCATTTTCAAAATCCTTCCTTGTCACTCTGTGGCAGGACAAGTGGCACTCAGACAGGCCCAGGTTGGTGGATTTTCCAACTAGATGGGACCATCCTGTTTGCCAAGCACAGCCCCCTGGATGGGAGGAATGTATTTGCTTGTTATTTAGCTTCTCTCTTTTTCCATTTGTGCGTTGTGTAAGTTATCCATCTTGCAAAATCAAGAGATGAATGAACCTGTGTTGATTTAAATGCTTTGCATGAGAAGAACCTCCTTCATGACTGAGGTCGGTCTCCCAGCAGAGCGAGCACCAAGCATATCACTTAATACTTTCATGAACAGATTAAGCTCTACTCCTAATACTGTGTCTTATCCAAATCCATTCCCTTCTATCCCAAAAGTATAACTCTACCTTTCTGTATTTTTCAAGAGTTTATTCTTCCATTACTGCAATATTTGAGTGCCCTTTAAGTAAACTCTACTGGAAAAATGAAGGTTCTATTTATTTATCTTCATGGAGTCATTTGGAATTCTTCCCCTTGAGATATGGTCTCTGATGGGAGATAGGGCTTTGAGAGAAAGTTGTGGGTTTTTTTTTTTCTTCTTCTTTATATTATGTAGTCTATTATTATTTTTTTTAATATTCTCTAGTGCTACTCTTTACACTCTGCAATCCAGTCACCTGTGTTTATCTGACCTTATGCTTTAAAGCAAAACCTCTAAATACACATATATGTTAATAAAGTGAAAGTGAAATTCATAAGCAAAAGCTGTTCTAAAGGAGTTTAATGAAGAAAAAAACAACAAGAAGCAAACTAATTACATGAAACAAGGCTAGATTTGAAGTATGCAGGCAATAAACATTATTTTTTACTCCAAATACTGCCTTTTAGTCCTCTTCTCATAGGAAGCCAGAAAAATACCAGAAATATTTTTTATACTGGAGCAAAAGAACAATGCCAGGAAACACTAACATCAACTCCAGTAACTTACACAGAAATGTGGGAAGTACATCTATTTAAGTGACAGACAACTGGGGCGCTTCTGCAGATCCCTCATACAGGAACTAATGAATTATCTAATGACTAAATTATCTCCGGGCTTTGTGTTGATTAATAAAAATGCTAACAAACAAGGCAGTGCAAATGCTATGCAGCTCCAGCATGAAAAAAGAAACAGAAGAATACCAGCCACATAGAAAATAACTTACTGTTAAGGTTCACATAAAGATAAATACTAGTGTCATTGTATCACTAATTTCTCATAATGAAAGGAGTCTATGCAAATGGCCCAGATTAACAAGCAAACCCAAGGTTTTGTTTGGGAAGGTGGGGATAATGCGAGAGTGGGTAGGTCCACTGTTTGGAAAAGTCTGAGGACCTCTTAGATTCATTACAAGAGTACATTCTACTATTTGAAGGCTTCATAGTTTGATATTCTGGCTGGAGTCCCTGGCACATCTGGACATTGAATGTAGTGATGTGCTTGGTATAAACTCTGCTACTGCATTTATTCAACTCACGTACACAGAAATTAAAGAACAAAGCAGAGGTACAGTAGCCTCTAAACCCTCTGTAATCTTCAGCAGTATCTGAAGCCCTCTAAAAGCATTACTGCCCTAGTCTTTTTCCTTGACTCTTTTTGTGTTTGTCTTACATGTAGCAGGTAAATTATTCTACGTTCACAATTTGGCTAACCTTACAGCCATCAGAACATGCAGATAGGGCACAGAAGACAGAAAGGGCCTATTGGCTGTTGGTAAGTGAGGAAAGTGTATGTTAAAAAAGTTAGGAAACGTTAGTATCAGCATTTGGAAGAAAGCTTTAATGTATGTTTGGCTTTTCTTCTTAGACCATATGTAATTTTTTGAACTTCTCGGTGACACTGAATCTTAACTTTTAAAATGGTGATTCCAAACAATTAGTGCTTAGCAGATTGGGAACTCTACTAATCTTATCATGACTAAACCAATGAGCAAGCCCAAATGCCAGATAACAGCATACATGTGCATGTGTTTTTTATCTCCCTGGATTATCATGCTGCTCAAAATAGCTTTGCTCTTCTTTCTTTCTGTGTCTGTTTTTGATTGATCTCAGTTTACCTCACTTCTTTTTAATTTGTTTACAGACAATCGTGCATCTTGTTTAGTTTCATCTGATACTGTCTACCTTCCTCTCTATCAGAATCCACATGCAGCAGAATGAGCTTCAGTAAAATCAATGGGAAAGTGACACAAATGAAAAGGCCAGTGTATTCTTTGAGTAAGGTCCTAGTAGTATTTACTGCTCACAGAAGTCATCTTCTATCTGTCCTATCTATAGGACAGATACTACCCGTTTAAACCCGTGTTGAATGTTTTTTACTTGTTTTTCATAGAATCATGGAATGGCTTGGGTTGGAAAGGATCATAAAGATCCTCTACTAACATCCAACCCCTAGCTAATCAGAATTGTATGGGAAGTGCTGAGTCACAGCCTGAACCACTGATTGATCACCTGAGGCAAGCACGGAGTCAGCCATGGAGCACAAGTGAAGGCAATTCAGCTGTGTGACGAAGAGGTGGAGCCTGGCTGCACCTCTCCTAGACCCCATTTAAGGGGAAGGTTCTCTTTCTGGAGTGTTCTTTTGGTGCAGCTTTCCTTTGCAAACCCTTCTGGTGCAGGTGAGGAATTTTCTTTCCTTCCCTTGTAGCACCTTTCTATTGTGCTGGTCCTTCTGTTATTGCACCTTTGTTATAAAGTCTTTCCTATTGCAGTGATCTGTCTAATTGATACAAGAATCATACCACCAACTCCTCCCAGAGGGATCTAAGGAGTAATTGAAAATGTGGTTTTTTTTTTTTTTTTTTTTTTTTTTTTTAAATAGTGGCTGCTAAGTGGTGCATGTAGGCAGACCTCAGTACAGTGTTGTTATTCAAGAGAACCTCCATCCGTTTACAACTCCTCTCCTGTAGTAGTACGCCAACCCCCCCCTTTAGCAGCACGCACATCTCAACAGTATTATGATGAATCTCTGACCTTGACCCACATCCACTTTGAGTTGCTGCATAATTTGGTGAATGTAGAAATGCTTGAGGGTCCACGTGGGCCCAGCCCTGAGTGCTCCCAAGGTATGGTAGGTCTGTGTTTCTGTGTAACATCCTTCTAGCTTCCTTGGAGGCATTTAAGATTGCAATTAATTTATATTCATCTAAACAGATTATCCTTAGCTTCAAGCAAATGAAATCTATAAGCAGATTGTGAGGATGAGAAAGCAATTTTTTAGTGAGATGAATGGATTAAAAAAAATAAGACAAAGGTCTGACGACTCAATCAACTATAATCTTGATGTCAGACCTTGAGAAATATAGGTCAATATGTTTAATGTTTGGTACTTTAACATTCCAGAGATTTAGATAATTTTAAACTTGAGAGCAATTGATTTTCAAAATGTTTTAAAGACAAAATGGAATAATTCTCTCATATCTTGCCATTTCCATTCAGTCTGATCTTTACCATATTGTGTCCCAGGTTGAGGTGAGAGGTGCTTCATGCGCAAAGTAAAGAGGCTTCTGCATGCAAGGACTGCCAGCTCTTTTGTGGCAGCTCTTTTCACTTTAGAAGTGGGAACCAGCTGAATCCAGCAGAGATCACAAAGCAGGTCTGTATACTGTCATAGTTCATAGCCCAGTATGCACCAGAAGATTCTAGGTTCGTTCTAGGACTAGGTGCAGTATGTATAAATGAGAATTAAATTCAGCTATGGTTCATCTTGATAGGCAAGGCATGGGTTGGGTTGAGTGCTCACTTATCTCTCTGTCTAACAGGCAGTAACCCTTGGCAGAGAACTTGGGGATGTGAGCTCTTGAATTAACCCACGTGAATCAGGAGATCAGGGACAGACTTCTCAAGTCTCACACACTGCACAGGTAAATAAGGAGCCGATCCATGAATGAACTAAGCCAGTTCAGGCACCAAACTGAAAAAAATCACTTGGATGCTATCTAGATAGGTGTGCAGAATATCATCCTTCAGCATGCAAACATGTCGCTGCTGCTTACAAGATCCTGGAACAAGGTCTTGGGTGAGGACTGACCCGTGTCTGTCCCCTGCATACAAAAATTGTATGTTCAGCTCTGGCAGAGCTGCAGTAGTTTATAAGCAGTGCAAGTACTGGAGATGCTCAGCTTGTTTTTGTGGCAAAAGGCTTACAGCATAAACAGACTTGACAGGTACACACAACCAAGCAGAAAGTTTATTTGGTAAACATGTATTTTTAGTCACATAAGTAGGCTCTGGCTCTAGCAGACAAGAAGCTCCACCATAATGTAGGCATCACACTGCACAAACAGAATGTGTTAATCTAAACTCCAGCAGAAAAACAGTGCTCAATAAAAGAGTTTAAAGACTTAAAGAGCCAGTTGTTGCTGGAAGCAAAAGGGCACAAATCCACAGGACTAAATAAGTGTTCTTCTTGTTCCTGGTACGTTATGACGAGCAACTTGCAGTAGTTGCAAACAACTCTGAACTGTACAGTGTTGACAGCTGGGTAAGATGTTTTCCAGCCAGAGCTAGAATTAATTAATTACGCTGCTCTAAATTGTCTTTATTGACTTCTGCTTTATTTTTTTCCGCATTAGAAGAAAAAAGGGGGCAAACAAACAAACCCAGCACTAGAACGTCCCGTTCACAACGCAGCAGCCGCAGAACCACCACGCCTCCACCCAGCCACCCGACCAGGCAGCGTGGGACAGGCGCAGCCCAGCCCCGCCCCCCACACACCACCCCACTGCGCATGCGTATGGAACGGCGCAGGCGCAGAGCCGCCGCCCCACCCACCCCAAGATGGCGGCGCCCAGTGTGGGAGGCGGTAGCTGAGGGCGCACGTGTTGCGGCCGCACCTTCCCGCGCGCAGGTAACCGTTCCCGGCTTCCCGCCAGCACGTCTCCAATCTCCGCCCGGCCCCGTCCGCCCTGCGCCCTCCGCGCCTCAATCTTCCTCTCCCCCAGTCTCCCCGTTGCTCTGCTGGTTCTCCTAGGCTCCCTTGCCTGTGTGCTACAGCATCACTGCTGTGCAGGGTCTCGAGCTGCGTTCCTTTCCATTCTATCAGTCCGACCTCATGCTCTTTTCAAACTATTGCCGTGTGCGGTGCGTGTCGCGCAGCCTGTGGCAGTGGGAGGGGTGCCCGTACCTGTGGCACCATGCTTGTCCTCAGCTGTGCGCACACCAGGGAAGGCCACGCCGTACATGCGCTGCTTGTGCTGTCCTCCTGTGTCCTGCACGGCCTGAGGAGTGCATGAGAGGGGTTGGGGAGACCCCAGCCCTTATCTCAGTCCTGAAAGCGGCTTCTGGAGGGAAGGACAAAGCTCCGTTCTCTTACAAAGCCGAAGTAATAGGATCGATAAAGAAATAGTAAGAATTACAGTAAAGTAGGCAAGTACTAAAAAGTTCTTGTTGATTTTGTGCTGCATGTATAAGTGTCATCACGCTGTAGAGGCAGGAAATGGAGTGGCTTCTGAGTAACTCGTACACAACTGTGCTTGGAGTCCTGAGTCCAGTTCTGGATTTGTTATTACAATTGAGAAAGGTTTTAGAGATTTAGCAAGGAAAAAGTTCAGGGCACTGCTGTGAGTAATTAAAGAGTATTTAAAAGAGATTGCTAGTTAAGGAGGAGAGAAAAGTGCAATTCTGAAGGCAGGCGATGAGGCGGACAGGGAAGGCATGTGTATGCGTATATGTGATGTACAGTAAAGAAATACAACGTGTAATGGGGGAAATATAAAAGTTGGTTTATTTTTGGTGGTTTTATTTAATGCCTTATTTTCTACTTTAGGAAAAAAGATCTGGTAAAATCAGTAAATGCTTCATATAAGAATTAGATGTTTTGTATTAGAGACGTGGTCAGTGCGCATGGTGGGGTGGGTTGGCGGTTGGACTAGCTGATCTTAGTGGTCTTTTCCAGCCTTATTAACTTTATGCTTCTGTATCTTATTGAGACTAGTCATGAGCTTGAACACTATTTGATCTTTTTCACATCTGAGTAATTTTTATTCTGGAACACTCATTCTGAAGCACGTGAGGAGTTATTTTAATTGGGTTTTCAGTTTATGGAGAATAGATCTCTCTAGAACCAATTTTTCTTACCTTATACAATTCAGGTCTGATTTAGTAAGTTTCCCAGGTAGTTCTAGCAGGAAGCGATACTGACAAGGAAACCCTTAAGCACAATACTCTATTTAGACTGCCTAGCTGAAATCTACTAATTATAGTAATCCTCCTCCATCTCTTATCCTTGATGACAAATTCAGGAGTTTTACTGAATAATTTCATCCAACTTCCTCTTCTCCCTGTATTCATCTAAATGATTACTAACACTGTTAGCCCACTTCTGTTCAGTCAGCTGAGTTCTTGGGTCTTCAGTGACTAATGCTGCTTTTATGGGAGTTGGAGTGCTAGAGAAGAAATCTATCATAATAGTGTTGCTCAATGTAAGGTCCACAGTTCATTCTCTTAGATAAAACATAAATGCTTGTATAATTTAAGTGCATGGGAATGAAATGCAAATAGAAAACAAAGTAGTCTAAACTGAGCAAAAAAGTATTTCAGTTACCAAGTTGCTGTATAATCTTATAACCTCTGGAATACTGCTCTGTATTGGAGACTGAGCTGTGTATTTTTATCTTTCAGAATGGACACGGTAGCACTAAGAATGCAGTTGGTTTGTCAGAGAGTTGGTGCCTGTTCCTCATGTTTGAACAAACAAATGAATGGCTTCTTGGCACTCGTTAAACGGCAGAGGAATCTGGTTCCTGTTTGTATCAGAACTATTTACAGCGAGACGGGGAGATGGGAGAAAAGCTATGGGCAGGAGACAAGGAGAAGAGTGGAAAACTGGTGGTTCCCAAGAATAAAGGAGCAGTTCTGCAGAATTTCAGAAACAGATGTAAGCGTTGTGAGAAATTTACAAATTATGTTTGATGTTTTTGTATCCTTAAAATAAAATTAATTTAAAAATCCTTAAAGCAATTAGCTCACAATGATGAGATTTATATTATAGTTGAGAGGGGAATATTTTTATAAAATAGTAGATTATTAAAAGCAAATACTGCAGTGGGTGGGAGAAGGAAGGAAGAACATGGTGTTCAGCAGAGTATGGGCTTGTAAATGTACACAGTGTTTACTCAATTGTTTCTTCCAATTTTGTATTACATTCAGAAATTATTTAAAGCATTAAAAGCATTAAAGCATTTTACTTTCATAACTTTTTGAAGTAATGTTCTGTGTGCTTATGACAAGCTATTATACTGGGCACTGTGATCTTTGTTGCAGGAAGTTGCTTTTTTTAAACAACGTGTTCTGTTTTAAAGTGAGTTAGAAGTAATGAGTAACTTACAGAAAAAAATACATTCCCATGCAATGAAAGATGTTGAAAACAACTGTAGCCTCTGTATTTGACTCTTTGATTTCTCAGTTACGCTCAGTCACATAGAGATCAAAACTTATTTTTGGCCCCCTCTTGTTTGCATGTTCTTCTGTCCTAAAAATGTGCCCTTTCTCCAGCAAAGCAAATCAGTGCTATCCAACTGTCAAAGGTAGGAAGGGGGCTTGCTTTTTCTGACAAAGAAAACTGAGATGAAAATAGCAGGTATGTGTATGTCTAGAAGGGAAGGCACGAACTTAAGCCTTTTTCTTTTTATTATGTGCTAATACATGTACATGTAGATAGTTTGTACATATAATACATATGTCAAGTTATGAATGGCATTTTAAAGTACGTATTTGTTTTGTCCTGACTGTTAAAGTAGAAAATCTCTTATTAAGAGGCAATATGATAAATATGAATATAGAGCAGAGTTCAGAATAGTAAATCTCCATCTTCTTTTTTTGTTGTTGCATCGCTATTAAAAGAAAAATAATGTAATAGCTTATCAAGCATGTATCAAAGATAAATTCAGTGGCAATCAAAACATTTTACGAATAAGTTATGGGAGATACCGTGTTTGATTTCCTCTGTAACTTTTGTCAGTTTACTCAAGCCTGACTAAATTAAATTTCAGGATAAGGATTTTAAGACTACTTTGTATCTGAGTGTAAGAGTAAAGCTGGGGAGTTTCACATCAGTGGATGTTTGTACCATTAGAAGTGAGGTAGTTTCTCAGTATGTTACACAAACTTGGCCATGTGTGAGCTCCATATTCATTGTAAATACAGTGTAAAACACTTACTGAAACTTCAGAGTTTATCTATCGTTCTCTTTAGTTGATTGGAAGCATTAGCAGTATGCAGGTAACGCCATACAGCTGCTATGGTACAGAGTGCTGATTGTTAAGCTGCTGGCAATTTATCTTTAATTAAGTAAAAGTTTATTAAAAATCTGACTTTCAAGTGTCATATAACCATCAATGTAAATTGATGAGGGGGCTGCGAAGTCTGGTAAAACATCTCTGCAGGCCCGAGCTTTGGAGTTTGCAGGACTTTTGCTGAGGATCTGGATTTTGTTTCTTTTCATGGTAATTTGTAGTTTGTAATGTACACGTGTATTTATTCCAGGAAATGCTAACCTGTGGTTAAAACTTTCTAACAATTCCTTTTTAGAAATCAAGACCAAAATTTTATGTGCTTTCTATGTTCCCCTATCCTTCTGGAAAACTTCACATGGGTCACGTTCGTGTCTACACCATCAGTGATACTGTTGCTCGGTATCAGAAAATGAGAGGGATGCAGGTAAGACAGGATCTGCAGTAGGGTTGGTTTTTTGTTTCCTATTTGTTTGTTTTCTGTTTTGTTTTCTGAATGTGTTAATGTAATTGGACAGGAAATTACCGTTTTCTGAAGTCTAGAGAGACTTAGTTGTATTATAAGCTATGAATGCTAGGTAGTGACTTTTCGACTTCTGAATACTGAAATTTGAGACTGTTAAAAAAATGTGATCTTCAGAGCTCGCTGTTGCTAACTGATCTTTAGAAACTATCTCTAACGGTGTAGCTGATGCTGTTTTCTGTTAGTGTATGGCACAATGTCAGTGAGAAGTGTGGGCCACACTGTTGCTGTGAGACAAGACTGGAGGCCTGAATGAAATCTGTGCAGAAAATTGAGGGAGAAGTTTGTAACCTGTAGCTGAGAACGTAAAACTGATAGGTCTCAGAAGTCAGCACTGTTCATGTCTCTGCTCCCTTCCTCCTTCCTCCCTCTCTCCCTTTTCTGTGTGCACTGAGCAGAAGGTATGGCTGGGAGCTTGATCCCTGCAGCCTACGGATGGGATCATGGTTGGTGCTCTGCCATGAAGTCTGGTGGGTAACATTGTAGAATTGAGGCCTGAGTGACAAACCTTTTAAAGGGAGAGAAGACATTTGGTAGGGGGAATTTGTTGAGAATGTGAGAAAGAGGAACATGGAAAGGGGAGTATTCTATTTTGGAGTGGGGGGGAAAAAAAAAAGAACAAATCACTTTAGGCAAAAATCTGAGTCTGAAAAAGGAACGTATGAGAGAGAAGATCAGTAAAACAGGAATCAAAACCTCAGAGTGCAGATGAAGGTGAAATGAAACAAGTGTTGGTTGTGGTACTAAGTGCATTCTCTTTGCTAGAAGTTCATGGGTTTATTACAGTCCATGAGACCCTAAAGGTGTTGTCTCTGAATTAGTCAGTGTGTTGTCTTTCCAAATACTGTTAATTTGATGCCAATGATGGAACTACCATGCACTGAATATGTCTTATTTTACAGGAATGCATTCTCACACTTTTAAAATTACAAGAAAAAGGAAAATCACACAGACTTCTAAAGAGGAAAAAAACCACAATGTGTCTTTTAATAATAATCTGTCCCAACTTCTCTAAATGAATAATTCAGCTCTCTTTAAAAAAAAATAAAATAAAATCCAACTGGAACCCTGATGAGACCTTTGTTCAAGACCACTGGACATACCCTTCCAGAACACAGGTTATCTCTCAGAAGCAATGGCAGAGATATCAGCTAATTTTCTGTTCAGGAAATGAGAACATGCTTCCTCTTGTTCTAGCTAAAGCAAAGAAAATGATTTAAGCATATTAGAGTGCCTGTAGAACATGCTGAATTTCTACTAGAAGTTCTATCTTCCATTGCATTAACTACTTGGAGCATCTGTTTATGATTAGGCTGTGACTAGAGGTGGGCAGATAAGCAATACAGCCCTCAGGTACTATCAGAAAGCATTTAAGACTCTCAGATGATTTCTGAGTATATTGGACTAAGCTGTTGTGCTAGTGATGTGCGTTAGCTTGTTCAGACTTCTACTTAGCCTAAAAACTTGTGTTTTTTTAATAGTCATGCTAATTTCTCCATCAGCTAGATTTAGTTTTCGTAACTTGTTTTCTTCACACTGTTGATCTATTTGGCTTTAGGAGTTTTGTCTGGATGCTTTTGCAGTTATCCAATCTGTTAAGGATTTCCATTGTGATGGTTATAGGCTGTGATGTAATTGTCTTATTAGATACAAAATGTGATATGCTCAATAAAAGTAGTTTTCCCTGTGGTCAGGGAATTACTGAAATTCCTCTGTACACAAAAAGGGAACTTCAAGATGATACACACTAATACCTATTTTTTAAAGTAATTGTCTTGCTTTTTTATTGCAGGAAATTCAGCATTAGCATTGCATATTTGAAAATTGAGTGGCTGCTGATGTTTACATTGCAAATGTTTGTTATACAGTGAAGAGTGAGCAGTTACTATGAAGAACATAGGTGGAAACATTCAGACTCACAGTGCCCAAGGAAAGCTTCAGACTAAGGCAACTTATTTGTTGTCCAGCAACAGCAAGGGAAGATAGCAGGGAGGGAAGGTTATTTCTACGTTACTTTATATGGCTGAGTAAGACAGTAATGTATGTTGAATAAGGTGGGGTTTTTTTTTTAGAGAACGCCTTCATGAGAGAACAGTTTCTTTCATATTGATTAAATCTGAACAGGCAAAGAATTGGCTTATTTGATATAATACTTAGGGGTAAATTGGAATGGCTTTGCGAGTGGATTAGAGTTCCTTTAGTAAATTGGAACTGTTCTTTGGAATGTGTCCGTGGAATTTCTTCATACTGGAGGTAGTTTGATATCTTAGCTGGGAAGATCATTTAGTGCTGTATTCACTTTTTCAAAAATGGAACTTGAGTATTTCTTTTTCCTGGCAGTATAGAATCTGTTGTTGTTTCAATAAAAATAGAGAGGTGATACGCTCCTAGATGCCAGAAAGCTGTACTTCAACAACTTATGAAGTGGGAAAATACCTGTGTTTTTTTTGCACTTCTTCCTCAGCTTTTGAAATAAATATTGCTTCAGCATAAAGCCATAGATGATACTAGTGACAAACAACACTGAAAATGGACAATCAAACAGATTACCTAATGAGCAGCAGCCTTATCTGTGATGCATGAATGCTAGTGATTTATTAAGTGAGGGGGGAATTGAATGCAAATGTAGCATCACAATAGGCAATCACTTCTTCAATGTCCTGATGAGTGATGAGCTTTGCAGTGTTTGCTGTAGGAGCTACAGGAACGTGTCTGTGTCAGCACTGAGGTAATCAGCAGCACTGTGCCTTCGGGGTCAGCACGTTGGGTTGTGCTAATGGGCACTGAAATCCTGTTTGTTTCACTGGAAGATCTGACCGATGAAGTGCTGTCTGTTAGTCCAGCGCTCCTCAAATGCCTGTGGGCAGTGTGTGGGAAGCAAACTCCTTAGTGCATTTGTGTTAGGATGCTGGCTAAATACTTAGTAGGGTACATCTGTTAGATGATGATGACTTTACATTGTAATTGCTAAAGGTGAAGTTTGGAGACTTCATGCAGGGGCTGTAAACAGTAAAGGTTACTTAGCATAAATGCAGTGAGCCACGCTTTTCCCAATAAGTAGCTTGTGTATTTTAATTTACAATTTCTTATCTGTTAGTAAACAAATATGGAGCTAAAATATGGTTTTCTTTTTTCTGTGAGCATACGTGTGTGTTGTGAAATCAAATGCAAGGGTTTTGTAAGAAGTTAAGAAAGTTCCTATTCGTTAGTTGAGAGTGCCAAGTACAAATTATAGATGGTCATGGTGATTTTCACCATGGCAGATATTTCCAGTCAGCCACTGCTCAGGGAAAAAGTATTTACCATTACTTTATCATGCTATCATTATCATGTCTTTGATAAATTCCAAAGTGGATAATTTTTGCCTCTCAGAGGATTGAAGATAATTCTCTTAGCAATCAGTAAGCAGAGTGATTCAGCTCAATAGTTCCTGTGATATCTTTTTAATAAAATTTTGAATTGAAATTGATACCACCGTGAGGCTCTCGTATGAGTTGTACAGAAATGAGGATGGTCATTGGCCAGTACTGGTGAAATTCTGGTACATTGGGATTGGATTTTGTCACTTCTACTCAAACTGCTCCTGATAGATGAGGTTGGAATATTTTCAGTAATATTTCCACAATATCCCCAAACGACCTAAGGAACATTTTCTTTCTGTCCAGAATATCTTTTTTTAAATTGGATGTATTTTCATTAGTTGTTTTCCTTTCCAGCTGTGAATCTTAATACTCTTGAAATCGCAAAAGTGAACGGAGAGGCAAGTTTAATTAAAACTTCATAATGAATTCATCAGTAGGATGTGCTATTTCAATACATTCCCATTTTCCAGTCAATATTAGCTGGTATTCTATACCACTCTTTGTGTGTTAAGTCGGTGAAACTATTTTCTGTAGTACAAATCACGTGGAAAATATAGCAGATATCCTATGTGAATTGAGCCTTAACAAATACCAAAGGTGTTAATTAGCTCACACTATATTACGTTTTGAAAGGAGGGAGAAAATGAGATGCTAGCTTAAATGCAATTAAGTTAGACAAAAATGTGAGAGATTACGGAGGAGAGAGACACCTTCGTGTTCTAAATGTTAGAGATCGTGTGTGGACTTGGAATAAGTTTTTGTATTTTGTATCTTGTGGGAATGAGAACTAAATGAGAGCGTTATGTAAGCGGAGTTTTACTGTGTTTTGATTAAAATCTGCGTGGGTTGATTATTTTTTAATTTCAAAGTGCTTTATCAAAATGTGCCGCATTGTGACTGCAGAGAATCACTGAAATACTTCTTGCTAGACTGTGCACGCTACTCAGATTCATTATTTTAATCTATTTCCAGGTGTTCCCTATCTCTTTGTTCTTCCTGGTGGTGGTGGTGGTTTTTGGCTGTTGTCATCAAAGAATCATAGAATCATCTGAATTGGAAGGGATCTTTATAGATCAGGTTGCTCACAGGCTTGTCCAGCCTGAACTTCAGTGTCTCCACATATGGGGCATCCACCAGCTCTCTGGGCAGCATGTTCCTGTGCCTCAGTACCCTTATTGTAAAATGATATTTCCTTATATCCAATCTAAATCTCCCCTCTCTCTCTCCTGTACTGAGGACTCTACATCTGGATGCAGTACTCCAGGTGAGGCCTCACCAGCACAGAGCAGAGGGGCAGGATCACCTCCCTCGCCCTGCTGGCCATGCTTCTTTGGATGCAGCCCAGGATACAGTTGGCCTTCTGGGCTGTGAGAGCACATTGCTGGCTCATGTCCAGCTTGGCATCCACCAGTACCCCCAGCTCCTTTCTGGCAGGGCACTCCATCCTTACATCCCCCAGTCTGTACTGATAGTGAGGGTTGCTATGACCCAGATGCAAGATCTTGCACTTGGGTGTGTTGAACCTCATGAGGTTCTCTTGGGCTCACTGCCCCAGCCTGCCTTGGTCCCTCTGGATGGCATCCTGTTCCTCAGGTGTGTTGACTGCCCCCCACAGCTTGGTGTCATCTGCTCACACTTGCTGAAGGTGTTCTCAGTTCCTCTGTTGATGTCATTCTGACCCCTGAGGAACAGCACTTGTAATCAGTCTCCACCATCCAAACATTGAGCCATTGAGCACTGCTCTCTGGGTAAGCAGTGTTTACTACCTAGTGCAGTTAAAAGTCAATCTATGCTGCATTCAGTGAAGCTTTGATTTTACAGATTTTACAGGTTTTTCAGCCTGCTCAGTGAAGCCTTATTTAGGCAGCCAGTAGAAGTATCAGCTCTGCTGTCCTTTGCCCTTGCATCCTTCCTGTCTCACTTGTGTGCACGCTTGTGAGATCAAGTGCAGGGAGAATGACAAGAAGTTGCCACTGAAGCCAGGGGTGGTTTCTGGAAGATGGAACCTGTAGGTGTGGATCAGCTATTTAATCAGCAATTGGAATTAGTTCACATCAGTTGTGTCAGGACACTATAACTATAGACACATGTGCAGGCTTTGTTATATTGACGCACGTAGTCAGCAGCCTTTTCATTTTCTAGTGTCTTATCACGTACTCTTCGTAGATAAATATTTATTGACAGACATTTTTGATGCTACTTGTGCTTGCTTTCTTAGAGTTTAGAATGCGTCGATCTAGATTTAAGCAATATGCATCTGCTCTCTGGTCATAGCGTTCGGACACACTGAGCACTTGAGGCAAGCAGTCAGGTTCTTGCTTCTTTACAAACATTAAGAACAATTCGCTGCATAATTTTTTCCTAGTTATGCTGATGGAGGCATAGAACTGAGTGTTAAAAGATCACTGTCAGCTTTGTGTTATGTCGTGCTTACTGATCTCACCCACTAGTGTCAGTGTGATGGGCTGACTGTCATGGCAGATGGAAATCTTCTGAGAGGAAGAGCTGAGTCCTCAGAGTGAATTCTTCTGCTTACTCCCACAGTCACATTGAGAGCTCCAGACATTAATGGCAGATTTCTGGTTGTATTGTGAAATGATCCTTACTCCTTTGCTACAAGCCAGTATGAATTCAGAGACTTTGGGTTTAGGTATTTCAAGATGCAGCTGTTTTCCTTTTTAATAATCTGCTTGTGAAAAGTTCTCCGTGTGCCCATATATCACTTCATGGTCCTGTGCAAAATGTAGAGTGTTGAGTGGCAGAGAATATTCAGTCCTGCCTGACTGTGCAAACTCCTGAGGATCTTATGGCATGTCATTGGTGTGAATAACTAAGCTGGTGTTTTTAACCAGGCAGAGTGTAAGTAACTGCTTCTCTGTGAGGACCTACCAGTGCCTGTGCCCACAAAGGGAGAATTCATGCAAAGAAGGAACGATTGCAGAAACACAGCTAGCTGGCTGTGGGGACTGTGCTGGCTTCTGCCATCTTAAAATGGCTGTGAGGCTATAAACTGCCTTCTTTTACCTGGTACAGACATCTTCAGATTACGCAGGCTTCTCTCCTACAAGATAGGTTCATTATTTGTCTTTTTCCAAGTGATTTGGAGAGGATCTTGTCTGTATGAAGAAGTGATGCTTGGAAGAACAGTCACTCCAGTGAGCAGGATTGATCCCGTGATTGCATGAAGTTTAAAGGCCACTGTCAGAATCAATTTGTCAGCATTTAAGAAAGTTGATGACTCTCTTTTTCCTTTCTTTCTGTTCATCTGTAGTATTAGAGGGAGCAGCCATGTTTTCTACTAGTTAGAACCTTTGGCCAAGCCCTAGAGATCTTCCAGGAATACCCTTTGGTCTTCCAGATTGCTTTGTTACTATTTTGACTTTGTTTTAAGCAGGGCAATTGAACTGTTCCTTTATTCTTTGTGCCAACTTTTGACAGGTTAATAGTTAGTAGCGTATTTTTTTCTTCTCTTCCATGTCTCTTGAGATTTTTTTGTGTTTGTAGGACCTATGTAGTTTATCTCAGCCTTGTTTTGTGTTGGCTAAGTCAATTTAAGACATAATGCCAAGTGCTGCATGAAGGTGGGTAACACGCTTTGCAGCCAGAAGCTGACCTGTTGTTTAGGCAATTGCATTTCACAGACCTTTCACATCTATTCACGGTACAGAAGACAATGAACTTGAAATCATTTTTTTAAACCACCGTGCATGTTACATTCATCTCTATAGCAACTATATAAATAGATCTATCCTGGAGATTAATCTGAGGATATTTTTAATATCTCTTTAAATTCAGGTTTCTTCCTGAAACTTGTAGTATATTTCTTCAGCCCTTCAACTCAAGGAATGCTATTGGTTGTTAAATTGAACTGTAGTTGACTGTGATAAGTGAGTACGCTGTGTGATATTTTTAATATACGTGATAGAATTGGGAAGATCTGTGTGAGCAGATAACTCCTGCTAGTGCTGATGGTACAGGGATAAAATGTGTGCATGCTAGCTGTCTGAGCATCAGTCAGCCCAGTCAAGGAGTCTGCAGGCAGGAGTGAAGCTGTCATTTCCTCATCCTTTTGCTCATGAGTGTGAGAAATGGCTTTGTTGTGCCTTGGCTTTGGCTATCCATCTGTACCCAGCAGATATTCCAAAGCCAGATTTTACAGACATTTGCCAGGAGTAACTTTTTTATTCAATCTCACTTAATGTATATCAGTAAAAGAAAACATTTCTGGGGATGCATTTGTTCAGCTAAAGAAATGGGGCTTAAAAAAGAGGAAGTCTATATACCACATGGAAAAAATACCTGGCTTGTGTGGTCATTTCTGTTAGCCAGCTGGCCAGCATGAGTAACGATCAAATTGAACTATACAAAGTAATACTTTACTGTGTCCTTACAAAACTCTGTTGAGGTTTGTAGTTTCCGTAAGGTTTACCTTTTTTTTTCTTTTTTTTTTCTCCCCCTCTTTTATACCAGTAACTTTATCTATGGTGGGGTTATGGAAGGGGAAAGGGCTGGGGGCAGGTGTGCATCAGCAGGGCATGTCAAGTAGCATAGGCTCCAAATGAGATGTTTCCACTGAATGCTTAAAATGCAAGGAAGTGAGAAGTTCAAATCCAAGTCTGACATTTTCTGACATTGTAACGTGAGGAGTAATCTCTCTGATAAAGGGGGGCATTTCTAAGACATTATAGCATTTTGATTTCTATTAGATTTTTACACCAAAAATGTGGTTTGTATAGGCACTTATTGTACTGCCACGAGAGGTGGCTGATCACAGGTTAAAACCTGTTTTATTGCTGCACTGTCTGCATATAATCATATGCTGTAGGTTTAGTTTAAGCTCAGCATTAAAAACTAGAATACTTAGGAGGCATATTTGTTAAATTATCTTGCTTTTGTGCTCAGTGGATGCCAAAGGCACCTTTATAAACATGTCTATAATAAACGATTTTTCTCTATGGAGTTAGCTTATAAGATCAGTATTGCTGGGCTTGCTTTCTTACTGCTTTTTGCTTACATGCTACTGAAGAACAAGTTCTTTATGTAAGTATGTATTTGAGGGGTATCATTAAGCTTTTGTAACTACAGTTGTATTGGTTGAGTGTATTGCACATTTGTAGGTGTAAAAAGTGGGATTGGCTTTTACCTGACATGTGTGTCTAATGACAGTAGATCAAGCACTGACCATTCTTGTCTTAATTCTTAGAGTTTTTTGGATATGTACTTTTTTTGCTAGATAAGTTGTTTTTCTAAATAGTTCTCACCTTAACAGGAGAGAAATACATTTCAATAAAAACTATACTGTATATATTTGTTAAACATTTTTAACCTTCATTTATTTGAGGTCCTGAAATACATAGTGTCAGTCTGCAGTCTATATTTACAGCAGATTTTTAAAGTAAAACTTGACCAAAATATTTTTCCTCATCATCTCATTTTTATCTGACAGACGTAGGGTTATCATAGAGCATGTTGTATTTTTTTTCTCTTCAGCAAAAGGAGAAACAATTAGTAGTCTGCACATCAGGTATAGTTATAAAACCCTTGGTTCAAATAATTCTGCTCGCTTTCTTCTTTTCCTTCTGTGAGGTGAATATTTGATTCTGCTTAGCTGTAACATTTGCTGCTAATTTTGACCACCATACAAATTACAAAGGTTTGATTTTTGTCACTGCCAACTCAGTATTGAAATAGTCTTGAGGATTTATTGCGTAATACCATGAGCCCCCTCTAACATCAAATTGTTGATAGCGAGTTTGTTTCATATTCATCACTTAAAACAGAAGTAGCCCTCGTGGGCATGCTTTGAAGAAGTTCAATTCAGATAAAGCAAATGCTAAAATGCAAACCATGGTTGGTTATTTTGAGGCTTGTGTGTGTTGCTAATGTCATTCCAGAAGGTTGCATAAGATTGTGTTTTTCATTTTTTGCTGGCAGGTGCTAAATCCAATGGGATGGGATGCATTTGGTTTACCAGCAGAAAATGCAGCAATTGAGCATGGTCTTCACCCTGCAAGCTGGACACGAAGGTGATTTTTAATGAATATTGGTAGTGTAAAAGTCTGGATGTGGAGCCCAGAAAGAAACAAAACAGAGCAAAAACAGCAGTATAGCAAGAAGACTAATTTGCTGTTGTTTTGTAGAGGTGTGCAGGTGACTCAATTTCATAAGCTTGATGTGTCAAGATGATTTTCAGGGCTTTCTTCTCAATTACTTGTAAACAGCTAGAGTATTGGAAAAGTGACATTTCCCAAATGTCTAAAGTGGTGAATAAGAAATAAATCAGCATTCTGTTAAAGTGAGTTAAATCTAAATGTTGAATACACTTAAGAATGAGCTACGTGTTTAGGTTTACTGGCAGTTTTCAGTACTGTGAGAAAGAAGTTAATTTTCTCATTTGAGACTGAGTCTTTAAAAAATGATAGGCAGCCATTATTGCTGAGAAATCTTGAGAAAATTTTGTGCTTTAGACCTCAGAATTTGTTGTTGTATGAGGCTCAGAAACTAGTTTTCCAAGTGGAGTTGTTTCTTGTGCTCTAGGTGCATTCCTGAAGCTGTGATATATTTTTGCACCTCGTGGCTTATCCCTGCACACAGCCAAGCACCACACAGCATCCCCCCCTTCTCTTGCCCCCCAGCTGGTTGGGGTGAAAACTGGAAGGATCAGGAACTTGTGGGTTGAAATAGAAACAATTTAGTAAGGAGGGATAGAAAAGAAAGAGGACAAAAAGAATAAACAAAGCTATGACATGCAATACAGTTACTACCAGCCCAAGCAGCAGCCCCTGCCAACCAAGTCCCCCTTGTTTTACTGTTCAGCACAACACCACAGAGTATGGGATATCTCTCTGGCCTGTCTGGGTCAGCTGTGCCTCTCTCAGCTCCTCATGCACCCCCAGCTCCTCACTGGGCAGCAAGAAGCTGGAAGCACTTTGCCTTAGTGCAAGTGCTGCTCAGCAATGACTACAATGTCAGTTATCAACATTATTATCATCCTAAATTCAAAATACAGCACCATACCAGCGTCTAGGAAGAAAGTTAACTCTACTCTAGCCCAGAACAGACCTTGAGATAATGCTGTTCCTGTTAAGGTCTTGCATGCTTCTGATTCTTGGTTAAGATCATTTGCTATTTTTCCTACTAAAATATGGTGGCAACTGAATTAGCTTAAGGAAAATGCATGTAATTCAGTGTATACAAGTTCTGTGTCATTTAAGCTCAATTTTCTAAATTTCCTTCTTGTTGGCTTGCTATGAAAATATCTGTTGCCACCAAGAAAAAGAAAGAAAATGAAAACCAAACCATTGTTTTCATTTGTTGACCAAGCCTAGAAAGCCAGTGTGCACAGTGTGTTGTGAGACATCAGTTATACCATATGTGAAGGTAGCAAAAAGGAAATGAGAAACCTGTGGCTGTGTAGAAACATTGCCTGGACTCTCAGCAAAAAAATCTGCTACCAGTGTGTGTTGCTTTGGACAAATACACTGCTTTGGTTACAGGAGCTTATTATTTTTCTGAAGAGTATGGTGGGTAGGCTGGTGATTTCTATCTTCATTTAACAAGCCTGCTGTAGCTAAGCTGTAAAAATCAATGTATCTATTATATCCAAATGGCTCCTTTTTTACTCTATTATCTTGTCAGAGTCTTCACCAGAAGGAGCATTACTGTGATCTGTATTTACATGTCAAATGAGGCACAAAGATTGAAGTTTGTAGTCTGGAGAGAACTAGGCTGACATGTGTACTTGCTGACTACAAAAAGGCCAGGGTTTTCTCCTCACTGCCACGTGCTCCCTCCTCACCTATTATATTAGCTTTGGTACTCAGGACATCTTGTTAAACTGCTCAGAAGAAAGCTGTTCTGCTGGCTAAGTGAGCTGAATGAGCTCAGCAGAAAAATGGTGAGCCTGTGGGGCAGAGGCTGGGCAATAGTTGGCTGCCCTGTCAGCTCAGCTTGCTTCATCCAATGGGATCACATGGAAACGTGCGGCAGGACCCTGCTTGAGCAGTGTCTTTTTTTTGTTATTTCACATGTTTAAACCAATTTGGCTAGTAGTTATATGTGCAAGATATTTCATAGGGGAAGTAAAATTTTGCCTTTAAAATTTACTACTGGAAAGAGCAGTTGTCTCAGTTGTTGTTATAATATTGCTAGTTAACTCATAGGCAAGTTAGCACATCATCATTGGGACTGATTGTAACATCCAAGCAAGAAAATAATTTCTGTAGTTTTTTGGGTTTTTTTTTTGCATGTGTGATTTTACAAAGGAAAGAAATTGGTTCATTGTACAGGCAGGATAAATTCTGACCACTCTAGTCAGTGCATCTATCCTATCCACTGTCTCCTGTCCTAAATATTTCTGAAGCTTGCAGCAGACATGACAGGTGTATGTGGAGCTGTAATATGGGACACGTTTTAGTCATCCATCGAATAGAGGCTGACACCTCTTTGAAAGGGGGAACATCATATACATCTCAGCTTCCTTGATTCAGGAGTGAGCAGCGAAATTCACATCATCATGTTCTAAAGAGGTGACTTAAAAATGAGCTTCAATTGATTATTACTCCTTACATTCGCAAAGTCGGGGAAAAAAACTGATGAAGGTGGAATTGCTTAAATGAAACATAAAGAAGCCTTTGTTAGCAAAAATCAGGGTAGAGGCAGAAGCTTTGTGAGAATACCTTGGAATTTGATATTTTTAAGTAGGTAGTTTGAGTGGGAGTTTACTGTGAGCAGTATTACTGAAGGTACAATTTCTCCTATTGAAAGTTGTGACTGTAAGATTTTCTTGTTTGCTTGTACTGATATTACTCTTCTGGGAAACCTTTTCAGGTTTAAGTGGAGCTCTGCACTCCTAGCAATACCAGACAGAAGATGAGTTGTACAGAAAGGAATCGTTGGGTATATCTGAAACCTGCATCCAAATATGTACAGAACAATTGTGTGCACAGCCATTGAAATGGAACCAGGATACATACTAGAATAGTGATTTTTAAAATTGTTATTTAAGATGAATATTCTGACAGATTATTGTACATGATTGGTAGAGAGATAATAGTGTGTAGATGTTAACTGGTACTTTTGGTTTCTCAGTTTTAGAGGCACCTGATGTTAAATGCAGTCACATGACGTAATTGTAAATGAATACTTCTCTTTTTTCTTTTTGCAGTAATATTCAACACATGAGGGAACAGTTTGATGCACTAGGTCTGTCTTTCACTTGGGAAAGGGTAAGATTTTCTATTCTAGAGTATGCAGTTTTATTTTTTTGTGGTGGAATACTGCAAAATCTGGAACTTTAAGATTTTGAACATGACAACATAGAAGCCTTGAAAGTGAGCAGGTTAGGTTGTTGCTGTAAGCTGAAAAATTGCATTTGATTAAAGTGGTAAATAGACCTGTGATACTTCTTATCAAACTTGTCACCTTTGTTATATTGACATAATCTGATTATGTGGAACTGTAGGAGAATCTTTCTTCTCCTTAAAGTGATTTCATGTTTACTTTGCGTTTACACTTGGATATTTCTCCACTTTTTTGCTGCTTTCACAGTAGCAATTTTCTTTGTTAGGAGTTTAAGTAATAGTCTAAACAGATGTTTATGGAGCAGAATACTTCTGTTAAGATGTATGTGTATTTTTTTGGAGGAGTGCTTCTTTCAGTGCGTATGTTTTATAATATAGTCAATGGTTTAAAGCTAGTGCCTTAAAATGTGAGTTTGGTTATGTTCTTTTAAACGTGAAGGACAATCCTGCGTTATCACTGTTGTCCATATCATGGCCGCTTTGGAAACTAGAAATTCTATTTAAAACACTAATGCTTGAGGGTCAGACGTTCACCTTAAAAACCTTACTACTGCAACCAGACATTGCTAATCTCACTTTCAAGATAAAAATGAAAGAAATTAATTTTTGAAGCAATCATAGTAGGGTTATTGCATTAACTGGTGAATCATCCGCAGTCACTAAGTTTATATTCTTAGCAATAATCGTTACTTATCACCTTAATATGATTCTGAATAGCCTGATGGAGATGCTAATCTTGATTTTTTTATTACAGTTTTGTTGCTCTGTAAAGGAAAAGGATTAATTTTCTGGCAGTATGAAACCTATCATCTGTTGTAGTTAATTGAGAAGGTGAAGTTGTTTTTTCTTCTGTGTGTTTCTACATTAAAATGAAATAGTACTTTGTCGTATCTTATATATGGCAAGATGTTCAGTAAGAGCATTTTCATAAAAATTCTAGTTTTCTTGGTAACAGAAGTTGCTCTGAAAAGAAATCTTCTTTGAAGGTTCACTTCACACATTCTTGGCAGTTATTTTCTTAAGTTTTAAGTGTTGTTTTCTCAGAGGTTTTCTTTATGTGTAATACAGCAATAGCATGAAATGGTGAAATCATGTGTGCGTATCAGTATGTGCATATGGAACACACAGGAGCTGGATGTCCTAGAGTGCCCTTCAAGAAAATTGGGAAGTTCACTGGTGTATACAGACCCTTGTGTGACCCTTATGTTCTGAAGAAGAGGTGGAGAACTGATATTAATGAAAACCATGTCAGGAAGTATAGGTGTACAAGAAAAGCTCATTTGTCATCCCTGTGCCTGTTCTTTGAGACCTACCTCCACTTTCCTAGCAAACCATGTTATAGTTAATGAGCTCTCAGAGTCCTCTGAATATATATTTGGAATGGGCATTAATACTGTACAACTAAGCTCATTTTTAACAGTTGTATAATTAAAACAATTCAGAATGCTTCAGAGGCACGTAGTCTGTGTTTTTGAAAGATGAGTTTTTAAAACAACTGACGTGTGTACTTTGAAACACAGTGAAATGCCTGCATTTTTACTCCTTAAGTTTTATTTTACCTAGAAAGCTTGCCTTATTAACTGCAGTGAGAGTGACCTAGATGGTAACCATTAGAAACAGAGATTTTTAATCAAGGCAAAAAATGTATGATGCCTGAAACATACCTATTGTACCTTGTATTACAGTATACTATTAAATTAAATGCACAGATTTTTAAGCTAGGTCAAAGAATGTCTTTGGAAAGCAATGGCTTAAGTTACAGCAGTGTATAGTCCAGGCTGCTAAAGCCTGCTTCTCTGCAAGGCTAATTAAACTGAGCAGAGCATCTTGCTGTCTCAACTGTACTGCTGCTGGGCTAACTCGAGCATCTTTGCACAGCAGTGCACCGTGCTGTGCAGGTACTTACCTTAAAAGTGAGCTCCTTGAGGTAAGGAATATTTTCTTATTCTATATTTGTCTGGCAGTAAATCAGTGGCTTGCAAAATACTGCGACACTGCAGACAAACCCAACAGTGTTAGTGACGCCTATGAAAAATGAGAGAAAAACATCCTTGATATGAGTTAGTCTAATTAACCGAGACTGTTGTGCAAAACAGGAGTTGGTTTTTAATCAAATTCCATTGGTCTTTTTCCAGCATGCTCCTTCATTTTGTTGAAGTGCAGTACCTAGCAAGTACCTGTGTTTCCTAGGGGAAACGCAGTCCCTATTTAAGTGTGGGGTGAATTGTCTTTGTAAAGCATGGAAATTTTGTAATAGCTGCCAAAGAATCCTGTAGGGCCAGCTGAGATAATGTGGGCAAAACTTAAGTACGTTTTACAGATGTTGGGGGGAAAAAAAGATGAGAAAGGAATAAAAAGTGCATTTGGAATATTCAGTGCATGGAGCTGTGCTGAGGAAGCTGACTGTTTACAAAGTCATGTCTGATGTTCAAGAAAGTTTGGTCTAGGAGTATGAAGCTTAGTTTGTTTGGTTTTTTCTGCTTGGTAAAATTACTATGAGCAAATCTCAGCTCTCCTGGATAATAGAAGTTTCTTGTTATCCGTCTGTTTGTTCTCATTGTTCTCTCTTTAAAAATGCTTTCTCATTTTGATTTGTGTGCCGTCGCAGTCAGTGAAATTACTTAACCAGCAAAGCTCCACAAAGACAGCATAAAAACTTGTGAGATTGTTTCAGAAAGCCAGTTTACAAAGGCACTTGAAAATTTTTCTGCTAAATAGAAAACGTAAGCAAACTACAATGTAATTAAATGCATTAAGAAAGCTCTGTAAGTACTTTGCTTTAGAGAAGGCTTGAATACTGATATTGCTCTGACATTATTTCCCTGAAATGTAGATATTTTTAAGTGTGTCAAATAGTAGTTTTTTTGAAAAACAGTATTATTGTGGAGAAAGATTTAAAGTAATAAAAAGCTAAATAAGAGAGAGAACATTTCTATTGTGAACCTGCAGATCCAGGGTTAAAAAGATGCAGTTTAAGGATGGAAAAAATGTCTTCGAGAGACATTAAAGCACTTGGAAAATAAAAAACGTTTTGTTTTTAAGTCAACAACAATTTTGTCTTTCCTGCTGATCAGATTTCCCCAGAATACCACCCCAGACAGCGCTGCAAACTGCCTCTCACTTCTTCTGAAGATTATTTTCAGAAGAATTTCTACGTGCAGTTGTTGAAGATTTGTATCATCCGCACCAAGGGCAGGCAGTGTATGACTTTCCCTTTCTTTTGCCCAGCGGTGCCATCAGGCTGAATGCACGTTACTGCTCATTCATCACTTCACCAGCCTTTTATGTAACTTTCTTCTAAAAGGTGGCTTGTACTGCCAGCATTTGTCACTATGATCAACACTGCCCTTCTGCACTGTGCATTTTAAAAGAAGAAACCTTTGGTAAATTCTCATTGTTCAAACGTTTTTCTGTTTTGTTTTGAAGTGATCATTCTACCCGAGCACACACAGAAATGTAACGGCAGGCAGGGATTTAACTGTTAGATTTTCCTCTTATCCACCCCTCACCAATAATCAGTCACCCTACTTGTAATTGAATAGAAAAAGGTGCCATTGATATAAGGCTACTTTTTTTTTTTTTTTTTTTTTTTTTTTTTTTCAGGATAGATATTTGTGCTCTAAAATGTAAGAACTGCATGATGTTTGTGGCTAATAATGCATGAAACTGTGGGCCTTTGAAATACAAATATTCAAATGAATTTAGAAATGTCAGTTGAACTCTAAACGTTCAAAAATTCAATAATTATACTTGCAGTTAGGTGATATATGCCATATTTAATACCAAATCAGAAAAATGGGAGATTAAAGATATTTAATCTTCTCAGATCTTGAAAAAATCCATTTCAGTTTTTCTCCCTCTTGTCTTTTTAGTCAAGTGTAACATGGCTGTCTTCAGTCTAGTGTAAGTGCTAGAAACAAAGTGATTAGTAATAAATGAGGAAATTATCTTTGTTTTTAGTGTCACTGAACAGGTGGATCTTATGGCAAATAAACACTTCTATGTAGTCTGTAAATATTACTGATATTAAAAAAATAATAGCAGTGGAAGTTGCTTGAAGGTACAGCCTTTTTCTTTAGCTACAAAATAGGCAGTTGTAAGAATGTGTCAGATTTAGAACAAATAGTGAATTTTAAGACAGAGCATTTGAACAATTTTATTAATGACAAAAATTTGCCATGCAGAACTTGATTTTCTTTATTGAAAATTCTGTCCTGCTGTCTTTACCATTGTTTGACAGCTGAAGTTTTGTATCAGCTCTTCCTGGTGATTGATTCTTTCACTTCAAAGTGAACCAGGTACTTATGGAGTTTCACTGCTGTCGCAGTAAAAATGCCTGTTAATCTGTAGCTGAGAGTGTATTTGCAGAAAGAAATATACCTTTGTATCTGCATGTTGATACCAGCTTGTATCACTGACCCCTTCCTCACTGTCTGGGACAGATGGCTGTGCCAACGGAACAGGATTAAGCAAGGTAGTTGTTGGTGTGGGGATAAAGGTTCTTTCTCAGCGTACCTTGGCAGTATCTGCTGATCTTGGAAGCAGGCCACTTGTAAAGGTGATTTGTTTTAATTGTGTCATTCATGTTGGGTGAAGGAGAAGTAACAATAAGCAGTGGTCAGCTTAAAAGATCAGCTTTGGTGGCAGCAGCAGATACATATTTTAGCTAGCAACCTGACAGGAGGAAAAGAGAAAATGGGTGGGAAGGAGGGGGTAGATGCCATCATTCCTCTTTGTGGTTTTGTGGTACCTTCTCAGGTGCTGTGGTGATGGGTTGCCACTCAATCTGACACAGATCTCTGAAGAGCACATGCAATTGACAGCAGAGCAATGTATTTCATATTTGTAAGAAGGGTTCTGGGTTTTAGTGTGTATTTAATCTTTGGAATAAATGAGCTAATATCCTTTTTATATATATTCACTGATCTGCTTTATGATACAGGACTATAAATGTTTGTTGTTTTGCTAGTGCTCAGCACACAGACATCTTAAAAGGCTGGATGAATCCCATCATGCTGTTTTGTAAAACCCTTACACAAACCCTTCTCTGCATTTCTCAGTTGGGTCAATTCTGTTAATGCATTGCAAATGTTTGTCATGCCTATGAAGCTTAAATGGAAACTTTACCAGTCACTTGAACTTAAGATGATGGCAGCCAACTGGAAGCTTTTTACCAGGCATTATCTCTTTAATCAGAATCCAGAATACATGGAAAAATTATTTTTCACTGTACATCTTGATGTGATGAATTGTAGGAGAAAAAAAAAAAAAGACATTCCTAGGTTGTAAGGAGGTTGCTGACTTGTTAACAGCAACAGTCACATAAATGCTTGCTCATATTGCTTGGCAGTGTCATCATTTCTCTTTCTGAGTCAACATCTGTTGCTTTGAGTCTTCATAGCTATAGGTTTAAATAAGTGATGAGCTTGAGTGATCTGCTTGGACCTTTGGATATTTTGCAGCGACCAGACTGCAAATTAACTTCAGTGATAAATTTCTGCTGCATTCCTTTCTGAAACGTGGGTCAGTTTACAACTTGTGAGAGAGCACGGACTTGTGATTCTGTGTACCTCGGCCTGAGAAATGCCATCTCTTACACACATCTGCCCACCAGGACTAGAAGGACAAAGCTCATTTCATCTTTATGTGACAACTCACTTTGGCTGTCTTCTCTGTTTACCTGTTGCTCACATAACCTTATGTTGTACTGCAAGGAATGGTCTCTGTTCTTTTGGATTTCTGGTATTAAGAGATGAAACTCCCTTGCCTGAGCAGCATCACACTGACAGAACTAACTTTGCAGAGGCAAAATGTGTCTGTAACATTCGTGTGTGTGTGTGTGTACGTGTACATATGATCAAATGGATAATGCGTAGTTGAAAAGGAATAAGCTAGATTTCTTTTTTTATTTTTTTTTTTTTAAGTGCAGAGAGCAGGGTTTAATCAAGCAGCTGCTTTTTATGGCTAAGCCTTCACATGCTGTGCTGAGAACTTGCCATTAAATGTCTCTCTCTGGTCTGGAAAACCTCTTCAACTCACTTTTGAGGCATGTCTACTCAAAGGTCATAATAATTGTTCAAAGCAGTGTTTCAGCAGTTTTTCAGAATATAAAGTTGTAGATGTGGTGAAATTTTTATACTAGGGTGTCTCAGATGTCATTTGAGCCACAGAGGCTATTGCTGATGTCATCTGTCACAGTGGTGGGACGCTTAGATGATGGGAAAGCCTAGGTAAAAGATGCTGTAGTACCATTTGTTGATAAATTTGTTGGTAAACGTATTCAGTTTGCACTTAGCTGGCATACTGAAAACCCTGTAAGCCTGACATCAAGGTATATTCTTGTTGCCTTGAGCTTCAGTACAGGAGTTATCTTCAACTTCAGTAAGTGCCAATGAGTCAAAATTTGTCGAAATATTTCTTCTTTACAAAAGCACAAATTAAACGGAAAAGGTGTTGACAGGAAAAATGTGTTTTGGTTATTGCTGCATATTTAGGAGGCAATTAGGACTTCAGTGCTGAATTACGTGGTTGTTTTCACTTTGACCAAACTTTAAAACACGTGGGTGAAAGCGTGCACCTGTAAAGCACTGCATTAGTGTACACAGCATTGAGTCAGTGATCACATCGTGCTTTAGTAAGCTTTGTGTACTTGTGCTTATTTGAAATGCATTTTGTTGCTTTGTAGGTGTTGGTAGGTAGATTGTTTTAGTTATTAATATTTACAATGAACTTCAGAAATGTTGGCAAGTTTAAAAAAAAAAAAAAAAGTACTATCTGATATTTTTACATGCTGTTTCCTCAACACCCACTCCGCTTTTTTTATGCTGTCATTTATTTTTATCCGTCTTTATTTCTCTCTTAACTTGTGACTTCTTGTGAGATACCCTTCACAACTCTTCCATCTTGAAGTTTGGAGTCTTACCCCCTGCTCCCTGCCTGCCAGCCCAGCATTATTTCCTGTCAGCACCTCACTTCCTCAGTGCTGTTCTGTCCTCTACAGGCACCGGTTCAGCTGCAGACTGCTCTGCTCTCTCCATAGCCAGCTCTGAGCTGTCTCTGAACAGCCAGCAGCTCTTCCTGCTTTTCAGTACTTAACAGAGAAAAAGCCATCATGCCTGAGATGACTTCTTGAATAGCTCTGCTTTTTTTTTTTTCTTCCTAATTTGGCTGTTTCCCTCTTCAGTCAGCTGTGGTCAGTTCCATTCTAGTGCTCTCCTATCTATCAGCATTGATATTACAGTGTTGTTTTATTCCTTGTTTTATGTCAACAAGTAAACCTTGCTGTGCAGTGTCAAACCTGCCCAAGGCCCATGCACTCTGGTTTTGTGTACAGGTGAGTATCACTCATAATAAACATTATCCAAAAATGCATTTTGTTTTCTGTTTGGCATTTAATATACATTGCTGAGTTAATTGCTTAAATTGAAATGCTCCAAGAAGATACTGAGTAGCTTCAGCTATTTTTATTTCATTTCTACAGGAAGTAACCACTTGTTTACCAGAATACTACAAATGGACACAATACCTCTTTCTTAAGCTTTTTGAATCTGGGATAGTGTATCAAAAAGAGGTAGGTACAAACTTTGGCCTGTGATATTTGTACTGCACTACCTCTAGTCACTTATTAGATCAGTACTTCTGAATGCATTTCTGGATCATCCATTTGCATTCATTAAGTGATTAGATATTTATGGTGCTCTGTTTGGTTTTAAATCACTGCAGAATATAATGAATTTTATGCGTCATGAACATGAGTGGGTATTACAGCATGTCAAACCAGAAATGTTTACACTGAAATGCAGGATCAGAACCTAACTACCATTAGTTGATTTTCTGGCTTCAATACAGAATTTTCTAGGTCTTAACTTCCCTCTCCTGAAGATGTAAAAGATAACAGGATCGTGAAGAGTCTCTTCAGCACTGAGATTGACTGCATTATAGTACTGTGATGCTGTCTCAGAACTGGTAGAATTGGAAAGGAGAATAGCACATTGTGTCTAACCGTCTAATTCCTGAGCCCTGTTTGTGACCTGTAACATATTACAGAAATACTAGATGCTGTAAGAATATCACAGCTGCTTTTCAGCTGGAAGTGCATTAATAAATTCTGGAGTTTATATTATTTTTATGAATGACATGAGATTATCTCCAAAGAGAATAATTCAGTTAACCTTTAAGCAGGAGGTGAAACAAAGGTGCTAAATTAGATCCTGAAGAATTATCTAGCCAAAGAAACTCGGTTCCAGAATACCTGAATGTGAACTACTGAGCTGCATCTAAACAAAGCTACAATTTAGTGAATGTTCTTAACCTAAAGCGGAAACTAATAAATTAGCTTTAAAGGTTCCACTGTATTTTATGGGAACCAGAAAATCCTACAGGATATAATAGAGGATATAATCTAGTTATGCTGCGAACCCAGAGATGGAGGTTGATGATGAAATGTTGGAAAGATGAGGTATTCCTGATCCATTTTTTCTATTTATGTCAACAGGATATATTCAGAGATCCTAAATGACAGCTAGTAAGAAGATTGAATGTTTGGTGTGTCGTAGCATGCAGAGTTTGGTTGTTTTGGTTCTTTTTGTTTGTTTTTGTTTGTTTGTTTTTGTTCTGTATTTTCCTTTACTTTTTTTTTTTTGTAATAAAAAAAGTTTTTTATCAAAAAGCTAGGATTTACATTTTTTTATCTATAGATATATATTTTTGAGGTGAATCTGAAAAGCTCAGGGCTTGCAGCTTCTTTAGAAGATACACAAAAGCAGTTTTTTGTGCAGGTTCCCGCTGTTGAGGGATTTTGGTGGTGTTTGAGTACCAGTGATTGCATGTGCTTTGAGGACTTAAATCAGCATCTGTCAACCTGTAGGAAATGTAATCTCTGAATAGAAACCGGTTGCTTTTTGGCAGAAAACAGATGGCAGAGGTATAGCCCATAACCCCTGGTCTCTTCAAGCTGTCACGTATCCTTGAAGCATACATCTATCGTGTCTCTTCAGCATACCTGCAATATACATTAGGCAGTACTTTTGCACAGCTTGAAGTCTCCTGCTTTACAATTTCTTTTAGGCATGAGGAGATAATTGATAGCCTTACTGTAGAGATAAGAATGATACGTGTCAAGTATTAGTGTGGTTAGCACTCCAGGAGTATGCATGCCTGGCAAAAAAATTTTCTGATTGGGAAACAGGTTTTGCGTGTCTGGGAGCTGGACTTAGTGAGAGCTAACAGTGCCTGTCTGGATGCTGCAGCTTCTGGAGACAGTGTGTCTTAATTCACCACAGCAAAATACTCTCCCTCCTACGGTACAGATCTGATCAATGTACTGTGGAGAGTATTGACTTCGCCAAGTGTGTCTCATTTCATTTGAGATGAATTGCTGTCTAGACTGTATTGATTATTTTGATTAGGTACCTGCAGTCTAGTACCATGGTCACCAAACCTGGAGATGATACTTATGCTGTCTGGGGTTCTGACATCTGAGGTTAGATGAGATGAATCCTGTCTTAAAAGCTTGTGACCTGATGTAGAGAGCAGATCTAAATAAGTTGTGTGAGATGTGCACTCTCACACTGTGCTCTCGTTGTATTGGTGAAATGTAGTTACTTCCTGAGCTACTGTTTGAGGCTGTTGTTTTCACAAGGTTGCCTCTGTGAAGTACAAGTAGGATCTAAGGATTTAATTTAATATCCAGGTTTTGAATATTAGTCAGAAGGCTCTGAGAGATGGAAGGACCAAAATGCAAGCCTAAAAGTTCATGGTAAGGCCATTCAGCTGTGCATTTCTTACGTATGTATTTGCTTTATGCTTTGGATTATCTCTCTAGATAAATTTTGCTATTATGAATCATGAGAATATGTCATGCTAAATAATTATACTTGCAAAAATCAGTTTGGTTAATTTCCAGAGTTTTCACAAGCTTACCTAGTGTCAAAACCAAAGCAGTATTTTTTTCAACTTCTAGTCATAACCAACTTAACACAAGGAAATGCTGATATTACCTCATGCAGCTGACATTTTATTACTTCCTGATGTTATTTTAACATAGCATGACATTTTTTAGATCTTTATAAATGATAGGATCCTAACTTTAAAGCCAACTTCACAATGTGTTGCATCATTACTGAAAAAAAGCTTGTGTTCTGAAAGTTAGAAAATAGGTCTACAATAGCAGAATGTATTGATCACTTATGATTTCCCAATAAACTTTTTGAAGGCTGTTGTAAAAACTGTATAATGTTATTGACAGGAAATAAGTGGAAGGTAGACAAATTCAAATTCCGGTGATATGCTGAATTCATTCAAGCTTGATTTGAAAATGAGTTCATTTTTATAAAAAAAAAAAAAAGAAAAGACTTTAATTCATTCTTTCATAATGAATTTTGTGTAAATGAGTGTAAGCTATACTGATAACAAAAATAGCAACATCGTTCCTCAGAAAGATAGGGTTTGTATACCTGTTTTTTCTTCTGTCCTCACCAAAATGTTTGTGAAGTGATTGTTGTATTTACTTTTTCTAAGAATGCCCAGCAGAACTGCAATTAAGCATTGTCAGTTTGGAAACTGACGTTTCAGAAGGTCGTCAGTAATGGATGAAACGTGAATAATACCAAAGCAGAGAATGTGCATAGGTTGAGATAGTAAGTTCTCCCAGTACCCAAAGAATGTAAACATTTTAAATAATGTGTAGTGTATTTCAGTGCTCTGGAGCTGGTGCTAATGCTTTTTATTTAAGCTGATTTAACTTTGATTTTGTTCGAATAGTAGGTAAAACTCGATTTAATAGACCATCACTTCTATCTGTTCATTTTTTCTAGTTAGTGTCTGTCATTGATGCTACGTCTGGAATGACTGTCAGTGCTCTGAGGGTTTTTGTGTGTGATTTTACACCCTTTATCATAAATGATCAGCTAATTTGTTCAGTATTGCTAGGGGAAGGTTTTGCTTTTACTCCCTCCCCACCATGTATGAATACAACACTAGTATTTATTTCACTTTAAATTTTCTTTAATACATTTGCATTGGTAACTGGTAAGAAAGATGATTGCAAAAGTAATTCACACAACTGACAAGAAATGTGTGGAAAATAACAGGTCTTTCACTTCAGTGTAATAGTTCTGTGTGACAGTCTCCTCTCATGTTGTATATCCTCAGTCATCTATCCCCTTCAGTCTCACTCTCAACACCTTTGGATTAGTGGTGGACAACTTTTAAGCATCAAACTTCAATTTGCAGTATTGGAAATTGGAATACTTAGCCATCAAACCAGGCAAATGCTGCAAACTGCTTTTTTCTTTTAAACATTCAAAATACGGTCGCTTGAGTCTGTATTGCTGATGCAAATGGGTGTTATGAAAGTGTAGAAAATAGGAACGCAAAAAATGTTTCTGGATAATCTTTCTGTTATCTAAAAAGTAAGATTCTGTTTTTGAAATAGCAGCTTAAAATATTTTTTCCTGAAATGATTTCAGGCCTTGGTGAATTGGGATCCAGTAGATCAAACCGTTCTAGCTAACGAACAGGTGGATGACAATGGCTGTTCGTGGCGCTCGGGAGCAAAAGTGGAACAGAAGTACCTCAAACAATGGTTCATTAAAACTACTGCGTATGCAAAGGTATGAGGATACTGATTTCGGAATTTGTGGTAGCATTTAAGGAGATGACTCTTTTCCCAGAAATATTTATTAAGCTGAATGTGGTCTTTTATGTCTACATGTTTCCATAATATGTAACTATATAATAACACATGTGATTTGTCCCTTTTCGTGTGTGTTTTTTGCTGTGAGCTGAAATCTGGACTGCAGCGTACAGCATATCTTCCACATCTGTGAGTTATTAAAAAGAAAGCGTCACCTTCCTCTTTTATCTGGATGAAATCTTTATGCCACTCAAGTGCTCTGTGTATTGGGACCTCAAATATAGATTGAGAAAATTATGTCCAATAAAATATTAAAAATTAATATTTAATAAAGCTCGTATTCAAGAGACCTAATTTCTACCATCTTTTAGGGAGTATGCATGTCAGGTCCATTCATAATCAAGAGAAAACCTTCGATGCTTTGATTCTCCATGTGCAAAAAGGATAGTTTGAGATGTACTTTTTCTGATTGTTCTGGCAGTAAGGAGGGAACATTTGCTGTATTTGAAGGAAAAATTGAACACGTCTGCACAATCACAAAATGATCACAAGGTTCTGAGCTCTTTATCAGTACTCTTGTTGTCAGATTTCATGATCACTGTCACGTTTCAGGGTCTGCCCCAACTTACTTTCTGCCTCAGTTTGAGGTTGGAAATTCTCCAGAGTTTCTATTCTAACAAATATATTTTTGTCTATTTCTCTATAGAGGTTATAGGAAGTAATGACTGATATTTCTGGGTTGTATCCCTGCTTGACCAAATTACCAGACTTTTATTTCCCACTGGGAGAGGTGAATCAGCCTTGAATTTCTACTAAAAAGAACCCAACCTTGAAGTGGAAACCCTTCAGTAACCTTAAAACACCTTTGGTTTACAGGATTATTACCTTCTGCTCATCCACCTTTCTCTAGGGAGGAGGATCTACCTTTTTGCTTTAGTCTCTAAGTTAAGAAATACAATTATAGGTAAGACATAAGCTTGGTAAACGATCAGGTCTCCCAAATTTCATTATCTAGTAAGTAAGCTTTACTGAAAGCTGAGGACCTTTTACATCCACAACCATTTACCTCCCTGCAAAAGATCTCATCTTGAGAGACTACTGTATGCCCTACCTACAAAAGAAGGAGGAGGGTTATGGTGCAAGAAATGCTCCTTAACATCTGATCATGAGTGAGAGCTGCTTCTATTTCTTATTTAGGGATAAATGTTTGGGTCAACCTCCACCAAACCTTTAATCATTAATACAGAGGACAGTGAATATTCTACAGATCTCTATAAAGCTTCCCAGAAGTTTGTGCTGTGCTTGATTAACATTCTGTAGCTGATACTAATAAGTCAATGAATTATGCCATACTGCTCCCAGCTCAAGTGCTTTGGCAAGCATTGCCTTCGTGTGCTCCTGCTTCTCAGTGCAATGACAGATGCTGCCAGTTACTAGCAGGTGGTTTGGATTTTCCTCTTCACTCACTTTTCCATTTTTTTTTGCTGTGGTCCTGGCAAACTTTAAACAGTCTCACTCTGTTTCTTTTGGCAAGGGTTTTGTACATTTGGTTGTTCAGGGGAGTTTTTTTTTTATCCAATAACTGACATTAGATGGGTTTCACAGCTCAGAAGATTAAGATAAAGAAATTTCATTTTTTATTACTTATTTTTTTTCTTTCAAGTTGCAAATGACTAGCTAATATGGTACATTGTGTCTTACCTTCTGAATGGCCTGTGAACTGCAAACTGGAGATTGCCCATGTGAGGAAGACGGTCTCTGAGCTATCACTGTCAAGATACTTCTGTCTCCTGGAGACAGTGTGTCCACACTGACATAACCAGGAAGCTTCACAGTAGCATCTCAAGAGAGAATGCCATATCACAGATTTTATATGCTACAACTTTGACTCCTCTATCTGAATATGTTGACTAATTATCCCCAGAACTCAACTTTCCGCACACTTATTCCTTACAGTAGTCACTCCAAGTACTTTTTAAGGCACTTTTATGTGACTAGTCCTTTTATGAGTCAAAGATACCTCTTTGACTCTAAGAAGCTAAACATTTTTAACACCTAAACGAATTTAGGATGATAACATTAGTGATGAGAATACCTTCACTTCTGAGGGGGGCAGTATTTGTTGTCTCTAGTTCCTGAAGGCACTCATCTGCGTAAAGTATTTACCTGGCTTACATCATGGATGAGAACTACTACCAGAACAACTTCCTTTTCTTTAATGTTCAGAAACTCTGGGTATATGGCCTCTAATCATAAATGAGTACAACAAATAGTTTTTGATCTTTACCTGAGAGTTTATCAATGAATAAAAGAAAAAGAAAATAAAAGAAAAAATTCTTTAGAAAAATAGCAGGTTCTTTATAGATATCACTTCCCTTTTTATTTCTTCAGTTGTTTGGAGCTCACAATTAATATGTATATAGTAACTTTCCTGCAGTTATTTTCAGGAACCTGAAGTGAGCCTTCATACTCCAGCATACTGCAATAGCAGAAGGTGTTTTTATACAAGCTGGCCTGAGATTATGATGATTACTTGTTGTACTTAATATGCCATGCTGCTGTAAGAGGGAAATCTGAGAGGACATTATAAAGATTATCTTTAATGGAACTAGTCATTTTCTATGGTTAATCTTTTTGTCTCAAAGAACAAAAAACAAAAACCAACACAGAAATAGAAATTCAGTTTTCCAGATCTTGTCTGGACTTGAGATCTTCATTTCTCATTTCTTTTTTTAATTGTTTGGTAGACCTCTGTGCATTTCTGCTTCTTTTCAGAGTGACCAGAAGGCTAAAGCAAAGTGGTTCCAGATTGATGATGTCCAAATCATTCTGATCTAAAGACCTACAATTTCTGTCAGTAGACTAGCCTCTAGATCTTTGAGCCATGCTGCCAGAATTCCTATCAGTACTCACCTGCCCCTGTATTTCCTATATCTCGCAGCTTGAACAAATTCATTGGCACAGCAAAGATTTGTTGTGTAAGATGTTCTTGGTATCTCTTTGTAAAGCTAATAATGTGGGGCTAAGTGGATCAGTGAGTTGTATCCACAGAAATTTCACTACTTTTTATTCTGAAATTTTAAAATGGGAGATGCAAAGAGATTAGCAGATAGCAATTTAATCCTTGCACCTTTGGGGGAAGATTTGTATTTCTTCTCTGTTAGTTACTTTTGGATTTGGACGGTTAGTAATTTTTTAGTGTGCACTGCTTTCCCCTTCCTCTTTCTCTAGTGATGCTTAATCTGGTTTTGGTACTCTGCTCACCTTTAGCTTGCACCTTCAGTGGTGACTACTATTCCTTTAGAAAAGCTTACAGAAATTTAGGACCAAATGCCAGAAAGCTCCACATTCCTTGACCTTTTCCTGCAGCAAGGCTCTCTGCAAATCACTTGTTTGTTCCAGAAGTTATCCCTGGGTTTTCTTTAACTTAACACAGTGAGACAGCACACTGAAAAATGCTTTATTTCTGCTGTGGCACCTTACCATATGGATTAGAGGAAAATACGAGTCTTTATACTGCAACCATTTTTTGTAGACAGGGATCCATTTAAAATATATTTAATGAGTCTGTTATTCTTTAGTTCTTCATGCAAATTACCAGCTAGCCATAATAACTGAATGATATGGATGCCTACAATTTATTTTCTATTTGGAGCATCCACAAATTATCTTGATGTAACTATACAACCTATTTATATTGCATATTGATGATCTTTCTAGTCATCTGTGTTTCTCTTTCACCCATTTGTCTTTCTGTTTTTTTTTTTTCTCTGTCTCCCAACTGTAACAAAAATAAATTCTGTGAACATTAGTCTTCATCTGCATGCTTTATTTACTACTCAGGTAGCAACAAGGCACTACTTGATCAGTGATGGGTGGTGAAATCATTTTCTGTGCTTGCAGTAGTCTGTGTTTAATTTATATGCACACAGTATCTTAGATTCCTGTTGCGTCCAAAGGAACCATCGTCAGTGGATTTGCTTTGAATTCTTTATTTTTTTCTGCACCTGTTCCTAGTCCTTCTTTGAAACAAAAAATGCAAACAGACAAAGCAGTGTTTAGTCACATAAGGTACCATTGGCAGTGTGGTGTTTTTTTTTTTAAAGGACAAAAGAACTGACCGTTCTTTAAACAGTCGGCAGGAAGTATTTTGGTTGCCTGAAGTTACAAAGTAATTGTGACCCATTTTTTAGAATAGACCTAAAAAGGTCTAGCAGCTCGGATGGATATTCAAAGGACCTTTTAATTGTCATTTTTCTTTTGACAGACTTCTTTGATAAAATCATAATGCCTTAACTGTGATGGCATTATTATTCAAATTGTTGTCTGTGCATTTAAGATGTTTTAAGCTAAAACATTTAGTTGCTATGGTTACCCAGCTGAATCTGTAGGCAGATTCATTGGAAAAATCGATCTGGAAATGTTAGCGTGTTCCCTGTGTTATTTGTAAATTGTTATTACTGTGATGGTGATTTCTTTAAAGCACAGGCAGCGTAGTCCACAAATCAGAGCTCGTAAGGGCAGTGTTTGCATTGCACCTGTTCTTCCAAAATTAGTTGCATACAATGCATGTTTTTGTATTTTACTGAAATTTCTGGATTTTTCAAAAGCAATTGAAAGAATTGAATGATTCAAATAACTAGAGAATACTAAAAATAAATGAAGTAGGAGAAACTGTGAAACTTCATGTTTTGCCTTCAATCTTCTCCCATTTTGCACCGCATGAAGATAGTTTAAATAATGGGGAAATAGACAATGCCTACAAATTTCTGTCTAAATTTTTACAGTTGCCATACAGCAGTCTTTTCTTCATTATTCAATTTGTGCAGGCCTGTAGAGACAAATCCTTCTCACTTTCTGTAAGTGTAAAACACCAGAAGATCTATTAGTTCTTTTCCAGCTTTTTTTTTTTTTCTGTTACCACTTCATCTGACAGCCTCTTTGGCCTGAATATAATCTGAATTTTTACATAATAGTCTTTTACTTGATTTTCTTGCTTTTTTTTTTTTTTCCTGTGTTATTAAAATGGTTACTTTTTTACCCTGTAATGAAACTGAAGTACTGCCTTTTAGAATGTTAAGAATATTGACAGTATTTTGCATTTCACAGTCAGAGGTAATGCCTCATCGTGATGAGGAGAACAGAAATGCTGGCTCCTTAGTTCTTCATGCTGGATGTGTGATTTTTCACTTCCTGTACTTGGAGTCTAGCTCATAGTTTTGTACTTCTAACAGAATGGGCTTGATAAAACTTGCTTTGAAACTCTTCCCCTTTAGTCATACTGAGAGCTCTCCTGGCCAGGGACCAAGAGCTCCATCTCTTAGTGCTTTGTTAATAAAGAAATGACACCTGTTTTGTTTGCTTGGCAAGACAGGAAAGTGTTCTGTGGATTTCTGGGCCAGGCTGTGTTTTCACTCTAGTACAAATGCAGCATATCACGCAGCGCTGCAGTAATACGAGTTTAATTTCCTTTTGGTGTGAGATTAATGCAAACAGTAAGAGCTAAGTACTACTAAGAATGATAGCAATTCTTTTAAAGAGCTTTTATATTTACAGAATCAGTTCTCTCTTTTTTTTCCCCCAAAGATACACCTTGTTGTGCTAGAAAGAGAATGTTTTCACTTAGGCATTGCTGCAGTGAGACTGAGAAGAACTGTAGAAGAGAATACTGGCTTTGTTTTTGGCATTTGGGATGTCGGTTATTTGCCTCAGCTACGTGTAGTCAAACCAGAGATGTTTGTTGACCGTGAATTATATAAGAGAGAAACTGCTGACAGTTCAGACAAGGAGGAAGGACTGGAATCACACATAGTTTCTGTGTTATTACTCCTTTATATATGTTTTCACCATACTTCACACTTGGAAGTGAGAGTTGAGAGTGACCTGTGACATTGCAGAGAGTAACGGCTGAAGGTAGAAAGAAAACAACCACCTAAAAAAACCCACCACCACCACCAACCAAAAAAAAAGCAGAACAAGAAGATTTAAAAGTACCAACAGAAGCTGTACCACATAATCCTAACTGGAACCTTGCAACAGAATGCAAAATAAAGTAGTGGGCATCTTAAATTTAATTTCCTGTACTTTAGTTAATATGTAGCATTTTATTAAATGATTCTGTGTGATCTTTAGTTTATATTTGGATATTCTTTTGGGAACTTGGTCAAATGAAGTGAATAATTTTGTTTTAATCCAGACATCTTTAATTTTTTTTTTTTAACTTTTCCTTAGAAAAATGCTTCTGCTTTTAATTTTAATTTTGTTTGGTAAAAGACAGTTTTGTTTTGCTATTTAATTAAATGCCTTTGAAATTAAGCCTTTTATGACATTTTTTAGTCATTGTTTAAGAAGCTTCAGTTAAGAAGCAAATTTGTGAAACTTCATTAGAATGAATTCACTGAAAGCATAGTAAATTTTTAGCTTTAAACTTTATATCTAATGTTTCATTTTATTGCATTTATTACCACAGAGAAGCTGGAATACTGTTACCCAGTATGAAATTAACGGAAGGCATTTCCCAGGGTTAGAAAGTGAATTTTTTAGGTGCTGATCAGAATTCACCCGTTTTGAGCTACAAGCAGGGGAACTTTTAGGAAATGAGTTTCTCTTGGGAAATCGTAAAACATTTCTATTGTTTGGTTTAATGTTTTCTCTTTTGTCTGAAGATTGCTAAACAACTAGAAGTTGTTTCTTAATATATCTTGAATTGACCAACCAGTGGGGTGTGTGAAATAGGTTATCTGCATTCAGACTTTCATCTTATAGCTACACCACAATTTTCTAGTTGCTTAGAAAGAGTAAAACAGTCCTGTGGAGCATTAGTTTGTTTTCAGCTTCTTCAGTACCTAAGTCAGTCTTTCTTGAAGATGTAGGAACCTTGAAGAACAGAAATGCATTATGAAGAGAACAATTGGGCTCAGGCAAACTATAGCCTATAGCTTCTAATCAAGCCTGCTAAAATGGAGTTAAAATGGTTAACACAGTGGTATTAAGGATCTTGATGTAAGAATCCTACAGTGAAAAATCCAGGCGATTTTTCTGGCAAATAATGATAAGCCATACAGCTTCAGTAGAGCACATGCACACTTCAGCATATCTGCCAGCAAAAATGGATATCCTTCCTAATCTACATTTCAAGTAGAGATTTTGTAAAAATCTGCTTAGTGTGTCCAACCAGTTCTGTGTATTGGCCCAATTTCATACTTTCTAAATTGCATAAAGTTCTTCTGAAGAATGTCTCCAAGTATACTGTGTATAACCAGATATTTCTTGTTGTTTGGTAGATATATTTCTACATGGATTATTCACAGCAAATACATCTCAGTTGTCTCTGGAACCTTGAAATTAATGAGAATAAGGAGATTTGGGCAATCTCTGTGATTCAGTACACTTGCAATTGTGAACTAAAGCTCATTAAGGTTACAGTATGATTAAAAACCTTCCAAAACTTTACCGTACTTTTATTTATAAACCATCAGAGAAGGAATTTGACTCTTAAGGATGTGGAAAGCTATATTAATCCAGAATGATGTAATAGTATGTTTTATGAAGCATATGTCCTTTATTTTACTTTGAGCGATGGGTATACAACAGAGTATTAACAAGAATGCAATCCTTTTAACATCTTTTATGCATCTCATTTTACTAATACGAGTATATTCTCTAATTATCCTCCTTCCAACAATTTAATTTGAGCAGCATGTTGTACGTAGCGTGCACCTTTGTGGTTTGCTAGCAGTTAATGAGATAACAAAGAGCATGTGTGTTAGATGTTGGAGCCGCAGCTAATGAAAAAATTCCTCAACATATTGCCTTATTCTGAGATTTTAACTATAATTGTTCAACATATCTACCATCTGTCCTAGTGACTCATGCCTCTGGCTGTACTTCTGCCAAAGGAAAGATTTGGGACATTTATGGAGTATTCATAACAAAAATTTCAAGTGCTTTGAAGTGAAAATTGAGATGAACTTTAAGTTATCCAACCCTTTGTACTTCTTCTTTAATTTTCTGTAGACTTCTTTTCCTAAAAACATATTGGCTCAAATTCTTTAGGCAAGTCCTAGTTAGAGTAGTTCATTACGCTTCCATACCATATATTAGAAAGCTCATGAATGTATGGATCTGTCTCTTGCTGAGTGCAGGTGGTCACAGACTTTACAGGTCTGGCTGTGGGACATTCTAGCTAACAAAGGGGCCAACTTTTTTTTTTTTCTGCTTTTTATTTCAAAGCTGTTCTAATGTAGTCATATTTTGAACATGATGTAAATCCTTATTATTATGGTTTGATTTCTTCTCAATACCAACATCACATCATCCTGAAGATCCTCCTCAGTTTTAGAGCCTATTGTGCTCAAGGAAAGATGAGTAAAAATGTTTAAAAGTGGATAGGCAGCTGGAAAATGTCTTGCCATTTTCAAGCTCTGACTTAAAATGTTAGGACGTATAAAAGTCTTTTTTCTGATTGCCATCTCCAAACTGTTGTCTTGAACGACTAATCCATTTGTAGCCATTATACCTGCAAGCACGTATCTTATTTATCTGCAGTTGTGTTGAGCTAATTAGGTTGCTCACAGCTTTTACAATTTACACCCATTAGGAATATTTTCTGTGTCTATTTTCACTCTGGGGTTCTGTGTTTGAGGTTCAGTCTGTTCAAAATTATGTGTTCTTTCAGTAACAATAGGATATCTGTTGTACACGTTGTACCTCTGTTAATTTTTCTCTGAGAGAGATTAATTTGAGTCAGTACAAAAATATCTTCTCCCGTCTTCTACCATCACTGTATTGTTTTTCTGTTAGTTATAGTTAAACCCATAGTCTTAATTTGCATGCTTGTAAGAGCTGAACATTGTATTTTTTTCTTTTATTGCATCAGGCTATGTTTGATGCTTTGTCTGACCTCCCTGAGTGGTATGGTATAAAAGAAATGCAAGCAAATTGGATAGGTGACTGTGTTGGATGCTCTATTGACTTCTTGCTGAAGGTGAGTCAGAAATTTCAATACTGCAAGCTTGGCTATATTGAATGCAACCCCAGAAATGCACGATGGGATGGATTTTCAGATATAAAAACCTTGAAACTTACAAAAGGATAATATTATATGTTCATGCCCAGACCTGCACTGATTCTTGAAGAACATTGTTTGTTGAAGTGATATTTCTTGTTGTCCTGCTTAGGAAAGCATTTGTGTATTCAGCTGAAAAATTGGTTGAAAATTGTCTGTATTAGTACAGAAATACATGCCAGCTACTAAGTTATATTTTTATTATTTCTGAAAATATGTATCAATACCTGCTGTAGAAGAATCTCCTTCTGAGGCCGCCATACACTCCACAGTTAATTCACATGGAACATATCAGTGTAGTGACTTTTAAGCAGCCCTCGGGGTTTATCGCTCACATTCTATGTCCAGTTGCTTTAATGCAGTGCCACCTTTTCCAGCTTTTATAAATCTTTTCCTGTACAAGTTGCAACATGGACTTCATCAAAGAAGTGTGGTAGAAAGCATAGAAGCTGAGAAAGTCTAAAATTCTCTTTAAGTTTCGGAAGCAGCATCTCATTTAGGTGAGCTTGGCTATTGCCATTTGTCAGAAACAGGGGCTGTACATTAAAAGTGAATAGAAACACTTAACCAGGGGTTGAATCTGGCTCAATAGTACAGTGAAATATTACACATGATTTTACAATATTTATTTTACTTATATTTAAATAAATTAGAAACAACATTCTCATTCTTAGAAGTGAATTTTGTCAGAATTTAATCCTGGAAACACCATGTAGTAGGAATGTGTCTGGCTTTGGTATTTAGAATTGCATATTTCTTTCTGTAGGGTGTTGTAAATCAGTTAATCGCAGAAGTAGGAAGGGAAATTTAAAACCACTGTACTTCTAATGGAGAAGAAAACATCCAGGACATTTTTGGTTCTTTTTCAGGTTAATGGTGAAGTATCAGGAGAGAAGCTGGCTGCTTACACCTACACTCCTGAAGCCATTTATGGAGCTTCCCATTTATATATCTTACCAAGTCATAGACTGCTGCATGGAAACAGCAGTCTGAAGGAAGTCTTTCAGAGGGAGTTCATCCCAGGGAAAGGTGATATTTTTCTCATTCTGCACCTTGTTACATAAGAGTATCAGTCTTAGAGAATGATCTTCAGAAAATGTGAGTCCAGCTGAGTATAAACTGTTCCTGTTGAGAGGGAACATTTCCTTTTGATCTTTTGTACATGTCAGATAGTATCAAAAGCCTCTCTTGACTTCAGATATGGTAACAGTAGCTATGCTTGAATTCTTACTCTTTATAATGTCTGTAAAACTTCACAGTATAAAAGTAACAGAAGAGATTCTTGTTTCTTCACATAATGGAAGTGAATAGTCAGAATCTGACCATGTGAGCACATTGCAAATCTCACTGCTGTACAGTAATTTGTCATTAGCACAGACTGGAACCAGCTCTTGCACAAGCAATGATCTCTTCCCTGCATAGAGAATATATAGAGGACTTCAGATGATTAGTGTGTAGCAAAGTGGATCACTAATATATAGCAAAGTAATACTGTGCTCTAGAGATCCACATTTAATACAAGATTTCCAATTCAGTAAATTCAGAGCAGCCCCATAGTAGGTCCTGGTGTACAAATACAATCAAGTGGTAATTCTTTTCACTAATTAGTTTTAATTGGTCTCCTGAATGTGGTAATTCTTTTTATTAATCAGTGTTAATTGGTTTCCTGTATGTTCCTACCTTATACTCTGTACTCAGCATCCTTGGCCTGCTATGCTTTATTATTTGAAAAACCTGAAATTTATAAGAGTTACCTCAGCTGAGGTAATCTTGCTTTCTTTCCCTTTTGTTGCTATCTTGCCCTTTCTTTCTTGACTGTACGTTCTCATTTAATCAATTAGAATGATATGTTTTTGTGTTTTCTAGGTGAGAAAAAAAGGATGTAATATGCCAAACTTACTTAAGGTTCTTATAGTTGTGCTCTTGGAATATAGCTTTGTATTTTATTAGAGCTATCCTTCTCTATTACGTGAAGACAATTATCATTTAAATAGAAGTGAGCAACCAGTTTTCAGAAATTCATTTTTTAGCCAAGAAAAATATATTTTAACCTTAGAATGTGGTAAGTCTCCTAGTTTTACCAGTGTGAGGTGTCTGAAATAAAGACATGACCCTTATATTTTTCATTAGCTCGTTATAATACCAAACATACATTCTTTTACATTTGTAACTAGTTTCATTCCTTTACTGCTATAGTACTAAAGATGAGAGCAGGTGAGTAGAAGAAAGAACATCTTTGTAAACTGGAGAATCATTATTTTGGGTTCCAGCATAAAATCGAAATTATTGCTGTGTGGGAGAGAGAAGTTATTTTTAAAAGCAGACTGCCCTACCCACTCTGCTTCCTGTTCATGATGCTTTTTGTTTTTAAAAAGAGAAAGTACTTCTGTACATTTTTTTTAAGCAAAGCAGGAAAGCTAAGTGCAATGATTTGAACATAAGAAATTTTGTCTAGAATATGAATATCCTAGAGACATGAAAAATTAAAAACCAGTAGTCAAAGTAACTATTTTGTTTGTGTTAAAAAGGCAGTTGAGATATAGTAAGCCTGTTCTGTAAAGTACTGTTATTTTATTTCAAACAGACTTTGTACGTAGCAGTACAAGCCTCGGACTTTCTTTGGTTTTCCACAAAGATAGGTGAACGAAAACTCTATAATGGTCTGTATTTTTGTTATCACGTTGAGTCAGATCCCTGAAGCAGCAATTTTGTACCTCATTCCTGCAAAATAAGAATTAATTTCATCTATTGTATGCAAATCTCTAAAATTAGATCTTAGAAGTGAGGCCTTCTATACTTTCACTGACCACTAAAAGTCCTGAGACCCTGTTTACCAGGAGCAGGCGTATTGTGACACAGAGCCTCTGGTTTTCTTTGCTGTTGCATATCATGATGTGCAATTGTTAACACACGACTGAGTTTAAAAAGCATTGGCTCTTTACATATTAGTTTGGGATCTGCTTTCAGCTGTAGAGGCACTATAATTTGTGTCCAAATTGAGATCTCGGTTTTGAGTCCCCCCAATTTAGGCTATTCAGATTAGATTTTATTCTTAAGGCCAGCAAAGAAACACAATGTCAGTTTAGCTTATCACTGTTCTCACCTTTCATTCTCCTTCTCTGTCTTCTCCTTCCCTATAGACATTTGATTCCAAGATGTTCATATAAGCCTACCTCTAATATCGGTGTGAATATTCTGTTTTGAAATCAGTGAGTTATTTAGGTTTTCATCTTACATTGGTCACTGCTGTGTAGAAGAGCAAGTCATAAGCATATCTGTGCTCCCCATCTGTATCAGCTGAATAAGTGAATAGTTTTGCTGAATTTTGAAATGATACTCATGACTCTGCAATTCACAACTTAGTAAATTCTTACGACTTTGAAGCAAACCTGCATTTCGGTCAAGGACTTGGGTGTTTTGTTTTGTTTTTTGTTTTTTTAATTTCAGCCCAAATCTCAGTTAGCTTTTTATTCAGATTCAGATGTTTGGTATGTTTTCTAGTCATGAAAATGTATCAATTAGTGAAGATTTTATTATCTTTTTAGAAATGCATGAGGTTTTTTATTTTCTTCTTTTAAAAATTAATAATGTAGATTTTTTTGTATAAAATAAGCCGAGTTTTAATAGTAAGTAATGTTCTTAGCATATCTTCTGCCATATGTTACTTACCATGATCATTTGTTTTCAGACTCGCTTACTTCTGTGACAGCTGTGAACTTGCTTACCAATCAAGAGATCCCTGTAGTAATCTCAGCAAAAACAAGTTTTGAGAATTATCTTGATACTAAAATAGGTATGCAACAATTACTGTGTGACTGGAATACAACAGCTTTCAACTTTCTGTGTTGGAGCACCAAATGCTTCTGTGATAAATCTTTGGACACGGTGATTCTCCTATGGACTTTGGAACTCTGTTCTTCAATAATGAAGAAGGATGGGTAAAGTAGCTATGTAGAATCTGTCTGGGAGAGTGATATGCAAGATGATATATTTTAATGGAATATCATAAAATTAGTTCATTTAATGAACTAAATTTAGGGATCTGTATATCGTTGGAGGGCTGATTACTTATAGGACACGTGTATTTGATTCTCACCATTCTTAATCAAAACATAACTGTACCATTGTTTGACATAAATATTGTCCAAACAACCCAGATTATTCCCTTTAAAAAAAAAAAATTGTCATGCATTTATGTAAATTACATGAATATTTAAAGAGAAATGTTTCAAAGAGAGTTCGCCCAATAAGCATACAAAAGTTCCAAGTTTGAGCTGTATCTGACAGTATTTGTGTTGAGATCAGAAGAAGAGTTCAGAATAGGTTAGAATTCCGTTCAGGTAGTCCTGAGTCCTTAGGCCCTTTCTCTAAAGGAGCTATTCCCATAACTTTAGACCCTTATTTAAGACTGGGATTCCTTCTGTAGACAGAGAAAGAAAGGCATTGGTAGAGGATAATCTGAATTTACTGAAATAGTCTTCTCAGAGTTGCCCTATGAAGCAGCTACTTTTACTCCTTTCCTGCACAGGAAGTCTAGTACTTCAATCTAGACAAGTAAGTACATGTGATTAGATGACATCAGTTCTAAGTAAAAATATTGAAATTGCACTAAGTTTTACTTATGTCCGTTTTAATCTGCAAGGTTTATCTTGAACAACAGTGGACACCAAGCTTTGCTCTGACTGTTTGGTTTTTGCTCCTCCTCATTACACTACCTTCCTAATTCCTTAACTCTCCTTTGTTGCCTCCTTGTGGTTGTTACTTCTGCCCTGGTTCTACTACTCTTATTTCCTTTACACTACTGCCAGTGTTGGCTTTTGTGGCACATCAGCTGAACCAGCTGACTGTGGAGAACCACTTAGGTGTCTATGCCATGCCACTAAGTGTTTTACTGGGAACGTTGTGCAAAAGTGTCCTGGATGACCCTCACAAGGCCGATGGAAATCCATCCACTTGGGCTGTATACCTTCCTTATAATATGTCCACATCTTTCACTTTAGGAGTTAATCTGTTTTTGAAAACTGGAACCTTCCCTTGCGTATGAGAAGCAAAACAGTTGAGGTACCTAATCTTATTTTTCTGTAAAGGCTTCCAGCTTGTTCACAGGCATGTACTCTGGCCTTATGTCTGTTGGAAACAGACCAGATCTTTGCAGGAAGTTCTGGATGCCAGCTATTGAGCTTTGTGAAGGTACATTAATGCATCATCATTTCAGCAGAAGGAACACCAAAAAGAGGGATATCCTTATTTCCACTTGTAGAGCATATTGTGACGCCAGCTGTTGCAGGCTGCAGGGCTCTTTGTCAGATTAGGATACACAGATTGTGCTGTATCAGAGCCTTTAAATTGCTGGAGCTTATTTCTGCGGAAAAGATTAAGTAGTGATTTTGTCTTTTGTTAGTTAGGGAGTTACATGCCATAGGGGAGCTTTGTTTGGTTTTCTTGAGTTTTGTGCTTCCAAATTCCTGTGTATTAACAGAGTTTATGTATTTGGAAATTTACCATAGCAAACATTTCACTGCCTAAAGAAAGATGCTTGATAAACTGGTTTTTAATCAAGTAGCTTGTATGTTTATAATTCTAATGTGTTTAGCAGTATCTTGAGAGTTGTTACAGTTTTCACCAACCTGATGTTTGCACTGGATTGTTAGAATAAGCTTCTTTGTCTTTTAAAGATGACAACAGTTGGGCAAGATTCTTGAAAACATTAAGTGAATTATCACCAAATTCAAAGGGAAAAGATATTCAGAAAAATATATTTCTATTTGGAAATAATACATCTGACACTAACACATCTATTCTGAAATAATATTGAAATAATGAAGTTAAGACATTTCTTAACTCACTCTGAAAGACAGTCCTCCAAAGTAGAAAAAAATATAGATTTTAAAATACCTGCAGCAAAATCGGAGGAAAGATGTCCTCATCAATCAATATGAGTGAGAAATATTTAAAGATAATATGTCATTTTGTGATGCTGGTGAATTACTATAATAAAAAGAAGTGAGTTAAGGAAACGTGTATTCAAGATGTGTGGCCAACCTGAATAATGAGATGTGAAAAGAAATTAAACATCAGGTGCTTTCAATGCAGTGACTGCTAGGACTTCATTTGATGACAGGAAGTGCTCTCACGAGCTATATTCTCAATAGAAATTTGGTGTTATTCAAATTGTTTTATTGAGAGTATCGACAAATCATCTGGTTTCTTAGTGGGTTCAAAGATAATAATGTTAGAGACAATTGATTTCTGGTAAATTTTAATACCATACTGCAGAAGGAAGACATTTACTATTAAAAGAAGAGGAATGTTTAACCTGTTTAGTGTCTGTCATTTTAGCAAATTGAATTCAAATTTATATTATTGAAATACATTTTTGTTGTATCTAGCAAATATAATTGTTTAAAATGTATTATTTGACTAAATTGTATTGCTTTATTTTTAGCCTCTTTCTGAACTATATAATTTTCAGCCTGCTCGGAGATAGGACATTGATTAACATTTGAAATACTGAGAAAATGTGTCTATAATGATTGCTGCTTGAACTTTACTGCTTAAAACATTTTTACTGTTCTTACATTTTCAATGTAAGCAAACATAAATCATTGTAAGGAGAGTTTCATAGAGATAAAATGTTTTATCATCAAACTGATGATTGATATCCCTGTTAGTCAATTCCAGGTATTTTTTTCCCTAGGGATTCCTAGTACTAGTGCAGAAGATGCTGCAGTAGCAAAGAATCTGAGCATTTCTTTCACTGAGGTCATTGAAAAACTGCCAAATGGTTTGGAGAAAGTCATTAATTCTGGGCAGGTGAGTATACAAGTTTGGAATTCTTGCCAACTTATATTATCAGTATAAACTGTTTTCTTAAATGTGCCAAATACTGCACGATTAAAGAGGTTTCTACTTCGTAAGGCTCAAGGTAGATGTATGCTATCAGATTTCTAAGAAGAATTTAGTCATACAATCACAGAATAGTTTGAATTTGAATGGACCTTAAAGACCATCCAGTTCCAATCCTCCTGCCGTGGGCAGCTATGCCATAGAGTAGACCAAGTTGGAAAGATGCATTTGGTAGAATATGAACTTTGTGTCTATTGTTTGATAAAAGGTAGGGTCTAAATGTTTAGGATGTGTTTGCAAGTAATAAATACAATAATCCAAAATGAGCACAGAAAAGTGGTTTACTGTTCGCATTTCCTCAAACTACGCCTTGTGTTGGTGAACCTCTGGAAGTTTCAACATAAAGCAGTTGATTAAAATATCAGCAGTAAATGTAGTTATGTGTATAACATATAAATGTATTTTATCTGTAAAGGCTGAAGAGGTCTTTCTAAGCACTGTTCTATTCAGACTGTCAAGATTATCAAGCAAGAGACTTTAAGTTAAGTAGCTGGTATGTGAATAGTCTCTTGGATAGGAGGTTATTAAGAAATTAGAAGGGGGACATTCATGTGAGGTTCGTAAACATTTATTTTTCTGAAATTACTTTTGTGAAATTTTGTCTATTCCTGCATTTTCACTGATAAAATGTACGATTTTTTCCATGTTCTTCTGTTTCTCCTTTTTCTCATCAGTTCACAGGCATGACTCGACAAGATGCTTTAAAAGCTCTTACCCAGCAGGCCAAAAATAAAGGAATAGGTGGAGACCTAATGAGTGACAAATTAAGGGACTGGTTAATATCTCGACAGCGGTACTGGGGAACACCTATTCCTGTCATCCACTGCCAAAAATGTGGCACTGTTCCAGTGCCTTATGAAGACTTACCTGTGGTGCTGCCCAATGTAACCACTTTTACAGGGAAGGGAGCGTCGCCTTTAGAAACTGTTCCAGAATGGGTGAACTGTGCTTGTCCAAGGTGAGAGAATGCTGCATGTACTGCAGGCTGGGAGAGATCACTTTATACTTGCATGTTTCACGTGCTCTTTCTGTGTGTGTTCACAACTTAGCACTCACACAGAATACTGTTCCAGAAGTACAGTTTATCTGACCCAGTGTTGTTGTTTTTTCATCTTTCATACTCTGTAAAACTCTGTATTTGCAACAGACACCACTGGTACTTCTTTATAAGCAAGCTGAAACAAACCTCACTCTTCTTATTTGGAAGAAAGGAAACAGGGAAAACAATTATTTTGTCCATGCCCTCAATTTCTTGACAGTATCTCTCACTTCACTTACTGCAAGAATTTCCATTATCTTTCACCAGCAGAGCTCATATACAGCTTGTGGTGTTTATTTAATTGTTTCCTTTTGGTAAGGGAACTAACATCATATATTATTACTAAGAAAATGAATACCTTATCAGCTATATAATTCTTTACCACAGAGGATCGCGTTCACTGTATGTTACAGATGACAGCATGTAATTGACATCGAAGGAGATATTATGTGCATCTTGTCTGTGTTGTAATATTTATTTGTAATAGCACAACTGTAAAGGAAATGAAACAGATCAAATTAAGTAGCAAGAAATATGTCGTGAAAATCAGATGACTGATCTTGAGGCCTATGTAAATGCTGTGTCCTTTGAGATGAGTCTATATGTTCTGCTGGAGGAACTTCTAGAATATGCGTTACTCCAGAGAAGTTTTTCACCAGCAGTGTAATGCAATATTACTGCTCACAGACTGACCAAATGGAAAGTACCTTGTCAGTCTGCCAGGCAAGAGGACCAGACATAAATGGCCGTAGGGCTCTCATTGATAATGCAGCAGTTTCACAACATCTCACTTCAACACTTGCAGGGTAGAATGTTGATATGGTTTTCATTACTAACTAGGTAGCTTAGGCAAAGCAGCTCTGTGGTTCTCTGGAAATGTGTATTTTGACCTTTGGTGTTAACAAGTGTTTTAAGTCAAACGTGTTTATTTTCATGTTTCTGCACAGAGCATTTCTTCTCAGATACGCCTCTTTAATAAAATTTCATATAGTAACCTATTTTAAAGTGTGACTCTTGCAGGAAAGTCTTACTAAACAAGATACTCAGGTTTAGTCAAGTCCCCAGGAATGCACAGGTCTAAAATCCCCAATTTTATCTAAATTTTTTTCTTGATCTAATTGAAAGTTATTGTCTATGCTCCTGGCTTCTTTCTGTGCTCAATTCAGGTATTATTTTATTGCTGACTTTGCAACAGTGTCAGTTTGATGTATAGCAAATCTTTACTGCCTCTGTATAGTTATTGTGGCCACCCTACCTTCAGGCAAATAATCAAGGGCTTTTGTTTAGTTGGAAATCATGATGTAGAGGATCAGTTTCTCAGCTTAGAATGTGGTGGTTTACTGAAATTAAGTTCTAACTTTTGTTTAGCTTTGTATTTTTACATAACTGACAGCTGTCTTCAGTATCGATCATCCATTTGTGTCTGCTGCAGTTTCAGATCCTTCGATCTATTGCCTTTGTGTGCACAGTTTTCCGTACCTTCTGTTTTCCCTTGCTCTGAGATTTTATGTCATCCCTTCCTTTAGTCCTTCTCTCCACTAATAAGATCTTTTGTCATTAATTGCATTTAATACCTCAAATTAATACAGAAAGCAAGATGGAAAAATAGGAGTCTGCGAGTAGTCACATCTAAGTTACAATAATGTAAGCAATTACAAATGGAAAGAAATGTCTAAGTTATTCATTGTTACACAAGTTCAGGTAATTGTGTTAGTTGTCTGAAGATCACCTAATCTGATTACACTGCTGTGCCTGTTGTTTGAATTCTGAAAGATGCCCATGCTGCTTCTGTGTTGACGAGCCATTTAGAGTACGAGCAACAGCAGAGACAGCAGAGGCATGAGACAGATACAGTTGTGATTCAATTACTGTAAAGTATTCTTGATTTTGACTGACAAGCCCGGCTGCTTCCAGTCTTATTTTATGTTGGAGAAGTCCCTGCTCATATGTACAATTTAATAAAAGGGCTATTCTATATTAAAAAGTAAAATTATTTTGCTGCATTGTTCCTGTTTAAAGAAAATCTTACTGATAGAGATGGATGTGAGGCAGAGAAAGGGGAGGAAATTACTGAAGGATGATAGTCTCATCAACTTGCCCCGACAAGCAAAGCTAAGTATCAAGCAGAAAGGGAGATACAAGTTGCTGCAAAAACATAAAGCTTGATGATTTTGACTAAAGATGCAGCTGGAAAAATTAATTAAATAGAAACAGCTCATTTATTATGCATATCTATTCTGTTAAATTTGCATGCATTTATAAAATGTATGCAATATGCATAATAAATACCTATGTGGCTATATGTAACAAACGTATACAAGTTTGCCATGGGCTGCAAAATTTTGTTTTAGAGGAATCTCATTCTTTTAGCATTACAAGCTGTAAAGAGAGATCATTTGCAACAAATGAAAATTAAATGTGATGATTGATGATTATCGACTCCTACAAACAAATTATTTGTTTGGGAGAAATTATAGGAAAATTACCTGAGCTTCTAGAATATCTTTTAGAACTATTTCTCACTGCTGTCAGTATAACTTCTTGCAAAATAATTTAAAAAAAAAAAAAAAAAAAAGATTATTATGAATTTAAATGTGCTACACGTTCTAGAACAGATTTGATGCATCTCAGTGAAAGTTGAAATTGAATTAAGTTATTCTATTTTTTCCTGGAGATTACGAATGGAATCTGAAAAAAACCTTTTGTAAAAACAATCACCCGCTCCTTCTGCTGATTGCTTTTCACATGGTTTGTCTGCTGGTGCTTAACTAGTGAGACGTATATTCAATTACACATTAACCCTATGGCAAAACATTCTTGTCTTTGCTGTAAGACTTGCTTTTTTTTAATAACTTTTCTTAAAAAAAATTACAGGAATATGTGATTGAGAAGACATTCATGTGCTGTACAGTCTGCTATTGCTTCATCTTACAGCTGCTCAGGCTTTTGTTTTGCATTTTGTTTTGTCTGGGAGGGAAGGGGAAGGAGAGTGTGCACCTCTTCCTTACATTGAAGTTTTTCTGAACATATCACTCTTCAAGCTGTTCAGACTCTTCCAGTTTTAAAAATGAATTTCTCCATGACCATCCCATATGTGTTTATTCTGGTGACAAGGTTGACGCTTTTTTAACAATAGCTGCTGTCTTTCTTTCCTGCTCAGATGTAAGGCAGAAGCTAGGAGAGAAACTGATACCATGGATACATTTGTGGATTCTGCTTGGTATTACCTGAGATACACAGACCCTCACAACACTGACAGGTAAGGCGTCCAGATACAGAGCTGCCTGGTGGGCAAGCCTGACTTACTGAATAGAAGAGCAGAAATAGGCCGGATCCACTGGCACTTCTATCTTAACTGCCATTGCAGAAATCAGTTTAAACCTGTGCGGTAACCTGAGTAAGCTGATTTTTTGTCTGCTCTATGGCCTGAGGAAAACAAAGGGTTGAGTAGGGATTGCTTCAAAACTCTGGTATTTGGTTGTTCCTATGCCAGGAGATCTACGAAAGCAGTATGTGTAGACACAGCTTGTGTAAGTGCAGGATGAAAGGGCTTTTTGAGCCAGGGTATAGTGGAAGTGTTCAGCTAAGGAGCTAAAGATGGTTGTCAGAGGAGGATGCTATCAAGAGTGACAGCCTACCACAACTCTGAGACTGTGGTAAGTTGCTTTGAGCCTGTCCTCCACAGTAGTATACAGTAGTATTCTGGTGTGTAGACAGGTAGTTCTTTTCCACTGGGAGGAGGAGGGATAGTGTGGTGTAACTTCCAGCTGCCAAGAATGACACCTTAATGGTCACCTTAATTCCTTTCTTTTAGAGCTCCAGTAAGTCTTGCTGCTTTGTCATGCATACAGCCAGAGTGAGGTGGTATAAGAGGAAGCTTCTGTTGTCTGTTACTTTGACTAAATGCATAATTAATAAAAAGAAATTTTTCATGTTCTGTGTATTAGAGAATGCAGAGTGGACACCGTGGGAAGATAGATGTAGTTATTTAGCCATTTATCTGCTTCATACAGTCTGTCTTAGTGTGACTGATACTGCCTTGTGTTGTCTCACCAGCATTAAAGCAGCATGCACAGAGGCTGACTAAGCTGTCCAAAAGCATTTTACATACACCTGTCAAATTAGTTTGCCACCTACCATGGCAGAATGGATGTCCATTACTGTTTCTTGAGTATTTTGAGAGCCATTCTGTAGGGCAGTCTGATGGTAGCAAATCTTGTGTACTTTTCATACGTTGTTCAGTTATTGCACAGATAAATGGAAAGCGTCAGCTAGATGATGTCAGTCTTCCTGACAAACTGTGGGAGATAACGAGCTTCATGTTGGTGAAGGAGTCTAGTAAGGTGTATTTTGCTTTTGTTGTTGACGTTTCCATTTTAGTATTCCTGATGTCCATGTAAACTGTGTACGTGAAGCTTGCATGCTTTGAGAAGGTCACGTCAAGAGTGTCAGATTTGGCTGTCTGATTTGTGTGAAATAAGAGTAAAATATGCAAGTTGGTTTTTTTTGGTTGTTGTTGTTGTTTGTTTGTTTCAAAGAGGAATTAGTGAAACAGTACTGCATTGTAATGATGACAGAAAGAGTTGCATTTCTTAGATATTGTTACCAAATATAAGGCTCTTAGGGAATTGACTATTTATTTATTGCCCAGAGCAGTGCCTGGATACATACTATGTACCAAGTGATTTGGACAGTTATTTTTTTGTATTGGCAGCACTCATTCAGTTAACCTAAAGAAAAGTGTTCTGTGAACACTTCTGCTTCACACTGATCATCTTCTAGTGACAGTGTGAATTTATTGTTAATAATATCATTTAAATTACAGAGACTGCTTTCGTTCCAGTGACAGTTTAAAATATGCTATTGTGCATGAACAGGAGGAAACTTTCCAGCAGTTGATGATGAACCGGGCATATGCAACATCCAGCTGTCAGAGTAACAGCTTAGTGTAGCCAAATCTGTTTTACATTGAAATAAAAGCATTTGTGCAGATTTCTGTACTAGGTTTCTACCTCCACTTAATGTATTTGTTGGGGGTTTTGTTTGTTTTTGTTTTTGTCAGTTAAGCTACGTATCCTTAAACCTGTATTTCTACAAGTCATTGCATAAACCTAGAATTTGGGAGAATTATTCGGATTGATTTCGGAGCCACGTGAACAACATTAAATATAGACTTGCTGAGAATGCAGCCATGAAATATAGCTTAAAGAATGTACAAATAGTCTGTATAGGAACATTTAATAAAGTATAAGGTAATGCTAGGATACCATGCAGGTGGCCTCAGATAATTCAAATAACCACCAGCATTTCCTGTAAATTCACAGAGCATCCTTAGGTTTGAGGACGACGACCCATCTGACTGAATGTTGAGCGGTGTTGTATTAAGCTGCTACATTGCCCTCTAACGGCAACAATGCAGAACTCTACTAAAAAAGTTTATTTTTTTAATCAGGCATGTCTTTTGTCTTTCATAGCAATATATTTTTATGTAAAACTTGATGTTGGTAAATAATGAACAATATAAATGCTAGCCACAGGATGTTGATGAAATAAAGTGTATAAAGAACAAGAAGATATTTTCATCACGTTCTGAAGTGACACAGGTGAAATCTTAGTTAACGCTCAAAATACATGAAAACAATACTTCTGTGGACCTTTTTCTCAGTTGAAATTATTTTTTTCCATTTAACAAGCGTGTCATTTCTCCTAAGATTAAAAAGATCGTGAAAGAAATTTTATTATACACGTGGTAAGTAGTATCTCAGTAAGTAAGTAGATCTCAGTAAGTAGTGGTGTCCAGTCAGATATGATGAGCTACATTAGCAGAGCTGATCTTTCTCTTTCCTGCTGTAATTTTCCAATTGTTCTGCATTTTTTTTCAGGCCCTTTAATCGTGACTTGGCTGACTACTGGATGCCTGTGGATTTGTACATTGGAGGCAAGGAGCACGCAGTTATGCACTTATTCTATGCTAGGTTTTTCAGCCATTTTTGCCATGATCTGAAGATGACTAAACACAAGTAAGCCTTATATATTTCCATAAAAATCTTTCAGATCTCATATACTTTGCAGAAGTGTTACTGGACACTGTTGTGATCACCTTGAGTAAACCTGTATTTTTGTGCTTGTCAGCCTTAACCACTAGGCTAACTACTTTTTTTCTTACAGTTTGTTGCATTTTCTGTAGGCATGCATACACAGCAATTTTTTTTTTTTTTTTTTTTTTTGCTACATGGATATTAACTGGCTTAGAGCAAGTGATAAAATGTTACTGTAGATTTTCAGCCTGCAAAGGTTTACATAAGCCAGAAACTTCAGGCATTCTGAGTAGCACTCTTATTAAAAAATTAGGTAACTTTCTGCACGTTAATATCATTAATTTCAGTGTAACCATGTATACATACTCTTGTAATTCACTGCAGTTTTGGGGCTGAACAGTGCAAAATAGTTCATAATAGCAAAATAAGTATATTTTTCCTGCTGTCAATTAATCTTTATTCAGTTACTTTACTTAATTACTTTTAACAACTCTTGTTACTCTTGTATTGTTGTAGTGTGCCTTTGTACTGTTCGTTACCCTTTGTTTTGGTTAGGGGTAAAGTTTGAGACAGGAACATGAGTCATTTGATCTTTCTGTGCTTTATCCTGCCTGTTTCCCAACTTAAAGTCCCAGTTTCCACTCAAGTTCTGGCCTGTTTGTACCCTAAAATGCCATCACAGGAGTGCTTCAGCTGGGAGAGTACAAGTGGTGGAACAGTGAAAACAGTGTTTTCTGTCCTGTTGTCCCATCAGCAGAGATGTTTCAATAGATTAAGTCAGAATGAGTGATCTCGTGAGAACCACTGCTTGGTAATTTCTGAGCTGCCAACTCCTTCTCATTCATTCTTTACAAGTATCCACTGCTCAAACTTTATGTGGAAGAGGAACATGACAAACACATGACATAGTGATTTCAGTACAATACTAGAATTTAAGTAGCTGGGCACCAGAAAAGGGTGGAATAGATAGGTAATGAGCCACTGGAATATTTCTGTGAGTTATTTAATAATCATTTGATTAAAATAGACTATCAAGTTTTTATCACTCATTCTTTTGATTTCATTTGTTTCATTTCTTTGAAATTTTGGTATGGATGATTTCTGTACCTATGTTTCACTCAGTTGTCTCCAGCTTGCATAGTCGCAAGCAGGAAGGCTGTTCCTTCTTTGAGAGTGGGCTTCTGAAAGTTGAGCCTTTCTGTAACTATTTTAGCAGAGAATTTCAGAGCTTTTTTTTGCAGGTAATTGCAGCTTTATCAATGCTACAAAGTACTTTACAATACTGGTCTATCTGCCATCTAGTGGAGCTCTAAATATAATAGTTCTTCTGCTGGTCAAATTTTTCTACCTGTTTAAGTGTGGTGGCTAAAGTACTGTTACTACAAACAGATCACAAGGAAAAAGAGGTTTGCTTGCAAAGTAAGCAGTCCTCCAATTTGATGTGCAAGGAAATGAAAACACATGAAAAGAGCACAACTTGGCTGAAAAGGGTCATCTTGATTGACCTTGAGCACTAAAAATAAGCACATGGAGAGCAGAAGCAGGCGTTGTGGTGGGACAAGAGGGAATGGTTTTAAACTAAAAAAGGAGAGATTTAGATTAGACTTCAGGGGGAAGATTTTTACTGAGAGTGGTGAGGTGCTGACACAGCTGCCTAGAGAAGTTGTGGATGCCCCATCCCTAGGGGTGTTCAAAGCCAGGTTGGATGGGGCCCCAGGAAATTTAATCTAGTACTTGATGTTATGGTTGACATCCCTGCCTGTGGGAGAGGCGCTGGAACTTGATGATCCTTGAGGTCCCTTCCAACCGAAGCCATTCTGTGATTCTGTGATTTTGTGGTTGGCTGCCCCTGGAAGAATATAAAAGCATTGACTGGGTAGGCCCATGGTAATTGGGAAAAGCCAAAATTTATCTAGAATTGAAACTTGTGAAGAATGTGAGGGCAGTAAGAATTTCTGCAGATATATTGCTGGGAATATCAAGGAAAATATTGGCCTGATGCTAGAGCAGAGTAACAGCCTAACAAACTAGTAAACAAAGGCCAATCATTTCCTTGGTCTTTGTTATCAAGGTCTGTGCTTAGCTGATGTATTCACCCTGGAGAATAGAAGGCTAAGGAGGGAATATAACTGCGGTCTTCTGCTTCCTAAAAGAGGATTATGGAGAAGATGGAACAAGATTCTTCTCAGACACGTACAGAGAAATGATAAGGAGTAACAGTCACAGGCTACAATAAGGTCCAGAGGTGCACTGAAGGAAAAGATGTGACAGTAAAGGAGGTCAGACACTGGAACGGTTTGCTTAGAGGGTTTCTGTGATCTCCATCATCAGATATTTTCAAAAGTCTTCTCAGTGGGTCCAGAGCAACCTTGTTTTAACTTTGAAGTTAGGTCTGCTGCGAGCAGGAGATTTGACCAAATGATCTCCAAAGGTCCCTTTCAATCTGCATTATTTTAAGGCTTTGCGGACCTACAGGTTTATAAATTTGGAATGCTGTGACAGAGCCGTAGCACCAAAACTGTGTAAAATATGTTGGTCTAAATATGGTAAATTCCAGAGGGAAAACTCTGACTTTGATGCAAAAAAATGCACAAAAAGCAATGATCATGTTTAGTGACGAGCACAGAAAATCAAAGCTGCTTTATGTAGAAATAATTTTCAAGACTGTAGAGAATCCCACTGAGGTAATACACAAACTTAAGAACTTGTATGTGTGAAGATATGTTACAGCATTGCCCCCAGGATATGTTGTTTGTACTGCTTATGTATGTATTTAGAATGCAAGGTGACTGTAACAAATTCCTTATCATACATAAAATTGCTTGCTTGCTTTAGCTCTGCGGAAGTTAAAGCATTAGGTGTTTTTAAGCCACGAAGTCAAGTTAAGTTGTTTTGATGTGGAAGTTGCAGCTTCTCTATCAATACTACAACATGTTTTGAACATGCTTTAGATTTTGTCAGAAGCTCAAGGGTGGGTATCAGATACCAAAAAGGTGATCAGAAACAACAAGCTTACTAGTAAGAAGCTTAAAGTCATGGCATTGAAGCCCACAGCTCTGAGGGAAAATATATTAAAAGCATTAAAAAACACTGCCCTCTTTTGCATTCTTGACTTTTTTCTAACTGCTCAGTTCTGCTCACTGATTAAATTAGTAAAATTCTGTGACATCTCAGTTAATGAAAGCTGTCACCATTTAAAGTGTTAACTAGTATTTGGACAAATTATTGAGATTCCCCCATTATTCTGTAATACTTTTCATGTTGATGGATTTTCCTTATTAAAATCTTCATTGTTTGGCTTTTAACCTCCTTTCAAATTTATTGTCATTTTTCCTGTTAGTCTTTAATTCTGTACTAAGGACCTTTAACATAATACTGAGATTGAAAACAAAAGTTAAAAATTTCAGAGTTCAGATTTGGAAAGCCATCTCCTTGCATGATACACATTATTACAGTATAAATATTATATGCCATTCATTTACAGATGTCACAGTTGCTTTCATATCAAATGCAACATTTGGCATCTATAATTGTAAAGGTGTAAATATAGTTTAAAGAGGCCCTGGAGATGGAGCGTGATCTTTTACATATGTTTTTAATTCATTGAAATGGAGCTGAGAAGTCAGCATAAGTAGCACCCTCTGGGTACTGATACAAATGACAGATTAAGCTCAAATTATTCCATTTTGCTTTAGCTATCTGTGAACTGCAGCAGATCTGGAATGAATTCACAAGCCAGTCAGCCCTTCCTGTTGTAACCAACACTGGGAGAGGGTCCAGGTAGGCAACTGGGGCCAGCAACTACCTCATCTGTTCCAGCTTAATCCACCATGATGAGTGTGTTGACGCACTCGCTTACACCTGTTCAACCATGTTACTGCAAGTAAATTTACGCAGAATTTGCCTCTTCCCTTAAGTAATCAGTTCTGTCAGATGGATAATTGCAAGTGGAATCTAACACATTCTTCCCGAAGGATTATAAACCAATAAAAAAGTTTATTGTTGCCATTAACTCAGCGGATTTGACTCTGATAGAGAGCAAATGTGTGGAATAAGAAGGCACTATTTTTACATAGCTGCATTATAAAATAAAAGAAGATACCTGTATGACAGAAATAGGTTATTCTCTAAAGGAAGTGTATCACACCTTTTCAAAGTTCATCAGGGACTTTATCACAAATATTGATTTTCAGTAAAAGCACTCAACTATTGACTGTGTAAAGTCTAAATGTCCAATATTATTTGATCTTTTTTCAGCCTGAAGTAATGTCCCTGCAATGCCATCTTTCATCTGGCCTACTGCAGTTTTGCCAGTATGTATGATTCTAACGAACACATTTCATGACCTTCTGAACTCAGCTGCCAGTGACCAAGGTCCTGTCTTAGCTCTAGGACATGGTATTGGGCTTTCCCAACCTTTCTGAAGATGTGGCTTGCAAACACATTCAGTAAGCTCCTTTTCTAGGGCTATCCTTCCGAGTCCAGTAATAGTGCTGTTGTGGACTCACAGAATTAAAGGGATTGGAGGGGACCTTTGGAGATCATCTTGTCTAACACCTGTGCTAAAGCTGGTTCCATGAAGTGGTTTACACAGGAAAGCATCTAGGGAGGGTCTTGAGGTCATAGACAGCTTGTTGCAGTGCTCTGTCGCCCTCACAGTAAAGAATTTTTTCCTCATGTTTGTATGGAACGTCCTAGGTTCCAGTTTGTGCCCGTTGCTGTTGTTCTCTTACTGGGCACACTGTTGAAAACAGCCTGACCTCATCAATTTGACTCCTACACTTCAGATATTTGTAACAGTGATGAGATGCCCTGTCAGCCTTCTCTCCTCTGGGCTGGAAAGATGCAGGTACCTCAACCTAAAGGGGATGCTCCAGGCCCCTAAAATCTTTGTAGACCTCCTCTGCTCTCTCTCTAGAAGTTCCCTTTCTTGCTTGAACTGAAAAGCCCAGAACTGGACATAGTACTTCAGATGTGCCCTCTAGGGCAGGGTAGAAGGGGAGGAAAACCTCCCTTGACCTGTTGGCTGCATTCTTTAATGTATCCCAGGATATCATTGGCATTTTTGGCCACAAGTGCACACTGTTGGCTCATGGCCAACCTGTTGTCCACCAGGACACTGAGGTTCTTGTCCAGAGAGATTATCATCCAGCAGGTCAGACTCAAACCTGTACTGATGCATATAGTTATTTCTTGAGAGGTGTAGGACTGTGCTCTTGCCCTTGTTGAACACTGTAAGGTTCCTCTCCGCTCAACTCGATCAGCTTGTCCTGGTTGCACTGAATGGCAGCACAGCTTTCTGGTGCATCAGCCACTCCTCCTAGTTTCTTATCTTCCGCAAACTTGCTGTGGGTGCATTCTGTCCTTCCATCCAGGCGTTGATGAAGGTGTTGAACAAGTCTGCACCTTGTACTGACCGCTGGGGAGCACTGCAAGCTCCAGGCAGTGTAACTCTGCGTGTGACCGTGTGATGGAGCCATCACAACACTGACAAAGGCACTCTGCACGTAAGGGAAAACTGCTTAGTTTCTGAGCTCTATTTATTAGGCAGGCTCTGGTTTTCTTGTTTGGGGCATTTCTCTATTCTCCTGTGGTCTCCCACTAGGAACAAATGTTGGTTTTTTTCCTCCCCATACTTGGTAATGTATTTTGTATTGCATTTTTGTAGCCTCTGTCAGCATAAACAAAAATAGGAAATGCTCATTTCTCCATTCAGCCTTTAATAACTTGGCATATGATCTGAACTAGCAGTTTGTCATTGAAAATAAGTGTTCCTTGAAAAATCACTTCCAATGGACAGTCTTATCTGACTTGGATGTTCTGGCTACCTTATTAGCTTTACTTTAGGTAGTAACAAGTGTAGCTATTTTAAATTGAGTTATTAAACAGTCTGATGTATTCAGTTATAGGAGAAAAAATGTTTTAGTTTTTCCTTAGTGTAATTTATTTAGTTTGTAGAAAAAGCACTATCCCGAATAGTTCACTCCTGAAATATTTCTATACTCTAATCTCAGATAGGATGCAAGACTTTTGTTCCTGATTTTTTCATCATTTAATTGACTTAGATAATTTTAGGTAATTATTTGAGATCTGAGTTGATGACTGCTTCCTATTTTTAAAATACATTTTTCTGTTTCTACTTTTTAAATTTGACTTGAAATTTTGTCTTCCGAAGATCCTTTAACTTCCTTACAAATAACACGATTTTTCAGGCAACCTATGTTTAAACCTGAGTATAAAAAATATGTACAGGAATGTTCTTGCTTCAAATCATTGATAAAGCCAGGCAGCATAGTAGAGACCAGTGCTGCTTGGGGACTGAATGATGCACTTGCCAGTAGTACTTGCCAGTACTTGGACAATATTTGAAAGTATGAAAAATATGCAAGGAAGGAAACTCCTGTTCAGACATGAATATGTTGAATGTTAACTATGAAGACTGTTGCTCTTTTTAAGGAGTAGCATTTGGAAGACAACTGCTTCAGTACTATAAAATCATACGTAAATGTTGTATTATTTAGTGATTGAATGCTATATTTAATAAATAACTGTGGTTTAACGAGATAAATTTTCATACGTTTTATATTTTGTGAAAATACAACAGTGACTCTACAAATTGGTAGTGTTTGTATTATGATTTTTTGGTACACAGAAAGTAAAATGTGGAAGCCTATTCTTACTGTTTCTTCCTTAGATGTATGAATTTATTCCAGCTTTTGGAAAAAATGTAAATACAAGTGATGTATCCTTTGTTCTTAAGTGTTTTGGTGACTATGTGGGCCTTTGTTAGGAGGAATTGTGGGAGATTCAAACTGCTGCATGTTGAGCACATGAGAGCATTATGAAGCACAGGTCCGACTGGTATGTCCTCCAAAATGATGGTAACCAGTGTCTTTTTACCTGAGGATTCCTTGAGGAAACTCCCCAGACTCCATGCCCTCTGGGTCTCACTCCTACTCCTACACTCCTACACTCCTAGCCATCTTGGGGTTGCTTTTGCTTTCCTGATCAAAACCTCTAGAGATTAACTTTGTTGTACTTTTTAAGTGAAAACGATGACATAAAGCTGACTAGGTGAATTAGAAATGCAAGGTCATTGAAAGAAGGTGACAGCAATAATGCATCTGCCAACTAGGAAAGTGTTTACTTAGAATTTATTTCTTGCTGAGCGAACTTCTGCCTTTGACGCTGGTGCTTTTAAGGCTCCTTTTATCTCTACGGTACACACATTTAATGAGAACTTACCTTTCCTGATGTAAATTAGAAAAGTAGAGCTTTACTATTCAAGATGATAAAAATATAACATAAAAGATTTGCGTAAATATAAATATCAACCATAAATAGATCCACTAAGGTGAACTTTCTAGCATTGCCCTTTTCTTCATTTTCTCCATTGTTTTCATGTCTGTGCTGCAAATGCTTATGTTGGAGAAACTATCTTCTCAGTTTATAGAAAGAAATGTGCAGCAAGAATTTGGTTTGTTCCACAATACTGCATTTCTCAGAGAGAAGCTAGAACTAAATATTTGTAAAAAAGTGACAGTTCATACTTGCTCACTTTTACAAATGGGGTTTTAGAGTTAGGGAACTTGCCCAGTTGGCAAGGAACTTTTGTGTATTATCTTTATGCTAATTTGAAAAGTGATAGTGTAATAATTCTGTACTAAATTGTGATGCAAGAATGTGTACAAAATACAAATAAGTATTTACACTTGTCAGCGAGGCACCATGAATAAATGCAGAAAGTGCTCTTTCTAAGGTGCCAAACATTTGTGCAATGAACTTGAAATTCTTGTTTCATTAAGTATCTACCCCTGACTGTCTGACATTTGAGGCTTATCGTAAGTATCCTTTAACAGCTGTTTTCAACCTACAAGTTTGTTTTTCCTTCCATCCTTAGGGAGCCTTTCCATAAGCTTTTGGTTCAAGGTCTTATCAAGAATCAGACGTTCAGACTAAGAACAACAGGCCAATATTTGAAGAGAGAGGAGGTTGATCTCACTGGTAAGAGAGGACGTGTGAGAAAACCAGTACAGGTGTGCCCAGAAAGTCAGAGACTATTTCAGTTAGAAAGGGACGTAGAGATCTTAGTGCTGGGAAAATTAGGTGGGGAAAAATAAATCCTTGCAATATTTAAACCAGAGAGTCTCTTCCATGAGACTGGGATTCATATCCACTGCTGAGTGTGCAGAGACCCTACTAATCTGGCAACTTTTAATTGCAACCACATACAGCAACAGTGCTATGATACCATTTTAGCTCTGCTGTAGTCCAAAGGATCCGAAGTTTTATAACAACAGTGCTCAGCAACTTGCTGAATGAAGTTAGCAGTTCCAGCAGACAGACAACCTACATCAACACTGGCAAAGTTAACATGGTTGTTAGTGTATTCAAGAAGAATTAGACACATATGGGATGTATAATGAGAATAGGAGAAAATACTGTTTCTCAGTTCTTCCCCGTGCCCTCACTGCATAAGCTGGACCAGCAGCCCTTGTCTGGAGAGCTGTAGCAACAAGAGAGGCTTGGTTGTATTTGCCCTCCCTCAAGAACCTCTCACACAGCCATGTCTTTTCATTGCTTTCTCCTGCATACATATTCTATAAGATAGCAAAAAAACAAAACAAAAACAAAAACAAAAAAGAAAAAGAAACCCCATCAACAACCAGCCAACCAATGAACCTCTTACACGTACCGTGGTCTGTTGTCCTATTTTGTTCTAGAAGAGTTTGCAGGTGTTTTTGCAAGATTTTCTTGTTATGCTGTGTAAATGCCCCTATTTGTCCCTAAATTCATGAAACAGTACACAGGTTATTGTCAGAATAACTTACTGCAGTTAAAGTTATGAACCCGGGGTCTATTTAAGCTAACAGTAGGCCAAAACTGTCCCAAATAAGTACACCCACCTATGAGGTTTTAAATGGTGTGGCTATAACAATGCTTAAATCTCAGGGGAGAAAAATTTGGCAGGGAAAAAGGTTGTTACTTCTTTGTATTATTTTTCTTTTTAAACTGTTTGGAAGAACGAAAAGCCAAACCAACTCACCACAAATAGTTTTTTCTGACCTAGGAAACTGAATTGTTGTTTGAAATGAGCAAAATTCATTTTAATATTTTGTGTTTGTCGTAATATCTAGGCACTGAACCAGTTCACTTAAAAACTGGTGAGAAAGTCCAAGTCACTTGGGAAAAAATGAGCAAATCTAAGCACAATGGAATAGATCCTGAAGAATTAATGAAAGAGTATGGCATCGACACCATACGACTTTACATTCTGTTTGCTGCTCCTCCAGAACAAGATATTTTATGGGATACTAAAAGTAAGTCAGACTTTATGTTGTGGGGTTTTTTTATTCCTAGTGTATCTTAACACAAAAGTTAAAGTAACGAAAAATTATAATAAACAATTTTGATTGTTTTTTTTTTCTTTTAAAAGAGGAGTCACAAAACTGTCACTGCAAAGCAGGCTTGCAGGAATAGTACAAGATGTGAAAAAAGAGAGGTGTATGAAACACATTTCTCAAACGGTGTTTTCTTCTGAACTAGAGTGCAAATCTGGATCCTATTCTCTTATTTTTTTTGTTAGCTACTGTTGATTGAAAATGATTGTTTGCAAATTATTTTCTTTATTCTAAGATGCTTTTCTTTGATGGAATTGTGTCAGATTACAGATTAAACTTGGCACTTCTTTTCTTATTTATTATTTTAGTTTGTTTAGACATGTGCAATGTCTTTTGTAAGATGGACCATAAAGTACCTCCTGAAATAATCTCATTTATCAGAGTCCCTAATAACTAATATTTGTACACAGGACATACCTTTACGAGCTTAGCTCTTAAATAAGATTTATCATCCTTATTCACTTATTCACTAACATGCAATTTCTCATACTGACAAGTCTTAATTTCTCCTGTGGCTCATACATTTTAATGTAGACTTGATGCATGTATTGTAATGCAGTTGTCTTGTTGCACAAGGCTTTTGTAAAACATCCCATGCCTGATTTAAAACATGCATATATCTTTATTCTCGCATTATCTTCTTGCTACTTAGTTCAGTCTGTACTAAGCACAATTTCAGTTGATATCTGTCACCCACTGTATTCATACACATTCATTTACATATACTGGCAGAGCGGACTTAATGACTTCTTGGTTGGCTTTCTGCCTCCATCTAATCACAGCAGCACAGATCGAGGGAATGTGAAAGATGTGAAAGGATAATGCCTATTAAAAAAAAAAAAGCTCTGAAAGCTCTAATTTCTGTGTCCCTAACAGTATGCAGATGAACTCCTGGCCAACCCCAAAATTGTGTAGGATTTTCTTTTGCAGCTGGATGGGGTCTGGTGGGATTCATCCCAGGACACTCAAAGAGCCAGCTGATGTCATAGTGAGACTTCTGTCAATTATTTTTAAAGGATCTTGGGAATCTGGAGAAGTCTCAGTTGGCTGAAAGCTGGCAAAGTCCCAGTTTTCAAGAGGGGCAATAAAAGAAGATCCTAATATTTACAGGCCTATCTGTCTCATTTCTAGTTCCTGCTATTATTACAGCAAAGTTTATTCGAGAAGTTGCTGAAAAATAGCTGAAAGAAAATGTAGTCATTGGTCAACAGCTAACACTGGTTCATGAGGGGAAAGTCTTGTTTAGCCAAGTGAATCTCCTTCTATGACAAGGTTACCCATCTATTTGACCAAAGGAAGACAGTAGATGCAATCTTTTTTGGGTTCAGCAAAACTTTTGATACTATTTCTAACAGTATCCTACTGGACTAAGTTTCCAGCATACAGGTAGACAAAACATAATGCAGTGGCTGAACAACTGGATGACACGTGTGTGATTGCTGTGTGGTGCCCAGGACCTGGCTGGCTGGAGCAGCCAGAGCGATGTCACTGACCAGCACTTATTGCTGGTCCTGCAAAGAGCCACAGGTGTTTGAAGTTGAGTCCAGAAGCAGATATAACTGTGTTTAAAGGGGATCATTCCTCACCTCGACTTTACTTCCCTATCCCTGTGTGGTCCCTGAATAGTTCCCTTCTAGTCTCCTTGGTGTCCCTCCGGTTCTCCAGGCAGAAGAAGGGTGGGAAAATTCTGGCATAGCACATGCAGTGCAAGGAAAATGCAGGTAGTCATTCAAACCAAGCTGTTTACCACCTGAGAAATACGAAGATTAGTGATTTGTGTCTTCTTGAAAGAGTGTTGTAAAACATGGAACGCAGTGAGATTTTAGCAGGCTAAAGATAAATTAAGAAAAAAAAGGTGACAAGGGTTTCTTAAGTCTCCAGTAACCTTTTGATCTTAATTTCTTTACAACAAAATACAACATAGAAACAGTTTATTACAGCATAACTACAGCCTGGAGAATACCAAGCCTGCAGTGTTTAGATGGTGTACAAGATTCCAATATGAACAGGAGATTAAAAGTTCGGAGAGAGCATTGTATTCTGCATCCCACCTAAGAGAGTTCCCGAGGATCACAGGCATAATCTATCAGGCTGTATTTTACTGTCCAGTTAAGTTTTTACCTAGTGCAGGAGGATAATGCACATGTGTTAGACACTCGTGCGGTGTGACGTAGTGATGTGCAGTCCAGTGGAACTCTGATACATCTTGAAGCTCAAGCTGTACCTTCCCTAGCGGCCCAGCATCACTCAGCACAAACAGCTAGCTGTGAGCAGCATTAGCTTGGACTTCTCTATACCACAATTCCTAGGTTACGTTCTTTGAAGAGCCATGCAGCAGGACCAGTACTTGCAAGCTCAGGATGAAGAGCTTTATAGTCCTCCCAAGTTAAGCTCTGCTACTAGGCTACTACTAGGATAAAAGTAATCATCAGCATGGTTGAGTCTCTGAAGCAACAGAAGTATATGTACTTTTTAAGCTCAAATTTTAAAAGAAATCTCTCAAAAAAAAGTGTGGGCATGTGTGTGTATATGTATATATGCTTGTATTCTTCCATGTGTCTGAGAAATGAGAGCTTGTAGAATTGTTTTCTTGAGTCATTAAAACACAAGGTGAAAATTCAAGTGGTGACATAACCGTATGGATTTAGCAAATATTTCTGCTACATGTATGTTTTAAAGCCATTGCAGATAACACTTTTGTTACTTATTATTGGTTTATTTTCATTAAGACAACACAGCATTATTTTTGAGGGCATTCTTAATTGCATTTACATTTCTCATGTAAAATCTAAGGGTTTTCATGTTGGTTGGTTGGATTGTTTGTTTAAATTAAACTCTAGCAAACATTCCATTTTGCTTCCAAGTTTTGGCTTCTTTCATTGCAACTGATATCTGCTTGTTTCTGCCACCTTTCGTTAACCTCAGCTGATGCTATGCCAGGTGTTCAGAGATGGCAGACTCGCCTCTGGACACTTGTAACCAAACTTATTGAGGCAAGGACTTCGGAAACCATACCAAATCCTGAGGTTCTGAGTAAGAAAGAGAAGGCTGAAGCCAAGAGGATCTGGGAGCAAAAGAATCTTGTAATTTCTGAGGTAAAAAGAAACAGTTTGTAAATGAATAAATGACTTATTGCTTGTGCAAAAACCATGCTTGGCTTAGATGGCCAAGAGCTTTCCCACAGATGAGTAAGTCATGAAATCATTCTGAAATAAAATATTCTCCATGTAAGTAATTTTAATAAGATACAGATTTCATGGGACAGAACTCTTTTGCAAGAGTGCGATTTAGACTGGCAAAATTTATCTACTCTATGCCTTATTTAAAGGATGAAGTGTTACGGCATTATAATGTTATCAGCCTGGGTGTGCAATAGCTACACTTCCAGCAGCATAGCTATAGGTGAATTGTGCACGATATCTCTGACAACCTGCTTTGAACTGTTGGCTTCATACCTCGTTGTCATGCCTTTAGTTTCATAGAAAATGAGAAGAAAAAAAAAAGTTGTGGGAAAAAATAGATTAGTGTTTCTTAAAAAATTATTGAAATGATTGTTCACCTTTTGTGCTAAGTCTGATACTGTGTTTTAGTGTCAAATCAGTTATGCAAGACTCAGGCGGAGATAAAAATATCTGCAAAATTAGCTTCAGATACTTTCCTTAAACTTTGCCTGATGTAAATCCTGTGGCCAGGGACCTTCACACACGTATGGTTGCATATATGATTTGTTTGCATGCCAAAGTGATTTCCATATTGAAGGTAATATTCATTTTTTGAAAATTACAATTAATTGGTGACAGAACTTTTCTTTTAATTCAAGGTAACAGAGTACTTCACAAAGGATCATTTGTTCAATGCAGCTGTTTCTCGACTGATGAGCCTTTCTAACGTACTCCATGTAAGCATGCCATATGAACAAAGGTATTTTTCTGTTAGTCATTATTCCTGTAAGTCTTTCTAGAAAGCAAGAGCTGCCTGAACTCTAGGTTCAGAATTCCAAAAGGCATTAAATGTCCTTACCATCGCTACTGACTCAAGAGCCTCATGGACATATTGAACTATTCAGATTAAAAGAGGTATGTTCTAATATTGCTGTATCCTTTGAATATGCGGTGTTTTGCAGGAAGAGCTTGAAGGTGTTAGAGGCAGTAGGTTCCGATGGTCACATCTGCATCATGCAATTTCAAAAGGATACATTTTCTTCTGGTTTTGTTCTGTTTTTAAACAATATGTGTATGTAACTACATAAGTAGTGCATTGTAGGATGATCAAAAACATTCTGATTTAAAAGAAGATTTATTTTTTACAGGGAAAATAACCTATAATCTTGTATTCCTCTGAGGTGGTTTTCAGCACTGAACTGTCAGTGAGACAGTTTGTAAATTCCCCTTTCCGAAGACAAACAAAAATAACAATTCTTTGGTTTGTTTTAGTTTAGATGATGTGTTTATCGGTTCATAATGAAAGATCAAATATCCTTATCTTTGCTACTAATCTTAAATCTGTTTAAGCAGTTCTTCAAACACGTAAGGTAATGCAGTCTAGACAAGAAATCAAATTAAGATTTGGATTTTTTTTAACTACTTCATTGATAAACCGTTTTATATCTTATGGATTCTAAGGAAATTATTGGCAAATTTGAGGAATATAAGAAAATGTTAAGTAGGGCATGTGCAATTGCTGTACTAAAGTAATGAAAATCTGAGATCATGTGAGGTGCTGGGAGGGTGATGACCAGTTCTCTATTTCCAGCTCAGTGATTAATAGGCATTTTGAGCAATTGGGGAATTAAAAAAAAAAAAATCAGTGTCCTACAGACAGGTAAATATTTGAACACTGATATATTTCATGATCAAGGAAGTCAGTGCTGTATGTTTCAAGAGCAAATTTCATTACAGCATGCTCACACTTCCTCTTTCAGTCCCATTTCAGAGGAGGAAGTGAAGAGATGGGTGAAAATTCTATATAGAAAAAACAGGTAGTAGTTACTAAAAGTTGTTCAGTTGAAGTTTGTGCTTTCCTCAGGAGTATCAGTGACAAGACATTGCCATCTGTCAGCTCTCCTGTGGTCCGTGTTTAAAAATCATTGCTTTTGGACAGTTTTCCAGTAGGCGGGATGTGGGGATCGTCACACCCATAAAGCAATCCTCATGAGCTGACACGTACTGACATTCTTCTGCGCTGTTTCATTAGGGTGATGAATCATCAATTAAACGTGGAATCTGAACTTAAGGGAAGTAGTTAGAGTCAAAACAGAGGCAAAGAAAGAGAAAGTTTTTCCAGCTGCTTTTAGTGCTGTTCTTTTCTACTTGGATTGAAAGAGGAGTTCAAGTTCAAATTTTGCCTGCCTGGCACCTTTTACAAGAAATGCAAAACTACGTTTTCTAGAACAAGCTGAAAAGCAATCTGGACATCAAACCAGAGAAGGCTGTGTTGTGCTTGTTGCTCCCAGGGCTCCTCATGTTGACACTAAGCTCAGCCTTACTTAAACTGCTCTAGGATCTGACCTAACTGAACCTCATCCCAGCAAAAAACATGCTGCATTCATCACAATCTGGGTTTTTTGTACAGGCAGTTTACCTCTTTAGGTAGCTTGGATTTTATGCAAGATTGCACTTGTTGATGTGGCTGCACTGGATGTTACTCACAGCCACAGATCAGTCGACACAGGTCAGTGCTCAGATTCCCGTGCCAGAGTAGAGCCCCAAGGATCTATCAGCACCAGGATTAGAATCATTAGCTTCCCAGCTTGTCTGGCTTTTTTATAACAGTGTCAGAGAGCACTCTGTGACCAAGAGGTCTCTAGAACTGCTTGTAAGTTCATAATTTATTGTAAAATTATATTGTCCTGAACCTAGATATTGATTTTAGGTTTTGTTACATAGAATGCATACATTGCTCTAAAAATAATACCTCCTATTTGTTTCTGTGGAAACTACAAAGAGCACAATAACACTACTTGGCAAAGCAAGCTACAAAATGGCGTTTTTGAAGATACTCACCACCATTAGCTATCTGTTTTCACCAGCAATGAACAAGAGGCTATGCTGCACTCATAACAATCTGTGCCAGCAGTGATTTTAATGATATGTTACTGCATGTTATTCTTAATTGACCTATTTTACTTCCCACCCCAAAATATTCATATTTACGATTCATTTTCTTTTTTTATTTTTTTCTTAGCAAGCTTCTTGGCCTCTTGTTCTTCACAGTGCAGAATATGAAGATGCTTTGGCTACGCTCTGCATTATGGTTGCACCTATGGCTCCACACATTGCATCAGAGATGTGGAAAGGTATTTATAGAACTGCTTTTTCTATTGCTGTCCAGAGACTGATGATCACTATATAGCGATTTAGCTTCTTCTGGGAAGTGGGAATGATAGACAGAAAAGCCTTTTTTTTTTCTTTTTTTTTTTCCTCCTTATATTCACCACAGTTGTAAGCCTTGAGGTATGAATCCCAAGTGGGCTAAATTGCATAATGCCACTATAGTTAAAACCTGTGAAATAAGGGATGTAGGTGCCAGAGTTCAACAGTTATTTTTAAGGTTTATTGGGAGAAGTTCCAAGATGTATGTGGGAAGATAGGAATATATTCTGTGTAAGGCTGGCCACAAACTGCTATGTGGTTTTGGACCTAATATTGGCTTTTAGATGCTGTTTTAACAGTTTTGTTTTTCACAGTCATGTTAGAACTTTGCTTTCAAGTGTTTACAGAATAGAGCGATTAAATGGCTTATATTGCAGAGCTGCATGTGACAGTGAGCTATTATTAAATGCCAAAGAAAGGCTGCTTTTGTTGATAGTAGTATCATAGGGGCACAGACTGGAAACAACAGGACCTACTGGGTGGGAGTTCTTATTTTGTTTTCATTTCCAGTATTTTTAAGATGTTCAGAATAACCTAATTGCTCAGAGTGCCTGATTGTTCAGAATAGAGGGGGATCAGTCACAATTCACTTGGAAAATGCTACTTTTAGTCAATATTGTCTTTCAACAGAAAGTACCATCTAGTTGAAATCAGATTTAAATTGAAGTAATTGCTCTGATTTTATTTTCCACAATGTTTGAGATGGAGTCAGAAGTGATCTGGGTTAATTACCTAAATATGCAGTGCCGTGTGAACTGTGAAATTCAAATGCCTGTTAGGGATACTGAATGATCAAATATGTTTCACAGTATGACAGTAAATCACTCAGATTTCTTAATTAGCATGATTTATTAAATGTTAAGCTTAATCTTGTTGATCGTTTTGACTGCAGCAGAAGGGACTCTTTGTATTTTTTGCTAAAATCATTGGAGAATGAGAATATTGAACACTTACTGGATTGCTCTCTGACTTAAGAATGAAAAGAATGTACAATAAAAATTAGGACTGTATTGTCCTCAGCTGCTGTCTGCAATTAAAAATGCAATTCTACTTATGTGGTCTGAGTACTGCATGTTATAATTCAGTGCACCTGGCAAAAAAAAAAAAGCAACATTTTTGGTGATTATTACCTGAGAAATATTGTGACTGGACATGAGAAATACAGTCTTTTTTAGCAAGGTAATCATTACATTACATCAAAATTATTGATCAGTTTTATCAAGAGAATGTATGTACATTTAACTGCTGTTCTTTGTAAGAGGACAGTATTATTTAGAAACCTCCAACATCTAGCATTTCTGTCCTGGGACTGGGATTGCAGGTGGAAAATCTCCCACTATGAGGGCTACTTCAAAAAGTAATACCTCCTGTTTTGTTGTGCTGGCCCACAACCTCAGAGGCAGATATTGGTGGTACGGCAGCAGAGGCTGAACCTTCCCACCAATATCCCATTACATGTTGTTGCTGTGTGACAGATGGCAGCAGACGGGCAGTGGTAGAATGCTGTCTGACATGGAAGTGCAAGTGAATCAAAGATGTGGATTTGAATTTCTCCACAAGGAAAAAATGGCATCCATTGACATTCACTGACACTGACTGACCGTTTATGGAGACCAAACCATGGATGTGAGCGCAGTGAGGCAGTCGGTGGTGCATTTCAGCAGTGTGACAGCACCATGAAAGACGAGACGCATTCTGGATGGCCGTGCACAGCTGTCACACCGTGAAATGAACAGTGTCTGAATCAGCTCATCCATGTGAATTGGTGGATTACGGCCAGGGAACTGTGTACAGAGCTGAACATTGGCTTCAATGCATTGGAAACATGGTGACAACACTGGAATGTCACAAAGTTTGCACCACGTGGGTGCCACAGATGCTCACACAGGAACAGAAAGAACACCATATGCAGGTTTGTCAGGACCTATGCAGCCAATATGAGGCTGAAGGTGACAATTTCCTGGATCACATCATTAGCAGAAATGAGACATGGTGTCACCACTTTGAGCCAGAGTCAGAACGGCAGTACATGGAGTGGTGACACGTGAACTCCTCATTGAAGAAAAAGTTCAAGATGCACCCCTCAGTGGGTAGTGCACTGTTTTTTGGGATAGGAAATTCTCCTGGATTTCCTGGAACCAGGACAAACCATCAGCTCTGAGCATTACATTACAACACTGACTAATCTCAAACTTTCTCTTTCAATCTTTCTCTTGCAACACGATGACACCAGGCCCCGTACCAGTTTGAAGACTGTGGAGGACATTGCCATTCTTGGCTGCACTGTCCTACCACACCCCCTGTACAGCCTGAATTTGGCACTTTCTGAATTCCATCTGTTCAGGCTGATGAAGAATGGGCTGCATGGGCAACATGCAGTTGATGCAGTCGTAGCAGCTGTGAAACAGTGGGTCACCTTCATGGCTCTTATTCATTGCTGGTGGAGATGCATAGCTAATGGTGATGACTGTGCTGAAAAATACTGTTTTGTAGCTGAGAGTTTGCTCAATCAAATAATGCTTGTACCTGCTGTAGTTTCCCTGGAAATAAATGGCAGGTATTCCATTTGGAGTGACCTACATATAGTTTATCCTCTTAGTTACCACAAAACTTCTCTAAATACAGTTGGATGTAACTGCAGATCAGTCAATCTAAAGGATTACCAACCAATGACAATATTAGGAAAGTGTAAAAAGTTATTTTAAAGTGGTAATTAAAGATGCTTTGCTTGACATTTTAAATAATGTCTAACTGGCATCAGTGAGGTACGCTGTTTTGATTATAATAATATTATCCTTGTTTGTAAGAATCGCATCAGAGTTCATTTGAAATTTTAGCATTTTGATCCAGTTTGTTTTCTTTATTGGCTGGTTGATGAGCCTTGCAAACTCAACTTCAGTTTGATATCGCAAGGACATCATGTAGCACTTAAGTTTTAAATATAATTAGAGTAGAATTAGGTAGATTCAAAATACAGCAACTCCTCTTCTGCATCTGAAGAGTTATTCTCCCATGGGATTCAATTTAAATATGACCACCTTGTTTTCATGCATCAGGTTGCAGAAAGAGTTTGATCGTTTTTGTGAGCTGTTTGAAGCTTGAAATTCAATACTGGCAGCAAATATCTCTAGTTTGAAGGGAAGGGAAGAGCTGCTTGGATACGGTTTCATAAGTACCTCACCTTCTAGCAGCCAAAAAGTTGTAACTGAGTCTTTTGATTTTGTGTGTGAAGTAGTTTTTTCTGCTGCTTAGAGGACATTGTCAGTATTTTGGTGTGTCACCCTGATGGTCTTAATTGTACAGTGTGTATGCTGTGTTACAACTTATTAATGTAAAAGCTACCGTAGTCCCTCAGTGCGGGAAGAGTTCATCCGCCTGATAGCTTGGCAGTTCATGAACAGTAACAGGATGAGGAAATCTGTTTCCTTCCTGAAGCCGTGTATCTGAGGAATATACAGACACCATTTGAGTCAGGTTTTTTTGTTTGTTTGTGGTAGTACAGTGTTTTGCTGCCCACACGAGGATATGAAACTGCTTATTGTGCGTTATTAAATTTTTATTAGGGACGGTGCATGAAAGACACATACTCATGATAAACCCATCTTAAGATATATTGAGATGAAACATAAATATTGGAAATTGTAATGGTATAATTGTCGTAGCAACATTAGAACTACCACTGCAGTTGTTCTACCACAAGAGCCTGTGAAGAATGAAGTAAAAGCTAACAATCCTTGGAAGGGGCTGCAGAGGCCAGGAAGGCACTAATCCAGATGATATCTCTACCAACTGCTAGAAATTCCTGCTCTGAGCTACTTATAAGCTGAATCTGTTTGCCTGCTAATGTGGTGGATTTTTACTTAACGTAGATCCTTACTGTTTCAATTTTGCTAAATCCAAAGGTTATCAGCATTTGGGTAATGTGTCCTCATAGTCATCATCTGCTGTTGCTCTGGTCTTCTATCCCCTGTTAGAAAGTAAACTCCCAATAGTGGCGTAGTTTCAGAAGCCTTAATTAATTTCCCTTTATCTCCCATAAAGACTTCCGTCCTCCTTGCCTTTTTTCTTTGTTAAGCTCTCAGTGCTGGCCGTTGTCCCTCACCACACCAGCCATTCCTCAGTCTGTTTCATAATCACGTCTTTTTCTCTTGCCTTCATCATTTCATGTCAAACTATCTGCACCATTTCCAGAATTTAACAGACTCATTATGCCAATGTTTTTTTCCTGTAAGACTAGAAGTACTTCACTGTCCTACCTTGCCTTTATGATAGACAACTGCTTCCACCTCGCTCTTCTTAATTCTCTCCTTATTTTGCCAGTCGGCTCCTTCACCCAAGCAGCACCTCAGGGGAAGAATTATTTTAATGAAATATTAATGACTCACGTCATGCTAATAAAACGTTGCCGTGAGCTTAGATGTTGTTAGACTTGTCCTCTCTCCTCCTCCTGTCAACTCACTCATTTACAGTAGCATAATATGCTGCAGTGTTAATGAAGGCTTCAGTCCAGTGAGTTACTGGCTGGGGAAAGCTTGGTTCAGTGTTAGCGTGCCAGTTAGTGAAAGTCCATTGACACAGATCCAATTGCAGGATCAGGGCTTTGGATTGAGCACAAGATCTGTCCCCAGAAATGGTGTACATGTAAGCTCTGTGGAAAGTGCACTCAGCTGGCATTTTGACCTGTGTTTGCAAGAGAAGATAGAGCTGAAAAATCAAAACAAGACAATAAACAGGAAGCAAAATGCACACTGCTTCATAATGTGCATTTCAGTAGGTGCTTTCCAGTACAAGAAGATAGTATCCCAAGTTTTTGCAGCAAGGGCCTGTGAAATTGTTAGTTCTTAAGATCTCAAATGGTGCTTTTGTTTAATGTATCAGAATCAAGTGGAAGGGCAGGAGGAAATTCTGTCCAGGGCCTGCTCAGTGTGCCAGCAAATCTAAATTATGATAACAAACTTTCTGGTCCTGCGTGTTGCACTTTGAAAACGCCAAACAAATCATGACTGTATTTTCTGTCGTACAGCTTGCAAAATGTGAATTTAAGGCAGGAAGCCAAACAGGCAACCTAAGTAAAACCTTCATTTTGGTTTCCTGTCAAGCTGTTTTCTGAAACTAGTTCTGTTGACTTTTGCACTTTTTTAATACGGGTGATCTCATAGCCCATTTTGTAGCAAGAAAAGTAACCTAGAGATTGACACAGTGCTTAATCATGCTTTATCTGCTTCAGAATACGTGTTAATTGTTTTTTATTAGTAAGTTTACAAGACAGCCTCCACAGGCTCCTCCACATGACCCTGTTTCTGCCCATGTAGATGGGGATTCTCAACTTATATCAGAAAGTGGTTTTTAAAAAGCTAGAAGAATGCACTTCAACAGGAAAATAAGGAGTGGCCAGTATGCATGCTTCTGCCACGAGGCATGTGATCAGTTGGAAAGAAATGAGCTCATCTGTATGTTCAGAAGCCAAAAGGGGAAGAATTTAGCAGCTGTCATCTGTAAAGTCAACGTGATAATGAATCACCAGTGTGAAGGGTGGATTTTTTCTGTTTGATTTCTTATCTTTTGCTCTTTCAGTTTCTGAGCAACTGTTACAAGAGGGCAGAAACACACAAATCCAGATGCACTGAAGAGTTTAATCAGTTACTTACCTAAAAAGATTGCGGCTTCGTTGTTATTCTTAGGAAACGTGCACATTCTGTGTCATTCTTGCTTGCCATTAGACACAGCTCCCAGCAGTCCACCACACTCTCTTCTGAATGATTCAGAAAACAGCAACATTGTGTCGCTTTACAGAAGCGCTTTGTCTGAAAAAGCACTGACAAGTATCTGGTGGATTTCATTCCGGAGGAAGTTGCCTTCTTTTTATGTTTGTGTTTGCTGTTATTCGCCCTATTAGTCTAAACAGTCCAGCTAAATAAATTGGTGCATTATGCATGGTGTATGTTTCTGCTGCTAATGGCTGCTATTGTGCTGTGTTTTCTTTATCTTCTGGAGTTTCCTTAAACCAGATGAGTTGTCAGATACTCTTTGGTTGTTATGTTCTGCAATTCTGAAGGAAGCATATGCTCTAAAAAAAAAAACAACACAAAGCTTCAATCCTTATTCTTACTCATGTTTGTAATTTAAAAATCTACTGGCTTTGTAGGAAAGAATCACGACAGCTATCCTTGTCAGTACTGCATATTTGCAGTCAGTACTGCATATTTGACAGCATTTTCAGTGAAATCTTTTTATTTTGCCCTACAGTTGGAGTAGACAAACATAAATTCCACTCAGAAGCTTTAATTCAGTTAAACAATGTGGCTTCAGAATGAATTACAACTAATTCTACTGCAAATCAGGAATGAATCGTCTTGGAGTGCAAAGTCTGTTTAATAGAAAGAGATCATTTATAGCCATTTTAAGAGTATTTTTAAATAAAATCAAAGGGTAAATTATTTCAGCATGTACGTGAAATAAGAAAGAAAGCAAGCTGTGCAAGGTATACTTACATAAAACCTTTAATTTGTGAGCAAATAAATTATTTACATCTTGTGAGTAGATTGACTTGCAGCTGAAACTACCCAGCACATTGCAGGAAACCACCCAGCATACAACAGACGATAAAATATTAAGCCATAATTGTGCCTTATTTTGACTGAGTTCCTCAATTGGAAGGTTTTGTATGTTTCCCTGCTCGTTTTCTTAAATTAGGTTGATATTTCATTTGAATTCTTCAAGTGGATTTTTAAAAAATACTAATTCTAATCTAAAATGTACCCCCAGTGTTCATGTTAGAGTCGCTATACATAGTGTAAGGCAAATGTTTTCACAGCTGTGTATCTTTCTGTTTAAAATGTGCTGTATGCTCATCTAAACAGTGTTATTTCCTCCTGAAGGAACTTGCTTTCAAAGTAAACTTTGTTCTCATCCTATTTATCAAACAAATCCTAAAAATTGAATGATCTGATGATGATGTGGTTGAATGTGTTTCATTTTCCAGGTTTGGCGCATATAGAGAATAAACTTTGTACTCATCATGACTGGGGTGCTGATGTGCTGCATCAGTCCTGGCCCAAAGTAGACCCAGAATACCTTCAACCACCAGATGTAGTGGAGATGTCTGTTCTGGTAAGAGCTTTTCATTTATTTTCAGTTGGGCCAATTAATGCATTGTAAGCTCAGAGAAGGTGACAAAATCCCTGCTCTTGTGGAAGTCAGTTCCCTATATTTATATGGCTCAGTGAAAGGTGAAATAGGGTGGAAGTTGCAATTAAGTTGTGCTGAGTAATTAAAACGGTTTCCTAAGTGAAAGGCACATAGTATGTTTGGAAGGAAGACAGTCTAAATATACATCTTTTTCAGTGACTGGATGTTAGTATGTGGAGATTGGACAGACTGCGGGCAAGGCCAGTACAGCAGAAACCATGACCAAATACATACAGGTTTCTCCAAATTTTGTTTCCTGTCAGACCATTTAGGATCTTAACTTTGTACAAAAATGTGAAATGAAGTGATATTTCTTGTGCTACCTGTAGTGCTGTGGTTGCCTAATGCAACCAATTACAAGCTGGTTTTAGTTGTTTCAATTTTTGCCAAACTATGTTTTCTGTCTACCCCAGAACTTATGGCAAATATCAACAAAGCACATTTCCAGGAATTAAGTCTAGGAAAAATAGGTAGTTTTGCTAACGTTAGAATTACATCCCAGATCCTACTAGAGCTCTAAAGCCTCCGAGGTTTATGGAAGGAGCTGGCAGTTCAGTAGAAGAGTTGACCTGTAACTACATTTAGCTAACCTGTAATTTCCCAAAATGTGTGTATGCACACGCAATGTGGTTTACCATCTTTTTTTTCCTGCATCTCCATCTAGTCAGTACTCAGCATGCCTGCAAGCATCATAAAGCTGTATTTTTACATGGAGTACAGTAGCAGCGAGTGCCTCTGTAGGCCTTGGAGCATCTGTGGCACTTGGAGTCAGGTGGGTGGGATTCATGGGTAGTGTCTCAGCTGCTCTGTTAGCTGATTCTCAATCAGCTTGAATTCAGGTCCTCCATGCTCAGGCATTGATAGTCTGCAGCTACGTAGCAGCATCTTACAAACCAGCAGTGCTCCTGTCTTTTTCACTGCTCACCAGGGAAATCTTTCATATCATGCAAACATTCTCAGCGTCAGTGCTTTAACATAAACAGTTGTGTGTGTGTGTGTCTCTGGATATTCTGTACTTTGAATGAGAGGTCTCCAGAAGAAGTGGCATTCCGTCACTTAAAACTGCGTGCTCTGAATGTGTGTGTATGAGAAACAGAAACAAAGCATTTTATTTGTTTTATTGTAACTGTTGTATTCTGTTGGCTTGTATGGGTAAAAGAAGTAGGCTGTGCAGTTATTTGTGTTTAGCTGTTTTGCCTTTTTTCAGAAGGAAAGAAGTTGGTTAGATTTAGGGGAAGCTGTGTTTCTGTAGGTTTCCTTAATCAAAAGTATCTTTGCAAACAGCTTCACGTCTTGCCAGTCCACTTGAACAGAATGGAAAATGCTGCTAAGAGTGCTGATTTCTCTAATGTTCAATGTCATCCTTTGCAGTGGCCACAGAGTGTGTCTGTTGGAGGAGACTTTCAGTTGTTGGCATCTTTTCCCAAACCAAAGACAAAGACTCATGTGCTGTCTGGGTTAACAACAGACTTCAGGCTAATGTTCATTGTCATTTTTCTGCTTTTTATTTTATTTTATTTTGCAAGTGGTATGTAGTTTTCAAATACCAGTAAAAGAGTCGTATATCCACCAAATCTTCACTTAGATATAATTACATTGCTCAAGATTAAAATAAACCTTTGCCTTCCAGTACAGCTAGGAAACACCTTAAATTTCAGTTTCAATTTAGGATGAAGCTATGTATGAGAAATTGTGTAATTATAGGAACTTCTTTGCAGTTGTGTTTAAAGCAAATGTTTTAAAATAGATTTTTGAAGTAAAAACTGCAACAAAGCACAAAGAAAATTCTGACCTGAATGCTTTCAGGGCTGTACAACTGAGCATAAGAAAGCCTAAGCATTACTAATATTTTTCTGCTTACACTGAAACTTCCTTCTCAAAAATAGAAAATAGAAACATAAAAATAAATTTTGCTTTAAGCAATAATTGTGAAAATTACTTTTGTTTCTTGTCCTCATTGACTTTGTCAAAGCTATAGCCTCGTGTAGAAGTCCTCTAACAAGGGAATGATCAACTTCTGTATGCTCAATTCATGGAAGATTTTGATGTGTGTAAACACCTTTCTTAGGCCTGAGGAAATAAATGAATGGAAGAGGAGAGAGACAAGTTTCTCTTGACTGAGAATGTTTCTTAAAAATAATGACTGTAGGAGCGCCTGGCTTGCTACGTTAAGAGTGAGGTAACGGGCCATACAGAAAAGCAGTGACAAACCATTATAAATGTGAATATTTTACAGTCATGTGACCACTGCAGGCTTTTGTATGGCTGTAAAAATAAATTGCCTTCTTTAAAACAAGAAAGTCAAAGTACGGAGGAGCTGGTTTGTTGCAAAGAGCCAGTGTCTCTTCACAAGGCTGCACAGTCAAGCTGAGTCTTTGGGCCACAACCCTATTCTTCTCAAGACCTCAAACTGCCTCAGGCTGCCAGCAATTTGCCTGCTGAGACATGGTTTTATTTCTCTTGACACAAGATACTTCATTATTTCCTGTCCGTGCCGGAGTTCTGTCTTTCCATATTTAACCCAAGGCAGCAAAATGAACCAACTCTCTGCACCCTTGACTGATGCAGTATAGACTGCGTACAAGAATGACATTTAAACTTCTCTTAATGGAGATGCATGTGTACTTGTTGATCTAAATACTATCTTGAAGTTGAATAATTTTCGTTTGCCTGCACTTACATTACATCCTAACATATATTGTTAACGCTGTGAAAAATCTGACCCGAGTGTGGAGTTGCAGCATTTCATCTTGTCAACACACTTGTAACGTTCCTCACGTTGTGCAGGTGGTGCAGAACTGTTAACAGCTGCAGTCTTAAAACTGCTTTTTTGCAAACATAAGCTAAGTTTGCCTCATTGTACTGCTTCCTACTGAGGAAGGCCTACAACTGGATAGATACTTTCCTTTTTACTTCTCCAAAGATTGCGAATAAATGGGGCTGCTCTAAAAAAACTCAAAAAAAGCAGAAGGGAAATCAGCAGCTTCCTTTCTCAGCAGAAGAAAGGACTCAGCCTCATTTGAGGTTGCAGTTTTCTGTGAAAGTTTTTCAGAGAAATAAGACTGCTAGCACCCTCATTTTTTGAGCGGGCACTTTTACCCAAAGTTAAGGGATACACTGCTGATCTAGTGAGATGCAGAGAGCCAGAGATGTTTGTCCTGAGGAGAATCCAACGCCTCAACTAAAAGAGTACATGAATAGGGTGGTTGTTACAGCGTGTGATCAAACCTGCAAACAAGTTTTTAGGAACACTGTTGATATATTTGACTCTGCACCACGATAGCTATATTATAATGAAAACCATTCTGCAAATATGTGCTGAAATCAGAACCAGTCTGCTGTTTGATGCAATTCACAGTGCCACGTGTGGGAAGGTATGGGCAGATACTGTGGGAAGGCACACACAGACAGGCTGCTCAGGCTCCTCAACATTTCTGGGAAAACACAGCTGCTAGGAGTCATTTATTTGCTAAGTTCACCTAACCCAGTTGTCTTGTCTCTTGAGAACAACGCCAGCTAGGCTAGTTGTGCCAATTTTCCCCCTGCTAGCATCTGTCCACTGGAACATAATAGTGTGCATCATGGACAAAATGACTGACATGTAACTGACCAGGCTTAGTTTTTAACAACAGGCTGTGTGACCTAGCAGTAAGCCCACAGGCTTGCCTCATCTTCTCACTGAAGCTGTACCAGGTTTGACTTTTACCATTTTCTTTTTTCTTGTGGAATATTTTTCTTCTCTGAAGCGTCAAGTCAAAAGGAACTACTTGTGTGTTTTTGTCGTGGTAGCTCTAAAAGTGAAATGCTCTTGTTTTTTAAAGGATTTGTTTCTCAGAAGGTACCAAAGGCAAAGCTTAGCAGACAGACACACTTTTAGGATAGCAAGTTATGGATGCAGGAAAGAATAGTTGAAGGTCTACTTACATTATCACTGCAAATCAATGTCAAGGCTAGTAAAAAAACAGAAATGACTCATCCCAGCTGCATTTGAGGCTTCATCTTGCTCCTTAAAAGGCTTTCTCATCTTCCTCTCTCAGAGAACTGCACAGATTGTTTAGTGTTAAATAAAATACAAATCAGGTAACTGAAGCAAGTGTCTCCCATTGGTGGTATGTTGCATCCACTAATCCTGGATAAAAAAAAAACAAACAATGAGCTGTGTGCATTTTTATGTCCAAGATGTATGAAGCAAAACATATTACTTTCAGGTGATTGAAAAATAGTTACAGTGGTGTCCAGCTGGCAAAGATCTGCAGTATCTGCAGGAGATTCTCAAGCAAGAGAGTAATTTGATTGAACTGGATTAAAAATTTCACATTATTTAATATGCTAAAATGGAAGATTAGTGTTATTTACACTGATCCGTAGAAGGTACTTCATATACACCTGAAAGCTTTTTTAATTGTGAATTTTATGTTATTTCCAGAAAAGGTACTCAGTAGGACTCAGTGGACCACATACATTATGTGGTCTGAATGGACGACAGAAAGTAATCATGAGATCACATTTTGCATTGAGGTGATTCCTACTGAAGGCCTTACTTAGTTGTGCTTAAGTGGTTCTGCCTCGCTGGTGCAAAGCTAGTGTGGGAATTGCTCTGAAAACAGCCAGACACAGGAAGGCATTACCTTAAGAAGGGTTGTCATCTTTGTGGTTGGGTTGGCTTAATGAGTCATGCTTTTAGTAAGAATACAGTATTACAATGAGCTAAAGCCTTTTTTTTTATTTTTTTTTAAATTTTTTTTAATGAGTTATGAAGAATCCTTTGGATATATCTTTTCAGCCACAAATATTTTTAATATATCTTGCACTTGAATAGAAGGAATTACTTAGTTGTAGAGAATCCCAGCCGTTCTGTTCGCTGTCTGTTCAGCCTGTGCGACTATCTTGTTTTCAAGCTTAAAAGATCACCACATTACATAGTCACTCGATGCTTGCTATCTTCAAAAAATTACACTTCCTGTGTCTACTTCTTAAATTTTGCTTGAGTATCCTGAGTCAAATTTTTATTCTCTTATGCTATTCTAGAGGGCCAGGAAGTATGAAAAAATTTATCCTCTGCTTAGAAAGTTTCGTACTGAGGCAAAAGACAGCTTGATCCACTTTTTTCACCACACATAATGAGATGGATTGCATTCAGGAGATGAAAGTGTATAAATCAGCCTGGTAACTTCTGTCTTTTCTTGTTCTCATGTTTGTGTTTTCCAGATCAATAACAAAGCCTGCGGCAAAGTTTTTGTGCCTCAGCAAGCAGCCCGCAATGCTGAAGAAGTCCACGCGATAGTTCTTCACAGTGAACTTGGAGCCAAGCATCTCCAGGGACGAACCATTAAAAAGGCCTTTCTGTCTCCAAGAACTGCCCTTATCAACTTCTTAGTGCAAGAGTAAGGCTTTGCTGGGCTGTGAAAGAGAACTGGAATCTTTCAGGATGAAAGCAATCAAAGTACCAATGATGGCTATTTAAATCTCATATAACAGTGGGGGAAAAATGTTAACAAAATTAGGTTGCTGCTGAATATTCATTTCAACAGGAGGAATGTACAGAATTAAAGTTTCGTATCAAGTCATGGTAAGATGCTGTTTGTCCATATTCTCTGGGTGAATGAGAAGGAAATAGTAAGTAAGTAATTGCAATAGAATGTAAGTGTTATAAAGCACATGGGGTTTAGGTCAACTAAATAGGAATCTATCCTATTTGAAATTTGGCTTGGACAAATGCAGAGGCATGATTCCAGAACTAAACAGCTGCCCTGAGTGTGTGCTACACCAAATGCTAGGTGTCAGTCCATCTTTGCTCCACCTGTCTCACATTTAGATAACCTACCATTAATCAGCACTTTTCGTAACAACATTTTCTTGTAACTTAGTGTAAATTAGCACTGGCTAACAGCTTTATTCATAATAAATAGCCAGAATGGAGTGATTTGATCTATTTCACATGCATTTCAGAGGCAAGCCAAGAAAACAGTCAGATGATTTAGCTGAGCCCTGCCTTAGCCAGGATCCTCCTTACTTGCTGGCATATTTTTGTTGGTTCAAACATGAGAGAGTCAAATTTCGCAAAGTGCCGACAATTGTTTCTGCACAGACCAAATGAAGAGACTTCCCATTCATGAGCCATCCCAGAGACTTTGGGGGCAGCTGAGAAAGAGACAAGGCAACTACGTACAGGCAGCTGCTGTGCTTTTTGATTCCACCCTTATTTCTTCTAGTGCCTAGATCGTAAAACTTCAAATAACATTTGTTGGTTTGGTTTTTTGTTCATTTGCTTTATTTCTGAGGGGTTCTTTAAGTAGAACTAGCAGACACATTTCGAAAAATCAGATGTCTGTAAAACACAAAGCTTTTTTCATGCCTCACTCCAGCCATATTATTTGCACACTGCATTACTGTTACATCCATGTGGAAATGCTTACTGTCTTTAGCAAGTGCTTGAAAAAGGTTTTCAAAAGAGACATTACAGGGTTCTCTGTGTGAGCACGCCTCTTCTTTAACAACTATTAAGATCAGCCCTTTATGAGCCCTTCTAACAGTTAAGACAAGGAGCTAGTCAAATAGAGGTCTGTTAACCCTCCAGTCCAACAGCCATCCCGTGCGTCAGACTAAACAAAAACCAACAAAGATCTCCCACTGAACAATATTTAAGTCTAATGGATCCTGAGCAAGTAAGATCAAGATAGATTCTTTGAAGTGTCAGCGCTAAGGAATGCCAGAAATTAATTTGGTTTTGTGCATTTGGTAGCAAAGATCTAGCTACATAATGGAGATTTCAGGCTCAGTGAGCAGAGTAGGCGCTATACTTTCCTAAATGTGCAACAAAACTTTTCTGACTTCTGCTTCCTTCTGGACCACACTGCTGCACATTTTCTCTTCAGCAGCCCTTTGACGCAAGAATGACTAAGAAATAGAATATTTATAATGAAGATACAGTCTTTGCAGTTTTAAGACTCCCTAAATCTTAGCCACAAAGGAATGCATTCAGACATTTAAACACAGGCCTTTAGTTGGAGTTAAAATAATTTGAATTCCAATGTCTGCCTGACATATATGTTGTTATAAATTGATAAAACTCCTGTTCAGAAGTCCCTGAAAGACTGTGAAAGGGATCTTTTAAAGTAAAATTTGTAGCCCAAGCACATTCCTGCCTTTTCCGTATAAAAGTTTAACGCTCCCTATGGAACCATTCAAACAGATTTTCTTTGGGGAAAGGTGACATGTTTGGTGTAAAAAAAAAACCCCACCTTGTAATATTTTCAAGGATGAAGAAAGATGTTGTAAGCCCAGCAGCCCTGTGATGCCTTTAAACAAAAGCTGCAGTCACTACAGGGCTGAGCAGCAGACCACAATGTTTACTGCTGTTAGTACTGGTTATATTTGCTCTTGCAGGAGGAAGAAGTGAATCGTAGATTTCACTTTGATCCAGGCAGAAAGAAAAATGTGGAATGGACTCTCGACACTAAGGAAGGAAAAGTAACAAACAGCGTTGGCACTAGAAGTGTATGGTCAGAAGTCACACTAGTGTGTTTACAGTAAGGTGAAATTCAGTGAGGCCCAGAGGATACAACAAGGTTTTGAAACAGGGAATGTGAGAGATGATGTGGAAAGTCTGACAGAGCCTAATCCCCCAGTGAGTGTGTGTTTGAAGGATGGCAGAGGTGCCAGCTGCAGAGCTTTGTGGTTGTCCTGATACCTGCTGAAATTTTTCATGATGTTGACCTGATCTGAAGCACGACTGCCATTTGTCTTAACGATAATTGGGACTTACAAGTTTGTTCTGTGCCTAGATTGGACTGATTCAAGCTGTGGGCTATTGTTAACCCTCTTCAGAATAATTTACACAGATGCCTGCCATTTATTTTACAGTTGTTACTTGTGTTATGGTACAGATGTATCTGCGTGCTGAAGGCAATGTAAAACATTGTCACAGATTGTGTACACCTGAAGAGTTCTGTGGCAAGCAGGATGGGAGTTTTAAATCTAAGAGGGGATGTTTGAGAAGCGAAAAGAGAAGGTGCTGGTGTCAGTCAGTCCAATTGCACAGTGCTAATCCCACACGTTAAAATGGATAGGGTGTTGCTGTTATTCCATGAAGAGATGAGCCAAGGGAGATGTGAGAGACTTGCTAAACCCAGTGGGATGGGCCCAGCACAAACTGCTCCAGGAAAGCCAAGGAACAGGTCCGTTACATGGAAGATGTATTTTCTGCATCATGTCACTCACTTCCTACCCCAAAACCATGATAGGACAGTGCAGTGTATTGGATGACATCACAGCCCAGATAAATGTGCTCTTAAGAATGAGTGTTCATAGCTCTCTGTGGTGACTGAGATGATATTTGTGTGCCAGTGCTGCTTTGCAGTGAGGTAGTAGGGCTTTTTCTGTCACATTAAAGATCAGTGCTGCAGCTCTAGCCAGGGTGCCCTACCTGTGCTCCACACAAAAGGCTCTGCAGGGGCATTGCTGAACAAGCATTTCTTTTTTCCATGCCCATCAACAGAGTCCAAAAACAGAGGTTTGATGAAAAGAATGAAATCCATTATCTGTCTCTGATTTACCAGATTAAAGTAATGCCTCACAACTAGCATCTAGCTTTTATTAATCTGACTTTGTAAAGCCTATTTGTTTCTTCTGGGGGCGAAAATTCTACAGATAATGTAGGTCGTGCAGTCTCTCTTCTTTGTCTGCCTTTGGTTAGTGTGAAGCCTCACAGACTATTCCTCTGCTCTAAGCTTTTTGCAATTGACATGAACTAAAAAGAATGTTAGCACTTTGCTGGTTGTTCTTTCCTTGGGAAATCTGCAGTTTATAGGGCTTTTCTAAAAGCCTTGCTGTAAGCAAGGAAGGGGAGAGAAATCACAGGCGTTTTTTTCTGTTTTGCAATACTTCTTACAGTTTATAGAAAGGGTGTTGGCTTAAAAGTTATATATTTACTGAATTTTAACAGCGCACACACTGTTCTGCTGGATGCTTTTTCTGCTCCACTTTTTTTTTTAGTCCCCCCCTCCCTATTATGATCTGAGCTAATTTTGTATCAGAGCACTGCACTGTAAGAGAAATGCTGGATGTGAAGGCAGATACGCCAGCAGAATCCAAATGGTGACTGCATCCATGACATGAGGAGGAAAGGTGGGATTTTTTCCCTTTTCCTGAATAAACTGACCTACTGGTACCATAAAGCATTTCACAGTTCACCGAGCCCACCTGTCCCAGGAGGCCCCAAGTCACACAAAGCATTTTCTTGCAGCTCTTTCCTCATTCAAGTAAGCGCTAGGCAGGGCAAATTTGTTCTGGGCAAGTGCAGGTCTGGTTTTGGCCCTGGGGAGCAGCTCACCAGCACCATCTTCCTTATAAAATTAGCTCCAGTTCTCTGTGTAGTCAGAGTGTTTCAACAGCTGAAAGCAAACATTTTCCTGGGATTATGAAGTGTTGGTGTCCAATTCTGAGTATTTTTGCCTCTGTGTTGCAAAGTTACTGAGAGAAATCCTGCTGGCTTTCCTTGTATGTACAGGCCTCTGCGTTGTCCATGAGAGCTTGCAGACAAGTGAGCTCTTGTAGCTGTTGTCAGCTGAGTGTTGCTCACACCTGTGAGAGCTTTTGATCACAGGAATCTCACACCTTGTGATATTGAACATGGGGGTCTTTTCCTTTGGTGCTCATCTGCCTGCACCATGCCAATTTGCGCTCCATTTTAGGCTATCTAATCGTTCGCTCAGCAAAGGAATACATAAATAGAAAAAGCTGGAGTAGAATCTATTGAATATCCACATTCTTTATGCTTGTGCTTGTGATGAGCCTGGGACATTTGGGATGTAACAGTGCTTTTAAGAGCCACATCTTCAACAAAATTCTCAACAGCATCTATATAGTTACACGGATAGAAATGCATGCCTTCGTGCTTGCTCCCTTGAATTGTGCAAGTCTTAATTTTGCATGCATGTGGTGCTAATCAGATGCAAACTTGGACCTTCACACCTCGTGTCCTGCTGAAGCTTACCAGAGGCTCTGTAGCTACACCCTCTGGGCTGGGCGCAAGAGAAGAGCCTACAGTCACGCCTAGGGCTCTGAACTTCCTTATCTGTGAGCAGCTGCCTGCATGTGCCAGAAGAGAGCATGAAAGGTCCAAGGTTCTCTCAAGACATCCACCTTCCGCTGCCAGAAGAAACACAGGCTGCTGAGCAATGGCAGTTTCTCTCCAGCCACTCAGCGTGGTGCCAGCAGGGTGCTGAATACATACAGTTGGAACAGCTGTAGGGGATCCAAGGCGCACTGCTTTGGAATAATAAACACAGGACAAATAACCAAGGCAGAAAATAGAGCGATTTAGTAACAGCAGCATGACACCACTGGCACTGCTGGCCTGGTTTTGTTCTGGAAGAAAATTAAGAGAACTGGTGTAACAGGAAATTATTTTCTGCTACAGAGGGAAATCAATTGTTTTCAAATACTCGGCAATAATAATTAGCAAATCTTACTAATTGCTGCAAAATAAGAATACAAGCATGCATTGCTAGGCTGGCTAAGCCAAGAAAGTACTGTGAAAAAATTGTAGAAGCTTTCAGAAGTGAATATTTTTCTTAAGTACGTCTCCATCCCTGGAGATCCACGTGGCTGGATGAAATAGCAAGGGTGCAATAAAAAGATGTTCTTCCCAATTTTCCCATGTGAAAGAGTATTCAAAAACATCTGTTAGTCAGAGGGATCCTTCTAGGACACGCACAGAAGAGCGGGTGGATGCACTGGCTGTATCCACTCAGCCCTGCAAATCCACACTCAGCTGATGACTAATGGCAGGATGTCGTCGGCGTGTGGTGCTCCTCCAGCCTGGGATTACTAAAGGCCACGCATGCATGTTGAGCAGGTCACCATGCTGTTTGTGTTAGTGCGCTGATAAAGAGCAGGGAAATGGAGCTAGAAACTAGAAATGGAGCTAGAAACTCCAGACGAGTTTTTGTTCCGATGGAAGGCTATTTTTAGTAGAGAACAAAAAAACACCAAATTGTCTCATGTTCATTAAGTAGGTGTAAGGAAGAAGAAAACCAACAAAGCCACCTATGGTATGTAGGTATAACTCTGAAGCCACCAAAAGCAAGCTTTTGGCCTGCTGGGCTGAGGGAAAATGGAGATGACATGCACACCGTGTGCTCGTGGTATCTGCTTTATCTGCTTCTGCCAGGGCTCCTGATGGGTTCTCAGTGATTTCCCAGCACTACTCTAGCTGCTTGAAGCATTTTTACAGCCCCAGAAAGCTGTCCCTAGGCTGCCGCTGGCTCTTCTGTGCCATTAGTGCTAATTAAATGGCTCTTAGTGTAATTTACTGCAGAGAGCATGCCCTGTAAACAGGCTGTTGTAGTTTGAAGGAAGCAAAAAATCAGTTGGGCCCTGTTCTTGCCCTTGTTCTGGGCTCAGGAGGCACACACTCAGGTGGGCCACAGCCTCCTCATCTTCCTCTTGGGCTTGGCTGGGGCAGGGGCAAGGAGCCTGGCAGAGGACAGCTTTGTCCCTGTGGTGTGATTTCTCCTTTTTCTGCCACAGGCATTTTCCTCATCCAGCAGCTGGGCTACATGTGGCACAGCAGGACAAAGCTCCAGAGGGTGGCTGCTCAGGCAGGGCACCTCAGCAGCCCTAAATTTTACCTGCCCTGGAGTTTAGCCCTATGTCTATGGAGAAGCACTGCTCACCCCACAGCAGCAGCTTGTCATGAAGGGCCCTGCACCAGGCCATGGGGTTCCGGGGTTGGCATGGCCCTTCCTGCCCTGAGCTCCTTGGGGGTTAAATTTGGAGGGAAGCAAGAGGAGGCAGGCAGGGCAGGCCTCCCAGAGGAATGCAGAGGCCCCTGGGGCAGCTGTGAGGGGGAACAACATCTCCAAAATGATGCATTCCAGCAGAGTTTTCAAAAGGTGGAGGCTGAGGTATGGGCTCTCCATGCTGACAAAGTTCCTGGCAGCGGCCTTCCTGCCCCACAGTCTTCTGGCCTTAGCTCCCCTGCTGCCACCAGCTCCTTCCACCCCCACCACACATACCCTGGAGGAGCCTAAGGCTTTCCACGGAAGAAGAAAGAAAAAAAAAAGAAAAAGAAAAAAAATACTTGTTTTCTCTTTCTCTCTAGAAAAGGGTACACTGCTGTATTGAAACGCACAGTGCTTCCATCGCTACCAAGGCTCGAGACATATTTGCCCATCAGCCCTCAGTGTTGTCCTTCCACACGTGATCCAAGGTCATCCACTGTAGGGAGCCCCAGACCCAGTGCTAGTAAGCCAACAGCCTCATTCTTTGTGAGGGATAAAGCTGGCTGCACCACTGCAAGGAGAGGGAAGCAACTTGTCTGCTGCACAGAAAGACTCCACTGTGATCAGTGCTGTGTTTCAGCCCGAGCCATTCTCCCAGGGCATCTTCCCGACAAATCTGCCTTCATGCTGTGTGTTCAGGCGGAGGGTGGCTGTGCTGCAGTGGTCAGCATTGTACACCATGAGCAAATACACTGCAATCCATAAGCCTAGCCCATGGGAGCTAACGTGGAATAGATGAGCACTGGCTTTTCTTCCAGGGACTGTATTTATAATAGTCAATTCGAGTAAGCACACACATTTTGGCCTTGTAGCATGACATCAGTTGCGAGCCCCTTCATTCCTAAATAGGCATGGGCTGCAAAGCTCACAAGAACTATGACAAATTGGGCTGGTACCTAATTGCAGCATCAGGGTGTGTGAGGCAGTGTAGCATTACACCTCCATTCTAATAGAAAGTTCAAGTTAATCATCTGTTCGCTTAGGAGTATCCCTAGCCTAAAACCCACTGAGAATAAACATGAGCACAGAACTTCAGCGGTACCTTGCTGCTTTACACTCACCGAAACCACGGCATGTCAGACCCCAAAACAAATGCCTGTAAGTTGCTTGGCTGTGATTCCTGTCCACAGGAGCTCATAATCACAGCGCGTGCTCATGCGTACAGAGTCTGGAGCGAGGCCAAGTGCAGCTTCATCGTTCAGTGTCTGAACGTCTTCAGCAGGGTTTTGCCTGCTCTCTGCATGCATTGTTCTTCCCACAGCTGATTTTATCCTTTGGCATAGGAAGGAAATGTACTTTGCATGGCTGTGAAGGTCAGGGGTGTCAGTGCGGCAGCTCAGCAAGAAGGCTGCTTCCCCCGAGGTGAGGGCTCCTGCGAGCCCTGCGGTAAAACATCCCACAGATGTTAGCTCACAGATAAAAATGCAGTGGCAAAAAATGAGTGCACGACCCTTACAAAAGAAAGTCGGAAAAAGTCCTGATCTGAGCGAAGTCACAGATTCTTCCTTGCTTTGTTTTTGAAAGCTGAAAATAGATACTTCTATACCAAAGTCGATACTTGCATTCCAAAATACTTCTGTCCCACCAAAGGATTTGTTTCCTAAAGCTCTCAGGGGCCTCAGCGTGGTCTGCAGGAAGAAATGGCAGGCATGAGCAAGGTCTGCACTGTGCTGGGTAGGAGCCTGCCTTCACAAGGTGCACTGCGCATCCTTGGGTGAGGAGGAGAGAAGTGGTGTGAGGGCAATGAATGATTCCCTTCTCCACAGCGCTTTGCCTGTGAACATCACAGATTCCTCCCAGGGAAAAGCAGTGGAGTTTATGCTGCCATCCATCCATCTACTTGCCATTGCGTTTTCTTCTTCTCTCAAGCCAAAGAAATGCGGATCTGCTGTTCAGTACCAACTCTGCTGCTTATTGTTTTAACATCTGAAACAAAAGTGGTAACCACTGAATCTAAGCCCAAGCATCTCAGCTCGCTCAGTTTCCAGCAGTGCTCTGAATGAAGCCAGTGGGCAGGAAGGTGTCGAACACCTGCTGTGATCCAGCTCACCAGCTCAAGGAGTTGGGAATTTGCAGCTTTGCACGTGGAAATTCCTGGACTTCATGGAACAATGAGTCCCATCTGAGTGCTGCTGCCTCTCATCCTCCTGACTGCAACCACAACCTGAAGAAATGGCCTTTCCCAGCAAAGCAGTGGGAGAACTCTGGGAGCTCTTTCAGGAGCAGCAGCTTAGATCTATGAGGATACCCTCCGTGGCACACAGTCACTGCATTATGTGAGCTTCCTTTCCCAGCTGTCCTGGGGTCGGAGGAGCCTGGCCTCACATCTGTGGCTTTTCAGGTCTCTTCCTCTGAGCTCAAGCACTGACCCAATCTTCTAGGTTTTGCTTGAGGATTTCCACAAGCCGATGCCAAATAAGGGAAACAAAACCTCACACTGCTCTTTGTTCTTCGTTTCTACACTGCAAAGAGTGAGGGAAGTTTCCAGTCCTGGGCTGGCTCCGTTGCTCTCAGAGCAGTGCTGTGCCACTGTCTCTCCCTTGCGTGGAGCTCGGTGTAGCCAGCAGTTCCTTTCCGGGGCAATCACACACTTAGGCTCAGGCTTTAGTTGAGCTGTGGGCTTAACCTCATAGCTCCTAGATTTTGATGGAGTCCCTTAAGAGTCAGTTACTTTTGTTGTCAGCCACTGGTGGCTCAAGCTGAAACCTGCTCAGCACAGAATACCTGCTGGGGCTGTCCTGCCCTCAGCTCCTCATCCCCTGACCCATCTGACACAGCACAGCACAGCAGTCCCTGCACTCAGAGCTGCTTCTGGTCATAGTCATCAACAGTTCACATTTCAGCTGCTGATTTTTCTGCAAAGGGAACACAAAACAGCCCTGCCTGGGGATGTTTCTTCCCTCAGCCTCCCCATGGAAGAGCAAGGCTCAGAGAGGCCAGATAGAGGGGCTGGTTTGACAGATGGGATTGTTTTCCCCTTGTGCCTCAGTGCTATCCATCACTTAGAAGCTCAGCAGGCAGCGAAGGCCTCCTGAGTGATTTACTGCCGCTCCCCGTCCCCCAGCCCTGCTCTGTGCTGCTGCCTGCCTCCACCGAAATCACTGACCACAGACACACTGATCATGAAAACGCCAACCGTCTGGGTTCACTCCCATGAGTCCAGTGTTTATCAGCAGCTCAGCTCCGGCTGAGGTGGCTGCACCAGGCGACATGTGCCTGCCTGGGGGGGCTGCAGCTCACTGGAGGTGGTGTGCCACGTTCAGGCCTGTGAGCTGTCCTTGTTGCTAAGCAGAGTTCTTGCGAGGGAGCTGCTAGAAAAGGAGGGGATTTTTTGGTTTCTAGCAGTTTGGTCACAGCCTGATTCACAGTGCATTCCTTAACATCTGGGCCCTACCTCCCGAGTGCTTGGGAAGTGTTACAAGTCTGAGCACACACACCCAGGCCCACAACTTTCAGTGGATTTATTGAGGGGCACCGCAGCCCTCAGGGTCCGGAGCAGGGACTCGCTCAGGCTTTGGTTGGTCTGTCAGCCACGACAGGTCAGGATGGTGCTGTGCCTCAGTACATTAGGGCGGCTCAGCCGGTGAGTGCATTCCTGCAGCTCCCGCTCCAGGAATGCAAACTATTTCCCTGGCAGCTCAGAGCTCTGCCTTATCCTTGGCACTCACAGCTCTGCTTATCGCTGCTGGTGCAGCCCTGGAGGGTAGCAGGGCAGCAGGGTGCCCGCAGCTGGGCAGCGCTGAGCAGAGGAGATGAGGGAGGGCCTGTCCTCACCCCATCCGCCCAGCGCCAGCCTTGGGGCAGTTCCATCCCCACCTAGCAGATCGTACTCCTTGCAGTCCCGGCGGTACCTGGGACCTTTAAACACAGCGGTTCTGCTCCAGCTGCGCAGATCCTGTGCCGAGCAGGCTGTCTGCAGGCCCGTGTGCCTGGATCTGCACGTGGGTCTGCATGCGCCTTCCTCGCGTCTTCTGCCATCCCTTCACAGACCCACTGCCGGCCCCGCCGCCTGCTTCGTGCAGCGCACAGTGTCGCGGAGGTGCAGCTGCCCGCTTCCCACGCTGCCTTCAATGTGCATTTTGTCACCATCCCTGAGTCCTCTCTCTGAACTCCTCAATTCCCTTCGTTAGCCGTGTGAATTCCCACCCGTACCCCGAGGCCAGGCTGCCCAAAGGCCGCGGGCTCTCCTCCTCGGAGATCTCCAAAGCGCCCGGACGGGACCGGAGCCGCACCTGGGCTGCGCACACCCGCTCCCCACGCGCCGCCCCACCCCATCCCGGCAGCACCGACACCCCCGGCCCGC
>NW_024884711.1:6039331-6173699 GCF_019232065.1 Centrocercus urophasianus
GAGGGTCGAGAAAGAGGAGAGAAAGAAACTTGAGCCGGGCCGACGGCCCGCCCTGCACGGCGCGGCCCCGGCGGGCCCCAGCGTGTGGTGGTGGAGGCAGCCGGAGAGCGGGGCGGGATGGACAAGTACGACGACCTGGGCCTGGAGGCCAGCAAGTTCATCGAGGACCTCAACATGTACGAGGCCTCCAAGGACGGGCTCTTTCGGGTGGACAGAGCGGCCGGCAACAACCCGGAGTTCGAGGAGACCCGGCGGGTCTTTGCCACCAAGATGGCCAAGATCCACCTCCAGCAGCAGCAGCAGCAGCAGGAGATGCTGATGGCCACCGCTTCCCTCAATGGTGGGGCTGGCTTGGCTGCATCCCGGCCCGGCCTGCCCGCTTCTCGCGGTGCCAAGCCACCCCTGGGCTCAGCCGCCGGCCCCCTGCCCCAGGTGGCAGCTGAGGGCCCTAGCAGCGGGCGGCCGGGCACCTGCAGAGCCTTCCCTGTGCCTGGGGAGCCGCAGTCCCCCGGCTCCCAGGCTGTGCGGCGAGGCTGGGAAGCAGAGCCCCGCGGAGACCCTCAGGAGAATGGCGGTGATGACCGGCGGGGCAGCCAGGGCCAGGAGCTGAAGCCAGCCGGGCAGAGGTCCTCCTCCTTCTCGCAGGTGCGCAGCCCTGCGGGTCCCTCGGATGGGGCACCAGCAGCCACGCCGCAGCACAGGTCCTCCTTCTCAGCCTCTGCGGCACAGCCAAGCCCAGGTTTTTTGGCCCTCACTGAGCCCTGCGGGCCAAGAGCCGGTGTGGATGGGCCAAGCACAGATGGCGGCCAGCTGTGGTACCAGGGTGGCTCACGGCCCTTGCCACCCAGCTCTGCTCCTGGGGGCCCCAGCGTGGACTACCAGCAAGCTGGCATCCACCCCAGTCTCTCCAGTCATTTTGTGGCCCACGGCCACAACCACCGGCCCAACGGCGGCCCCGAGTTGGGTGCATCACACCTGGCAGCAGCACGTGGGCCGCTGACTTCAGATACGCCAAAGCAGCCTTTCAAGGAGGGCACGAGCAGCCTCTATCCTGACGGCGGGCACCAGGAGGGCTGTGGCGTGGCCAAGGTGAAGTTGCCCTGCCAGACCCTCCAACAGCCGGAGCAGGGGCCGTCTGCAGCTGAGCTGAAGCTGGAAGCACTCACTCAGCGCCTGGAGCAGGAGATGGATGCGCGGCCCAAGGCCGACTACTTTGGTAAGCACAGCTGCGACAGGATGTGATGCATGCCTAGGTGTGAGATGGCTCCTTGCTGTATGTGGTGGCAGGTTCATGCCTTCACCTTGTGTGTCAATACTGCTGCTGTTGGGTTATGCATTTTCAATTTCTTTAATTTAACAGTTTCTCATCACAGGTACTGGAAACTCTTATTTCAGTGTTGCCTTCTTCTTAATCCTTAAGTTTCATAGTACAGCAGCCATGGGAGAACAGTACTGAGCACCAGATCTAGCAGTATCTTTGGGAGGGTCCACCATTGCTGGCCAGGAATTTCTTCCTTTCAGGAGGATTTTCTCTTCACAACATTGACCATTCTCCATGTGCTCAAAGTACGTTACCTGAGCATGTTTGGATGGAAAGAAGCCTGCCAAGGAGCAGGATGGCATCACACCTATGTGCCATGTAGGGCAGGAATGTGGTTGGGCTCACAAGAGGCCATAGGGGCAACCAGACCTGTAGGAGGATGAGTGCTCAGCGGTACCTGATGTGGCTGTGCTGCAGTGGTCCTTGGTTGTGTGACCTGCAAGGGAGCTGCTGCTGGAGTGGCCCTGAAGGAGCTGACTACACACTTGAGGGATCCCTCAGGGAGACGCTTTGTGGATAGGAGGGTTTCCCATAGTCAGCAGATTTTCTGTGCCCCAGGTGTCGGTCCTCATTGGCTCTCAAATGATGAGTGGGTTGCATGTATTTGGGAGGAGTAGTTGACTTGTGGACCAAAAGCTTGGACAGCCCAACAGGTTTGTGTTGGTGCTTTGTGGTGGAGAGTCCACTTACATGCGAGGATATTGGAGGAGAATAGGAGTGTCCTGCCAAACTGGTTTAGTACCATGGAATAGCAAAAAGTCATGGCTGCAGTGAGCGTTCCTTTCTCCCTGCCACTCTGTGATTGAGCAGCAGGGTGGGCACAGTGAAGGCACGCTGAGCATTTAGTTGCAAATTGCATAGTAAGTGTGTTTCTTGGCATCAAGCAGTACGCTTGCCTGCAGAGGACTTTGCTGTGATTGTTTATCTCAGGGCTTGAGATCAAGTTTAGCTTTGTGGCAGGCAGATAGGTTTCTGTCCTCTGGCAGAAAAGTGATGTGTCCTGCTGCGTTACGGGGCTTGCTGCAGCCTGCAGGCATGCTCTGGTGCTTCGCATGCTGAGCTGGGAGTGTGCTGCTCCAAGGAGCTCATGGGTCCTCACTGTAGTGCTGCTCTGAGGAGCCCTGTGTGAGCACGGGCTTGGAGAGAAACCTCGAAGGAGACAGCATGCAAAAATGTGAGGATTTTACTGGCTGCCAGTAAGCCAGTGGGATCATAGCTGCTACAGAATGCGCGTGGGAACGAGGTGAGAAAGCAGGCAGGTGGAGAATAGGCTAGATTTATTTGTACCTTTTTGTCATAAAACAGGTGGCAGCAGCAAGTGGGAGACTTTTGTCTCACAGGACGTTTACAGTGAGGGAGCAGTAATCCTGGCTCCCAGCTGGGCCGCTTGGCAGGGCTCTGGAACAGGCTCTGCACGGCGCCTGGTGTGTGAGAGCAGGCAGAGGGGCCCAGGGGGTGAGGGGTAGGGTGCAGGTGTGCAAGAGGGTGGTGGGAGCCTCAGATCTGCATGGGAGGACTGCTGGTCCATCTCTGCCTGGATCAGGTATTCATCATGAGCAACTCTGTCTGTAGGAAAGGAGCTGCTTTTTTCTTCACCATGTGAAGATGAAGGTTTGTAAGGTTTGTCCTAGGACAGGATAAAGCAGTGACGAGGCATAATGTGGATAGGATGCCCTGCTGAAGAGCAGCAGGGAGCCTGGTCATCTGTCAGCACTTGCTGACTGTATGCAGCACATTTATCTGTTCAGAATAGGAATAAGTGAAGAGAAAGAAGCAAACAAAGCCAAGGTTGTTTTTCTTTTGATTTTTTTTTTTTTTTTAGTAATGCAAGCTATGTGGGCTGTGTGTGCCTTTGGAGGAATCTGGGTTCTCCAGGCATGCTCTCAAATGCTCTCAAGTGCTGACATAGTTTATGTGGGGAGCCTCGGGTGTCACCTGAGGGGTGGGAGGCAGTCCTTCCATCACTGCCCACTGAACCTCAGGAGCACATAGAGCCCCAGCCTGAGGCTGCTGCTGGGAGCAAGCCAGGACAGCCTGCACAGTCCACTCTGGGGAGCATCCAGCAAGGAGAGGTGCCTGATTGCTGCCAGCCTGCTGTGACTGCCAGAGGTCCTGACAGCAATCACTGATAACTGGGGTTCCTTCACCCACGGGCAGGAAAGGATACCTTTAGAGCTGTAGCGTGCAATATCGTGCTTTGACCAGTGCTCACTTCGTACAGCTAGATGGAAATCTCCATCTGATAAAGCCTATCCAAAGTGTTACCGAGAGGTTTTCTTAAACAACACTTACAAATGATTTTCTGGTTATAAATATTTGTTAGGTGTTTTGACTTCCTTCCTTATTGCTCACAGCAGAGCTGATGTGCTGCAGGTACGTTAGCAGGGCCTCACACATCTCGTTTGGCAGCAAAGCACTGGGCTGCCCCCCCCAGCATCCAGCAGCCATCCACTTAACTCATCCACAAGTTTCATTCCCTCAGCAGATGCAGTGCTGTAGGTGAGCAGCTGAAGTCCTGGGTGGACCTGGAGCCCCAGCGTGTACAAGTGGGTGGAATCAGTGCTGAGTGCAGCAGCTCTGCTTGGAAGCTGTGTGCACAGTGGAGTTGGTGTTGTGCATTGTGTTGGGAGCACACCGCAGCCCTCCTTGTGGGAGCTCAGCTGGGTTTGTAAAGCAAAATAAAAAGGAAAGAAAAAGGAAGGAGGTCAGACAGAGATCCTTAGATATCCCAGCTAGGATGCTGTTGCAGCGTGGGCTGAAAGTCATAAGGAGTCTCATTCATTTTGCACTGGAGTTCACATAATCTCTCGCATCCCTGCAAGGTACTTGAAATGTCTCAGAGGAGTTTGATGGCGCTTTGTACTTCACCAGCACTGCGTGCAGTTGGGGTTCAACGTTGCATGCAAAGGTAGGGCAAAAAAATTGCATTTATCAACCTTGTGGTTCTTTAGGTCCCTCACTGCTATGAGTAATGAAGTCAGTGATGCTACTGAGTGATGAGGGTGCCAGGCTGCCCTGTTTTCCAGGCACTCAGTTTCACAGTGGTCTTGAAACGAGCACCATGAGACATGAGGTTGCTTGGTGGGCAATAGCAGCTTGCTGAGGAATGCAGTGTGTGGGAAGGCCGTGTCCCCTCAGTGCTGACTATGGGGTCTTGTGAAGAGGTGACGAGGTTACTGTGAGCCACAGGGAGGTGGCATTGGGTTTTGGAGATGGTGTGATGTAAAGACAGAGGAACCGAAAGTATCACATTGGGTGTGACGTAGGGAAGTCTATTCCAGCAGGCAGTCTTTGAAAAATGTGTGCGTGAGTCGTGGTGGTTGTTGTGGTGGAAGCACTGGTGGGTCTTCAAGAGCGGGGTCTGGAACACTGAAGATGTGACTTCGTGCATCTCCTCCCTGCACAAGCTGGGAGCAAGGTAAGGGCAAGTTGCCTTGGGGCCCAAAGGCTGCATTTGTGGTTGGCTGTGGTGTGCCCAAGCAGACAGAAAGGTGATCTCAGAGGTGTTAGTATGTGTGTACCTCCCAGCAGATGTGACATAGCAGCGCTCAGAGGAAACGCATTTAAAATGTTTGAGTCCTGTGGGAGCATGAGTCCACGTGTTGAGCTTTGGAGCTGGGACTGACATCCTGGACAGACAGACAGATAGGTTAGGTGTCTGCTAGCCTTTCCCAGCAGCCACGCTGCTTGCTGCTGGCACTGAGGAGCTCTGGCTCCCTGGACACAGGGACGCTGTACCCTGGGGGCTCGTCACCTTCCACGTGATGCGTCCGATGTGACAGGGAACAGAGGCTTCTTTGTTGCTTGGGTTGAGCTGCCCGACCAGCAGAAATTGGACTGAAATCAGCAGTTTGCATCCCGTGCCCTTTCCAGATCCGGCTGCCTTTCTGCCTGTGCACTCGAGTGTGAATTTCTGGCTGCTGCGCATGTGCTCCAGGCTCACCGCTCCAGTGCTGTGGGAGAAAACTCTTGTTCCTCCCCTGTAATGCCACATGAGCCTAGGGGCCTGATACTGGGGGACTGTCTGCTCAAACTGACACTCATGTAAGCATGGTGAAGTAACCAAGGTTTTTCATTCTTTGTCTTGATTTTCCATGTCCCAGGAGGGCTAAATAGTGGATAGGAGGGTTAAGCAGAAGGTGAAAGAAGGGCAGCATAAGAGAGAGGGGTGTGGGGCAGCAGGGGATGGGTATGGATGGTGGATGTTGGGCAATCACAAGATATGGCCAGGCCATCTGTCCTTGGGCTGCACACGGCCACTGCCTGCGTTCCACAGCCTCAACAGGCCAGGGCACAGAGTGGATGGAAGGGAGCTCATTGCTGCTCATATACAGAGCACACGGATAATTTTCTGCAGCAGCTGCTCCCTGGCACAGAGAGGGGAAAAATGCAGGCACTTCCAGCGTGTTGCTTCTCTGGAAAGCTTGGTGGACATAATGGAAAGGTTTTAAACAGCAAAACCTGCAGTTTTTCCGCTCGCAGCTCTGCATTGCTGCAGTCAGAAGGGAGCTGTGTGAGCTGGCCTTTGCTTCTGTGCCGGGGCATTGCACAACTGTCGGGCTGGAGCTGATCCTACATGCCTGGAAGAGAACACAGGCGTGCAAAAAGCCAACTTTTTCTTATCTTGTCTTTTTTTTTTTTTTTGTGGTAATGCTTGCGTGATTTATCTCATCTTTCATTGCTGATCATATTTGCTTTCTTAAAGTGTTTCTTTCAATAGATAATGGAGATAAATCTGCTTAGTTTGAAGAGAGCACGTTCCACAAACCTCGTGCCAACCATGTGGGGATGGGCCTGCGGCCAGGCCAGCCTTTCCCCTCAGGTCTGATGTGACCAAAACAGAGCAACTTCTCCTCCTCTGCAGCCTCCCTGGAGGCTTTGGTTGGTGTGGGCTCAGGTTCTGGGCATAGTAGGCCTTGGGGCAGCGCTCTGACAGTGAGAAGAGACTGCAAAACCAAACCTGGGCTGTCAGCATGGGTGTGATTTCCAGTACTGCTCCCCAGTAGTTTTCTCCCCAGCTCTGACAAGACCTTTCCGATTGCTGTGGAGCATGCAATACCCAAAAGCAGCAGAGCTTTGCTAACCACAGCATGACTAAGGATCTCCAGGAGGCTGTCCAGCCCATATGGCCTGATATGTTGGGAGCCCCAGCACGGCTCCTTCCTGTCCATATCCCTTTGCAAGATGAGTCTGGGACTGAGGTCACAGTTTGGATGGCCTCGGTGGCAGCATTTCTCAGGATTCATGACGCCCATGTCACCTACATGGTATCTGGTCTTCAGCTGAGCAGTGCAGGGCAGGTGTGGTGACCCTCATAACTGAAGCACCCAGCCCCATGTGAACCAGTGTGCTCCTCAGACCTGCTCCTGACCTCTCTTGCCGTCTATCTCTTCTAGGAACCTGTGTGAAGTGCAGCAAAGGGGTGTATGGAGCCAACCAGGCCTGCCAGGCCATGGGCAACCTCTACCACGATGGCTGCTTCACCTGTGGAGCCTGCAGTAAGTAACCCTGCCTGGTGCTGCTCAAGGGCTCGAGCCCTGTAATGGGTTCGTCTGGCGAATATTTTCTGGTGTAAGGAGGAAAACAGAAGGATGCGGTTATCCATTTGTCTGCCAGCTGGAGGCTGCTGCAGCTGTGTGCCTCTGTGGCAGCGCTCGCTGCTTGTTTTTGAATAGATTCTTGCTAGGCATTTAGGAAAGATATTTCGAATTGTGCTTGTTTTCTGCTTTCTGGTGTGTGGGGAGGTTGTTTTCATTCCTTTGTCTCTCAACTATAGCCACATTTTCTTATTTATATGAGTGCTTTGTTTCAAAAGTGGCAGTAAGTATTGCCCTAACTAGGACTCGGGGCTTTTTGGTGTCCAGAAAGACTTTACAGCTGTTGTGCCACCACATTAGACAGCCAGCTGCTGGCAGGATGCTCTCTGCATGTCAGTACTCACCTCTGCATGGTGGGCAACCGAGTTCACCGTTAGCTGGCAGTCTCCTGCTGCCAGAAACCACATGTTTAAAATAAATAAATAAATAGAAAAAGAGGAGTTTTGCTATGGAGCTGGGTTGAGAAACCGGGCTTGTTACTTCAAATTGTGTTTGTAAGGTGGTGGTTTTGAGTTTTGTTATGTTTCCCCCCAGTTAGTAGCGTATTTTTAGAAATGTTGCTGTGTATGTGGCAGTTGTAAAAATAATAATAATCCATCTGGTGCTCATGTATGTATCAGTTTGGTTTTCCAAGATGAGCTTTTGTGGTTTTTTTTCTCCTGTGTTGTATTTAGAAGTGTAAACTCATCAGGACTGGAAGGCCTCGTGTTTTATTTGGAGCTGCAAAGTAGGAATAAATATAGACAGATGTGTGTGCTCTCTAATAGTAGCTGAACCTTGAACTGCAGCTCATTTCCCAGCTGTCCAGCACCAACTGCCCTGCCTCACCGATGCTGTCAGTGCACTATTTTGCTGTCATCTGGCTGAAAGCAGGAAAACTGAAAAGAAAAGGGGTGTTAGCACAGGATGAGTTTCCCTATGGGCTCAGCAGCAGCAGCTTGCCCCTTTTTTCTTATGAGCTGACTTGAAATCTGCAGAAAGAATCCCTGGCTGCAGCTTCAGGGACCTTTCTCCATTTGTGCCCCAGCAGCCTCCAAGCTGCCCTTCCTCCCAGATCTTTTGTGTGACAGATAACCCAGCAGCAGGTTACGCCTGTGTTAAATTTCTAAAATTACAGCTGTGCAACTGGTGCTTTAAAAATAAACGCTTTGTGCCCTTCTTTTAGAACTGATATTATTGTCTTGAGCACAACAGAGAGATGTGTGGTTGTGGAGGTTTTAGTGGTCACTTCTTTTTCTGTATGTTTGGTTAAGAAACAGCTTTCTTCCACGTCTAACAAGGTGTGTTAGTGAGAGCTGAAAAAACAGCTGTTTGCTTCTTGTTCTGAAAGACAACCTTCTCCAGAGCTTTCCAGTGCAGGATGAAATGGTTTGTGCTTTAGGTAAGGCCAGAAAGATGGAAAGAGGCTGAGATGAGCAAAGCAGAGCTACGTTTCTTTTTTATTCAGGAATAACTGAAGCATCTCTGGTCTGAAACATCTGTGGACTGATTTTTGGGTGGTCCTGTATGGAGCCAGCAGTTGGTCTTCACAGTCCTTATGGGTCCCTTCCAATTCAGGATATTGTGTGATTCTGTGATCTCCATGGAGCTGTGCTGGGGCTTTCAAATAGGAAGATGCCAGCGGGAAAACAAAACAAAACAAGCTTGGAAGGATTAGTAACAGTGTTTCTCTGAATAGAAAATATTGTGTGTCCCTGTGAGAGAACAAGTCTACCATTTGACTCATGCTCAAGGTCTGCCATTTTCCATGTGCTTTCAGGCAGCAGTTGTCTGCTGCAGGGGATGGACAGAAATATTTTTCTCCTGTGAATGTTGTGGTAAAAAGCACTTCTTAACTAATGGCCACAATCCAGAGAGCTGCAGATTGCCAGAAATCTGCTGAGTGTCCGCTCTCCAGGTTGCGCATTGTGACTTCAGGGATGTGTTTGCTTCTTCCCTTCCCACTCCAGCCACTGGCAGCCACACAATAACAAAAAGGCCATACCGTGCAGATCAAGGAAATGACTTCTCCCCTTCCCTCCCTGCTCCCAGGCGATTTGTTGGTAAAAGAGAAGAGGAAATGTACTTCAAATGCTGCACGTTTCTGAGAGCGCTGCTCCCTTCTTTCCGGCCTCTGCGCTCCCTGTCGCGCTGTTGTGCGCTCCGTGTTGGGTCAGCCTGCCAGCATCTCCTGAGTCCTTCCTAGCCACATGATCGTTTGAGTTGGAAGGAACCCTTCGAGGTCATCTAGTCCAGCTCACCTGCAATGAACATGGACACCTACAGCTACATCTGGTGCTCAGAGCCCTGTCCAATCCTGACCTTGAGTCACCTTTATTGTAAAAAATTGCTTCCTCATGTCCAGTCTAAATCCCCCCTCTTTTAGTTTGAAACCATTTCCTCTTGTCCTGTCACGGTGCGCACTGCTAAAGTGTCTCCCATCTGCCATGTCAGAAGGGAGCAGGCTGCATGTTGCTACCAGTGAATGCTGTTGCTGTGCCTCAGTTTTAATGCTAGCTTTTTTCTGCCCGCAGTGACATCTCAGAGCAGGGTTCCCAGTGACTAGAATGCTGCAGCTTTACTGAAACTTACATGCATACAAACCAGGGTGCTCCTACCCTGCCCCTACCTGAGCTTCATGTCCCAGAGCCTCCCCCAAGGTGCTGGGGAGCCATGAGCATGTTTGCATGTCCCCTCCTGCCAGCAGGCCTTGCCTCCAGGCCTGCTGTGTTGGTGAAGGTGTAGCCAGGCTGAATTGGACTGCAGCTGCTCTGCTGAAGGCTGGGATGGCATGCCAGCCTGCCCTGTAGTTGTAAAACAAGCCCACTGTGAGGAATCCCCCCCCTGCACAAATTGAAATGGTTTCCATCATGGGTAAAGTGCCTTCAGTGCTCTGCACCATGAAGTTGCTGTGGTAAATGTGATGAGGTTTTTCTAACTGCCAGAAAAATATACATTTGTCTGGACAGTGTCGCCTGCCTGGCTGCAAAGCACGTCCTGAGCAGCACATGTGGTAACTCTGCTTTCTATCTGAAAAGTAAGTAGTTAGGCTGTGTGCTGAGGGTCAAGTGGAGTTCGTCTTGGACAGCATCCAGTGCAGGCTGCCTTTGAGAAGTGATTTCAATCCTAAAATCTGTGCTCTGGTGAAACACTGAACATCTCCCCTCCAATAAATAAAATACACCAAATTACCTATTAAGGTAAAGCATACTGTCCTCCAGATATTTATATCTGCCTTCTTGCTGTTTTCAGTTTAGCAAGGATTTCTAATTTTGTTCTTAGTTGGGTTTGTGTCCAGATGGTGCCTCGGTTTCCCAGACACACAAAGCTGAGTGGCTCTGAAGGGTTGGGTGCACCAATGCCTCCTGGTGCCGAATTTCCTACACCCTGTATTTCCTGCTATGTATATGTTCAGAGATAAATAGTAGAAGAGAGCAATCGGTAGAGCAGAGTTATGCATATGCTACAGGGTTCAGTTGTCAGGAAAAAAATGGACTGTATTATCTGAGCCACAGGCATGTAATGCAGAAAATTTGGCTTAGAGGTCAAAACAACAGATTTAGAATGATTACTTTGGCATCAGAGTCTCGTTTATCTTCTTGTTTGTTACAAGGCAGGCACACAAACAGGGCAGCTTTCTGTGGAGGGGGAGAGGGGAAAACATTGTGGTCTCTCTGCGGCTCTGGTACTGCATAATATCTGCCTTACATGAAGGCTGTGAAAGTCGATTCAAAAAACATCCTCAGAAGTCAGACAGCTGTTTGCTACAGGTTTGAGGCATCTGCTTGCATCTTGCTTTTCTTTCAGTTGGTCGGACAAACATGTTGACTTATCAGTTGGTTTGTTACACATTAACCTTTCAAGATTCTGTGTAATCACTCACTCAGAACACTGAAGAACACAGGTATTTCCAGGTGTTGGTATTTATTATTTAGCTAGGAAGGAGCCCTTATAAATGTTATTTACCTTATGTTGCTTTAGGACTTCTTTCTAGGACTCAGGTAGGCTCTGATCCGACAGCTCCAATTCTGCTCCCCACGCACTTGGGAGCACGTGGTTCTTGTGCTCATGCTGTTGGGTCCTCAGAGGAAATCTGAAAGCTAAAAAAGTGCAAGGGAAGTGTCAGAGATGACTATGAAGGAAATCAGTAGGCGAGCACGGAAGTCAGAAAGAAAGAACTGATTGCAAGGTGGTCTGAACAAGGGTTTGACATTCAACTGCAGCAGGAGAACCTACAGCAAAACCAGGTTTTGTCCCCTTGTTGCAGAGAGGTGGAGATCTTCACATTGCCAGATTGCAGGGTTTGACCTTTGGCATGCCTGCATGACTTCTATTTAAGCTCAGATCTCTACTGATGTCTGTGTAAGGGTAACAGGTTGCTATTCCAGCAGCAGAGTTTGAAATAACACCAGCTGGCTGCCTCTCACTACATTTCACAATGTAGTTGTGTGTAGAGGCATCAAGGGTCATTTACTGAACAAGGTAGTAAGGTATTGCATCAGTTTAACCGCAAGCATCATCCTCTGCTTGTGCTAATTAGTCGTGCAGCAGTGATTATTAAGCACAGCTACGTGGAGCTGTGCAGCTCGTGGTGTCTTTGGGCTCATTTTGTTGTGTGAGCGTGCCCTGTGCTGGTGTACAGCTCCTGGAACAGCAAGGCCAAGGTGTTCTTTGGCACCTGTAAATACTGCTGCAAGCAAGTGCAGCGTAATCTTGGGCAGGCAGACTGACAGCCCTGGGAAGTGAGTTCCCCTCCATGTGTGTGTGCTTGTCTTTAGATGCAAAAGCTGCTCCAGCATGGGCAAGACTTGCTGCTTGTATCTGGCTCATGCAGGCTCCAAACACAAAACCACTGCGCTGATCGGCACGCGTGAGAAGTGTGCGGGCCTTCAAAGCGGGGAGTGTTAGGTGTTGCCAGGAATCCTCCCTCAGCATCCCTTTAATAAAATTATCATGTGATAGGCCGTGCAGGAAATGATGCATTTTTTAGCAGGAGTAATCTCAGAAGAGATTCAGACGTGCCAGGCTGTACAGGCTGTTGGGAGACAGAGCAGCATCAGCGCTTGTTTCCGCTCCAGTCTGAGTGCTGCTTTGTTCTTATTGACTTTCTGTCTTTGAGCTCTCAGCTTGCTAGTGAGAAACCCCTGCGGTGTGGCAGCCACACTTGCTGTGCAGGAGAAAATCTAGAGCAGCTACCATAGCAAGGCAGTGCTATGTGTTCCACCTCTGGCCAGATCCTAGGGCAGTGCTGCTGTGAGGGCTCAGCACAGCCCTGAGGTCCCCAGCAGATATCTTAAAAACGCTGCCTGTTAACAAAAAGCATAATGTTGGTTGTGCTGTGCCATAAGGATTTAGGTGTGGTGGGACAGAGTGCTAGATGATCATCTCCAGGTTCCCCTTGCCTGTGGAAGCTTGGACCTGATGATCTTTGGAGGTCCCTTTCCACCTGGGTTGCTATGATTCTAGGATTATAGGAGGTTCCTCATAATGTTTTAAGCAGTATCTGTGGATAACTTACTAGGTGCTGTCTCAGGTTGCACTGTGGCCTTCTGTACTTAGAAAAATTGTTCTCTTGCCTAGCTTCGATGCAAGGCTACTTCTGTGGTCAGAGAGTGAAGCGGTGCATTTAATTCTGCCACTCTGAGGAGGTTGCTGCTGTGACTGCTTGTGGTGCTGGGAACAAGAGTAGTACGTAGGGGAGGACATGAAATTCCCACCTCAAAACCTTGTCCAGTCACAGCTTTGGCTTCTCCCTGTGTGCTTCCTACCTTGCTGCATAGTCACAGAATCTTTCAGCCTGGAAAAGACCACTAAGATCACCTAGATCAACCACCATCCCACCCCCACCATGCCCGCTGCCCACATCCCTCAGTGCCACATCCACACGGTCCTTCAACACCTCCAGGGACGGTGACTGCACCACCTCCCTGGGCAGCCTGTGTCACTGCCTCACTGCTCTCTCTGAGAAGAAATTCTTCCTAATGTCCAGCCTGAACATGCCCTGGTGCAACTGGAGGCCATTCCCTATCACTGTTACCTGGGAGCAGAGGCCGACCCCCACCTCACCACACCTCCTTTCAGGCAGCTGTAGAGAGCAATCAGGTCTCCCCTGAGCCTCCTCTTCTCCAGACTGAACAATCCCAGCTCCCTCAGCCGCTCCCATAAGACTCGTGCTCCAGATCCCTCACAGCTTTGTTGCTCTTCTCTGGTCACACTCCAGGGCCTTGATGTCCTTCTTGTAGTGAGGGCCCAAAACTGAACGCAGCACTTGAGGTGTAGCCTCACCAGAGCTGAGTACAGAGGGACGACCACCTCCGCATCTCACAGAGGGCATTCCTTGGGGAGGTAGAAACTGCCCTCCTTTTTCCTGTGTATGCTTGAGCACTTTGGAGGCAGTCCTTTGGTGCAGGGCTGGGAGGAAATCACTGCTTGCTCCCAGTGCATGTGCATTGTGGGGGGCAGAGCAGCTGTCTCTGGAGCAGAGGCTGACTGAGCATGGGGTCAAAAGCCAGTGCTGGAGGTCTCGGAGAGTAACGCTGGGGTTCCCTTAAAATAGAAGCATTCAAATGTCTTCTCACAATGGTTTGCCATTAGCAAAGGAGAGGTGCTGCTCTGTTACGTGGCCCGCTGTGGTTTTGCAGTGTTTCCCCTTGAAGAGCCATTTCTGCCTTTGCCTGTGGTTGCTTTGCTCGTATGGGCAGTCGACCTTTTGCTACATCCTCCAAAGTGTGCTTTTGGCTTTCAGCTCTTGGGTATTTTGTTTTTCCTCTGAATTTGTTTTTACTGCTTGAAATGTTGTGAGGGTGCAGAGAGCGTTTTGCAGTTTTACAGTCCAGCTGATGCAGCCAAAAGAGACAGACTGGTAATGGGGCTGCTTTCTTGGCACAGTTTTTCCTGCCCTTTTGCCCACAGGTTCACAAAGACTTTGATCTGAACTGGGTTACCTGCCTGTTGGTCACAGCTGAACTAGGCTATGTGGGGGCCTCTAAGTGACCCTTTTGTGCAGCCCCAGTCTCAGAGCAAACATTGTGTCACATTCACTGCCACATGCAGCTGTGGTGGTAGCCAGTAGAAGTGGGACAGATACCAGGAATGAAGGAGAGCTCTGATGCTCTGCTTAGTGTGGGGCACACAGCAGGAGCCGTACAGTGTGGTGTCAAAGTCAGCATCCACAGAAAGCACCACAAAAACATGTACTGGCTGGGCCCCGGTGGGTCTTCTGTGCTCCGAATCATGGTATCATAGAATGGCTAGGATGGGAAGGGACCTCAGAAACCATCCAGTCCCTCTGTTGCAGGTAGGGTTGCCAACCACTAAATCAGGCACTGGATCAGATTGCTCAGGGCTCCATCCAACCTGACCTTAAACACTTCCAGGGATGGAGCATCCACTGCTTCTTTGGGCCAACTAGTCCAGCACTTTACCAGCCTCTCAGTGAAAAACTTTCCTTTGACATCTGATACAAATCTCCTCTCTTTTAGTTTAAATCCATCCCCCCTTGTTCCATCACTATCTCCCTATGCAAAAAGCTGATTTCCCTTCTGTTATAAGCTCCATTTAAATATTGGAAGACCATAATGAGGTCTGCCCTCAGCCTTCTCTTCTCCAGACTGAACAAGCCCAGCTGCCTCATCATGTTTTCGTAGGAGAGGTTCTCCAGTCCTCTGGTCATCTTTTGTGGTCCTCCTCTGGACCCCCTCCAAAAGCTCCACAGTTTTCTTGTGCTGGAGGCCCAAACCTGGATGCAGTACTCCATCCAGGGGGTGCCTTGCAAGGGCAGAGAGGAGAGAGACAATCCCCTCCCTCATCCTGCCGGCCACCCCTCTTTTGACACAGCCTGGGGTACTGTTGGCCTGGGCCATAATGCATACTGCTGGCTCATGTTAAGGTTTTCATCTACCAGGACTCCCAAGTCCTTCTCATAGGGCTGTTCTCAGTGAGTTCTTCTCCCAGTCTGTATACATATCTGGGATTGGCTTGCCTAAGCGCATTTGGCCTTGCAGAACCTCATTAAGTCCATATGAGCCCATCTTTTGAGGGACATCTTTTGATGTCCCTTTGGATTGTGTCCCTTTAGATGGCATCCCTTCCTTCTACTGTATCAGCTGCACCACTCAGCTTAGTGTCATCTGCAAACTTGCAGAGGGTGCACTTGATCCCATTGTCTGTGTCACTGATAAAGATGCTGAAGAGTTCTGGTCCTAAGGCCCCTGGGGGACATCACTTGTCACCTGCAAGATCTGGAAACTGAAATCCTATTCACCTGCCATTGGTAATGTCCAAATCTTACATCTGCAGCACTCCAAGAAGGACTGGTTTATAATGATAGAGGCTCAGGGCTGGCAGCATGAAGTGGATGCAGTAGCAGTTGCCAGCCTGCAGTGAGACTTGCCCACCTGCTGTGCAAATGCCAGAGGACTTCCTCCATGCTCAGATAAGGGAGAAGTGAAGTCCTTGCTGCCTCTCTAGCCATGCAGAGCCCTGGAGTCCAAACACAGCCATGCATCATTACACGCATTGAGAGCAATCTCATTTTCAAACATAGGTTTGGGACCCCCATTGTTCTAACTAAGAATAGAAAAGCAACTTCAAAAGAGAACCAGCTCCCTAGCGAGCAAATGAAGGATTGCCCAGCATCCCCCCTTAGCCACTGCAAGTCCCTGGTAAAGCTCTCTCTGTGCATCTTCAGAAGATGGACAAAAGCACTGACATCCTGGCAGTGCAGCCCTGTGGTATCCTGTGGTCAGCTGCTAAGTTAAGTGTGTTTGTTTACATGAAAGCACTGATGACTAAGCTTGCAGTGTTCTGAAATTGGTGCTGAAGTGACCTTGAGGCCATGCTGGAGGCTCTGCTGCTAGGTAGGTCAGTCCAGGAGGGAGCAGAACATAAAAGCATGCAGCTCAGGCTTCCTGTTGGGGGAGTGGATGAGAGGGTTGAAATGCTGAAGAACTGTAACTATCTGATTTCTTTCAATGAGACATTAGCTAAGTTCAGGAGGAAGTGAAAGTGAAATGCAGTCAGGAGCTGGCAATTTAGGACATGTATTAGAGCAATTGCTTCTGATAAAGAAGAATCATGCCATGGTGTTCCTAGGTGCATCAGGGGTTTGTGTTGATCAGAGGACTGTGCAGTGCTGGCTGCAGTGGCTTCTCCAAAGGCCTGTCGCCGTCAGTCCGGACCTATGAATGTCACCAGGTTAAAAATACACTGGGTACAGAAAGCCCCGTAAATGCTTCTTTTGTCACCACAGAGGAATGGCACAGCAGCAGCGATCCAGGCTTCAGCTGCTCTGCTGGATGAGTACTGCTGGACAGTCAATGAACATACAGGTGATATAGTATATTTGAGAGCTTGGCTTATGTGATTGTTATACTAGAGCAGAAAAGGACACTCACCCTATCCTGGGCTCATGTAGGGAACTCCGGTGGATTGAATCTCCAGAAGAGATCCTTCCCTCCTGGCAGTCAGCTCTTAAATGGGGCTAGGAGAGGTGCAGCCAGGCTCCAGCCCTTCCTCGCCTTCGCCTGTGCTCCTGTGGCTGACGCAGTGCTCGCCTCAGATGATCAGTCAGAGGTTCAGGCCGTGATTCAGCAGCCCCATACAACTGCTCACACACTGCTTAGGGCTGCTGCCCAAAGAAATACCCTCATCCTGCAGCTCCGTGCATGTTTTCCCTCACCACTGCCCACTTGTCTTTAAGGAGAGATGTTGCATACGAAGGGGAAGGCATTTGGGAAGATCACTGGAGCCCACGCTGTCACATAATTTAAGATTGAAGCTAAACATTTCTGAGCTCTGCCAAAGTTGGAGCAGCTTTGGAGCCTTGGTTTCCCATGTAACTTTATGAGGTGTTTCCTGGCCAGAGAGTGCCCTCTGGTGTAGACAGCAGATGGCAAAGGCTTTAGTTTAGTGAAGAAACTCTGCTTGGCTTCTCCCTTTTCTTAATGTTCAGCAGCCGGCATGATTATTGCTTGAAGGCTGCCACATGGTCCTAAAGCACCAAGAGGGTGAATCCAGACCTTATGTCTTCCACATCTGCAAACCAAGCCAGCCAAGGCTTCCATTTAGGAGTAGCAGTGGGAGCCGTTTTACTGTACTGTAGTTGTAGCTGTACTTTGTGGAACTGAAAACAGAATGCAGATGCAAAGCATAAACACAAAAATTGTAGTAAATATAAATGTATATGTATACACATGTTTCCCATGCGTAGAGTCTCTTCTTGGAAAACTGTCATCTTGTCTCTGCTAGGACATTCTGGAGGTGGAGGCTCTGCTCCAGCTGTGGGACTTCTGTGTTCTGATGTCCTTGCTGTGGGTCACTTCTCAGTTATCACTTCTCAGCACCCAATTTTTGCTCACTTTTTCTCCTTGCTCTCTATTGACCTTTTCCTTCTGCTTGTGTTTGTTTTTTCCTTAGGTCGGAAGCTGAGAGGAAAAGCCTTTTATTTCGTCAATGGAAAGGTGTTCTGTGAGGAAGATTTCCTGGTAAGCACACAGCTGACCCTTGTGCCCCCACCATGTCTCAGCCTCCGCAGGAGACGCACAGCCTTTCTCCTTGGTGGCTCTGCTTGTGTTTTGCACAGCTCCTGCACAGCCTGGCCATTCTCCCCTGCTCACTGGCAGACCAGACTGAGCAAATTGGCCAGCTCTGAGACATGGTGGCTGCCCACATGTGGTACTGCAAGTAGCTGAGTGGAAGGCCATGGTGTCACAGTGTAGAACCCAAAGCAGAGCTGGAGCTTCTTGGGATGGCATCTTCAGAGTGTGTCTTTGTTACCATTCCTAGGAGATAGGAGCAAGATGAATGGCTGCAGAAGAATGAATGAGGGAATTTCCTTTCCCAATGAACTACTTTTGCTTGGCATCCTAACGTATATCTTTCTATTAGCCTCAGTGGCTTTGTGTGAATGTATTTAAGTGTGAACCAATTCCGTGGCCCAAGGCTGGTAGAGATAAGCATCACTGCAGCGATATTACAGAAAATACAAAAAACCATAGCCCCTCACCTTACCCCCAGGACCTTGTAGATTAAACCATCATTGAGATTTGAAAAAGTCATATTTGCCTACTTACTGTAGGAGTGTGGTGATTTCTATCAGAGAGAAGTAAATTGATCTTCTTTTCTCTCACCAGTATATTCTGCACAGGCAGAAAATGGAACCATTGGTTAAATGCATCTCAAATATTCAGTTTTTCCAGTTTGCCATTCAGAAAGTCTGAAACCTTAGACAGATAATGTGTAGTGCGTGAGTTGTTTGTTGGGGGATGACAGTCAGTTCCTTATATTTAGCTTTAATAGACCTAGAAAGGTGTAACTCAAAGTAGAATTTGACAAATGTTGTGATATGAGCATGTGATAAGTACAGTTAAGCTCCTGTTTGTAGATTCCTGTGGTCAAATAAAGAATTAAATCTTACGAATAAAGAATTAAGTCTTACGAGTAAGTGACTTATTTGGATCTGCATTTATAGTATTTGCTTATATCCTAAAATAAACTTAGGACTTGAAGGTTACAGGACCATGTATTCCTTCTGAACACTGCAAATCTGGTGTCTTAATAGAATGTTCCCTCCACAGCTTCATATACTGAAAACAAAAACAATAGTGGAAAGTTTAGTTTGTGTAAGGAGTACAGGAAAAGGCCAAGCAAATAATTCCCTACAGTGTTCTGTTGCTTATGCTCTACTAGCCTTGTGAAATGTTAAGCCACTTCTTTTTTGTCCTTGCAGTACTCTGGTTTCCAGCAGTCAGCTGACAGGTGTTTCATTTGTGGTCATTTGATTATGGACATGGTAAGTGATTATTGCCTTATGTAAAAAATCCCACAGCTCTTTAGAAGAATGGAGCAACAGCAAAACATTTTGATAACTGGTACTGTGTGTTGTCCTTTGCTGGTCTGCCTAGTGAGAGGTGGGCAGCAGAAAGAAAATCTGCTAAGCCTTTGTTGGCTTTTGCAGGGAAGCGAAGCCGGCATCCTGCTGCATGTGATGTAAGGACTTCGCTCTCCCTGTTTTCAGTGCCGATTGAAAATGGTGCCTTCAGGTGCACAGGTTTATTTTCATAACCCTGTGCAGAAAGGAGAGGCTCTGCAGTGCTCCCTTGCTGTGGGGCATCAGCCGTGCTCTGCTGACAGTCAATTCTGTGTGCCATGTATAGTGAGTTTCGTGTACCTTGAGGATGAAGCTGCTGCCTTGTCACAGCTTCATATATGTGATGGAAGGCTCTGGACTGACTTTCTGGGGAGCCAGGGCGAGTGAACCAAGCTTCAGTTCTGACCTGTCCAGATCCTTGAAACCCACTGAATAGATGTGCACTCCCATCAGCCTGCAGCAGGTTGCCACCCATTCAGGATGTGCAGCAAGTAGGTGACATCTCAAGGCATCAGCTGGCCTTCAGCTGCACCAGGCAGCGTTTGGCTGTGGGTGATGGGACGGGAGACAAATGCATGAGCTGATGGTGTGAAACTAAAGCTGCAGCAAAGAAATGAAGACCTTCAGGGTGATCATGGCACTCCTCCCAAGCCTTTCTGATACCTGTTGTTAATTATCTTTGCTTGCCTGCTTACACTCAAAAGCATTAAAATTGGAAAAGCTGTTTTATATAGCGGTTTGAGTTCAACATGGTTTTTGTAGTCTGTGTTAATTAGAAGGCCACACCAGTGAGTACGAAGGTCTAAATCTAAGGTGATACAAAACCTAGCAATAGCAATCATTCCAGCCTCTCACAAAGAACATAGAGATGTGTTTCCTCTTTGGCCTGGTACATCTTAACTTGTGATTATACTAAGGATTCTCCACCTGTTGGCTTCAGAAATTATTTTCTTCCCTTTAAATCTTGTCACTTTTATCCAGTAATGCTAACTTTCTTCACAGAGACTCCATGAATTGCTTTCTTATCCATGCTAACAATTCAGTTCTAGGCAATCTGTACTGGTTCCAGCTGCCCTTTCTTTTCCTGTTAACTCACTTTTTAGAAGAGGTAAAAAAACCAGCACAGCACTGCTGATGAACGTGCAGCAGTGTCTGATGCAAAGCTATGAATGTGTTATTTCACCTGTATTGACTGCTCACGTGTTTCTTTCTTGTCTCTTGGTCTGTTGCAGATCCTGCAGGCTCTGGGGAAATCGTATCATCCAGGCTGCTTCCGATGTGTGGTCTGCAACGAGTGTCTGGATGGTGTGCCATTCACTGTAGACACTGAAAACAAAATCTACTGTGTCCGAGATTACCACAAGTAAGGACAAAATAACATCAGAGCAGACATGATCAACAAGCCTCTAATTTAGCTTTTCACCTACTTAGGGACTACTGATCAGTGAAACAAATAGAGGATTAGAAGCCAGGAGCTTGAGAGTGGGGTTAGACTCTAGACTCTCCTGTTGCCCTGCTATTGGCTTCCTGTGTAACTGAGAAAGTCACTTAACTCCCAGGCTTAAGCTGCACCTTCTGCAAAGCAGAGAGTGTTTAGTGGTCTCTGAGGTAGGTGAGAAAGAGTGCTTGTGAAGCATTCTGTGATGTGAGACATTAGTCTGCTCTGAAGGAAGACTGTGAGGAGTCAACACGAGCTGCTCTGGAGTAACTGCAGAGCTGAGTTTCAAAGAATGTTTTTAGAAATCACCACTGAACATCCAAAGGGAACTTTATCAGCTTTAAATTAAATGGCTAATGAATCCACTTGAAAAATCACTTGTCATTTTGACAGTGACATAGAAGAGCTCTGCTTTTAGCTAGTAGTTACGGGATTAGAGCAGCATACATTTTGAGTGCCTGCTTGGCTGACATGCTCTTGTTTTGTGAGCAGACAGATAATAAGTATTGCTCAAGCAGTCCCTGGAATTGTTTTATATTGTGCTTCGTGCATCACTGTTGTTCTGAAATGATTCGTATTTCCTTGCAGCTTTACTTACTGTACAAGGCCTTGAGGAATCTAGCAGTCCCTTAGTGTTTTCTCTGAAATTTCCTGCTGTGGTACAAGGCAGCTCATTCTTATTACATGCTTTTCTGAAGCCACTTCTGTTCGCTTTCTCCTCATTCTCTCTTCCAAATTTCTTAATAATAGCCAGGAATTTTACAGTGCTTTTGTTTTATTTGTTTTTTTTTTTTACTGGCACTAAATGTAAAATCTTTTTTTACCTGACTGAGCAGCATGTGCCAAGCATTACTTATAATCAATCCTAATTGAATTTGTGATCTTGAGATGTTAAGCTTTCCTGTGGATAAATTATTTACAGCTTTAGTGTTTTATCACCAACAACAGACAGGACTGTCTTTTTATGCTGATGTATAACTTGCCTTCAATTTCTTGTTCTTCTTGCAGAGTTCTAGCTCCAAAGTGTGCAGCGTGTGGGCTTCCCATTCTGCCATCTGAGGTGAGAGCTTTTATTATTTATCCCCTCTGGGGAGAAGGCATTACGTCTCAGGTCTTGCCCTCTTCCCTTCTTGACCCCATGTGAAGATGAGTGTCCCTGTGGACGTGGAGAGACAGTTGCTTCCACTGGAGTGCTGCCTTTTAAATGAAGCTCATACACTGTCCTTGAGATGTGACCTTTCCTTTGATAACACAGCTTATTCCCCTCGGGCCAGGCTACTTTATTACCTCCTGCACTATTATACTGCTGTTAGCATTGTGCACAGCTACCATTCCTTCACTTCAGAAGATGGTGGTGCTCGTGCTCGCCCTCTGGGACAAACTCATTGTCTTATTTGGAGGAGATGGGTCTTTGCCAAAGCCAGTTTAAAGTGCTGAGAAATATGATATATTGAAGCTATCCAATCATCAGGGCATGTTTTAGGATAGATGTGACCTGTAAGCAGAGAAAATTCTATGTTTCTGATGTTATGCTTTAGAAGATATCACCAGTGATAAAGCTTTAGTGTAAAAATAACTGTAGGTGGCAGGATTTATTTTGTGATTTCCAACCAATGGCCAAAATGCATTTGTTCAACACTGATATTGTTACAGGAAGCAATCTGCAGAGTGCATGTGTCTAATCCTCCCGTAATCCTCTGTAATTTCTTCTCATTTGCTTACAGGGGTCTGATGAGACCATTCGGGTTGTGTCTATGGACAAGGATTACCACGTGGAATGTTATCACTGCGAGGTAGGGCAGCAGCTTTCTAGGGGAGTAGAGGGTGCTTAAAAGTGGTAATAACTGTTATTTTCAAAATCTTCCCACTTCCAGTGGCAGTGTATAAGCAATTCAGACCTTGCACTCTGAAATCTTTTAATATCAGTGGCTGACAAAGGTCCAAATGTCAGTTCACTTGCTATCCAGTTTATTTGTTAATGAAGGAAATGTAGTGAATCAGTAAGGTTCTCTTGCTGCTGTTTGAAAGCCCTGAGCTCCAGATCACATTAGTGTATCTGGTTTCCAGACCAGACTGTTCAGAAATGCTAAGGTGATGAGTGATCCTGTCTGGTGTAAGTTATCTTCACTTATGAATGAAGTGAATGGGCAGTCAGTGGTAAGGAGGGCTTTTATGGCTGCCACAAAAATCTCAAGAGAGGTGAGCTCTTAAATATTCATGTAGGACTTCCCAGAGAGCCTTCATATGTGTGTAATGTGAATTAAAATATGTACACGTCTTCTATCATTGTGCTCATAGTGCAGTGGACAGGAAGACTGACTCTGCAGGTGAGTTTCACACCAGTACAACTGCAATTAATTTAATGCAAAGTGGTGAATTCTACCTGAGAGTGTAAGGAAACATGAGTACGTTTAAAACATGTAGGGATGCAACTCACCATGAGATAAAGCTTATGTAGTCAAACTAGTTAAGACCTATGTACACAAGGCTGCCCTTCAAAATGCCTATGTCAGATGTTTTCCTGCTCTTAACAAATACTGAACTTATTAGGAGGGAGCTGCTGGCAAGGAGCTCCTGTCCTTGTCACAACATTCTCCTGCAAGCCAGACCCCACTTGACACTGGGAGATAAACACACAGTCTAATTAAATTTGCATGACCTCTCTCTGCAGGACTGTGGGATGGAACTGAATGACGAAGATGGGCATCGCTGTTACCCTCTGGATGACCATTTGCTTTGTCACTCCTGTCATCTGAAACACATAGAGAATGGCACAACCCCAGCAGCTGTGTACCAGCGTCACTACTAGCCGACGTGGCTGACAGCTGGGAGCCCCAACCATTTGTTGTGTGACCACCCTCTGCCTACCCACCGTTGATTTTCTGTGCATGTTTTTCTCCAGTCGGCAGTTTTCCTGTGAAAGGATATGAGAGATTATTGCTGGATTCACAGAGTCTGTATGCATTTGAGTTCCAGCTGTACCAAACTCTGTCTACTCGATCAGGAATGTGGCATGTTGTCTGAACTGATTGGTTTACTCTTACGTGCCTTTTTCTGCTTCTTGGAGATTCCTTTGGGCTCATTTTAGAAGATTCTTCAGTGAAAGCACAACTTGCTACCAAGCCAATGAACTCAGATCATGCCATGCACAGTTAAAAAGCGGGAGGCTGGCTTGCCTGCCTGCTGGGAATGCTCCATCAGTCTGCTGAGTGATTCCTGACAAGAACATTTCATCACATTCTCCAGAGGACATGATATTATTAATACGAGGTTTTAGACACACTCTCTTAGTAATACTTTAGAAAATAAAGAAGTCTTTGCAAAATAGTGTGCTAAGACCTCCCAGTGCATGCCCTGAACTCTGGTATATCAAGTGTGGCTGTAAAAGCACCAACTCTCCAAGCACAGCCCAGGCGTGTTGGCTATCAGCGGGAGACAATATCCCATTTTGAACAGAACAAGAAACTGGAACAAGCTGGGCTAAGCTACTGTGATGACTGGATACGAGCTGCTGTAGAATGTCACAGCAATATACAGGGACCCGTCTGCTTTGTCACAGTGCGAATAGAGGATCATGTTTGGAAAAATTGGGATGCTGGTAGTATGGATGTGAGGGAAATCCATCCCTGTTCTTGCTTACAGAGCTCACTTTGGAAAAGAAGTTCTCCACGTACAGATATTTGCCTGATGTTTTCATGGTTTGTCCCCACAGCTCAGCCCCAGCCTGGCCACTCCTCAATGTTTACCCAGCACAAAGCCATTTTATAGTGGTGCTTATTTAGAGCTCTGGGAACAAGCTCAAGATCATTCTAAAGGCTTTGTTATAGTGGGATTTAGAGTCCAGCTCTACAACCTGTACTCGCATCAGTCCAGCCACTGGTATAAACAGATTTGCTCACACGAATAATGTCAGCTTATCTGAGTGAGGGACTGGGAGTTTGGCTCTTTTTTTCTATTCTGTTGAAAAAGCAAAGGCTGACAGTGGCACTGAGACTCTAGAAATGAGCTCTTGCTGAGAACTGGCTGTGGTTCAACCATACATCTTTTCCTATAGCACAAATGTAGCTAGACATTCACACCGTGTCATCGGAGCACCTTCAGTACTCAGCTGGAGCTGTACCTCTAGTGTTCAAAGTAGTCCTTCAGGGAAGCACAGCTGACTTGCCTTTTTAACTGTCAGGGGTAAAACCTCTTTTTTCAACCACCACTGCAGGACAGAGGGCTCTGTCCTGTGAAGCCCTGGCTGCAGGTTGCCTCACCCTCTCTCCACTCTGGCTCATGGACCTCAGGCCTGGACTCAGGGTTGTCCTTTACCCCTGCCATCATGGGACTTTTCTCCCCAACAATCAGCAGCTTGCCTTTTCCTCTCAGGCATCTCAGCAGCCCTTTTGCTGTTGTCTCTGCCAGTGCTGATAAATACTGTGCTTCTCCATTTGGAGTGTTGCAAGGTACTGTGCAAAGGATTAAACAGAAGTACGAGCATCTGCTTTAATATAGCGACTGGTAGCCTGCTAGCACCTCCTACACGTCTGCTTCAGTTTATCTCCTCTAGGTTGAGGAGCTGGAAGATCTTGGTGTGGACTTGCCTGGGGCTGGCCTTTTGTCCCACCCGGCTGGGAGCATCTCTGCCCTTAGGGGATGCTTCTTGGGATGCCAGCTGGGGCAGCTGGGCTCTGTGGCTCCATTCTTCCAGGGGACTTACGGCCCTTCAGTGATGACCGAAAGCCCGTGGTGGATATGTCCCATTGCAGTATGCAGAACAAGCCTTACCTGAGATGTTAGAAGAGGTAGAATTAATCTGAAATACATGAGCTCCCTACAGCCTTCAACTGGGCCTCCAAATGCTTGGATGCTGCTGTCTCTGAGGCCAGCTGCTGCACAGCTGATGCTTTGGCTAGCTCTTTGGTTTGGGAGCATGTTCTTAACACGTATTTTCTGACCTTCATTTTGGGAAGATCTGAAAACAATAGCAGGACTGATTTTTTTCTTTCTCTACAGTGGTTTAAAATTTTGTTTCACTCTTACAGCCCTTCCCATCCCCCTAAGATAAGCAGAAAGAAAGGAGAATTAGAGAAATAAAAGATTTTCCTTTGCAGAAAGCCCCAGCCAGCAGTTTGCAGTGAGCTATCTCACAGCAGCCTCATGCAAAGCAGTGGAAAGTTTAGCTTCTGTTTTCACAGTGTCTGGTTACTTCTGACAGCCTCTCTCTGCTCCTCTGGACCGGGAGAATGCAGGCTGTCCTACTTTCAGGTTTGAGGTCCCATGTAAATTATTAAGTGTGAATGCTCACTTTTCATGTATTTACTAAGTGCTGGAAATGACAATGTGAAGCTGTTGAAAACTGAGTGTCTGAGTTCATGGTTCTGAAGCTAAAGCATACACTGCACTGCTTTTGCTCACCTGTGCGCCTTCACTCGTTCTGCTTTTATGTGTGAGGATTTGAATTGGTTGGAGCTTTGTGTTATCCCTGCCTCCTGCCCGGTGTGGGGGAGTCGCAGCCAACGCCATGTCCCGTTTGTCAGCACGGTGAAGTGCTGGGCTAGGAGAAGTCCTTTCCACGTTTGAATTCAGAGATTCCTCTGGGCCTTCCGTGGTCATTTTGGCAAGAAAATAAGGTCAGGGCATAACTGGGCCATTTGGAACAGTTCCAGTTTGCAGCTTCTTCTACGAAAGACATATGTTAAATTCTGCCTGTCACCTGGCTTCTTCACACTGGGGTTTGCTATTCACATGGATGTTGTCTTTATTTATTAAGAAATGTGCTAGTCTAGCTTTTAATTCCTACTACAGCTTGCACTTCAGACTTGTTTTAGGGGAAGGGACGCTTGGAAGTCCTATTGTCCTGGTAAGGGGTAGCCCAATAGTTATTCAGATGATTTCCCTGAAACTTGTTTTCAGAAGTTTAATAGTTTCCAGTGTTTAATAGATTTTTGTTTAGATCATGCTGTTAAATTTCTACTGTTTGGAATCACAGAATCACAGAATATCCCGAATTGGAAGGGACCCACAAAGCGTATTGAATCCAACCCTTGGCTCACACGGGACCACCCAAAATCCAAACCCAGTGTCTGAGAGCATTGTCCAAAGGCTGCCTGAGCTCCAGCACTCAGGGCTGTGCCCACTGCCCTGGGCAGGCTGCTCCATGCCCACCATCCTCTGTCCCTCACCCCCAGCTGCGTCTCCCCTGACACAGCTCCATGCCGTTCCCCTGGGCCCTGTCGCCGTCACAGAGAGAAGCAGTGGAGTCTCATCAGCAGTGCAGTGTTAGGGTAGAGGGGAAGCAGGTTAGTATGAGGGATCTCTGTCCCTCAGGAGAAGAAAGTGTTCCCTGTTCTGATTATTAGCACTGGGCAAACGTTTCATGTCCTTGGGTTTTAGCACTGGGTCTTTGGGGACCTCCACCTGTCCCTTCCACAAGCTCCTGGCCTTGAAACATTACAGGTCCTTTTTTCATGTTTAGCCCTTCCGTATTTCCTTGGAATTTTTCCTCTTTATTATTTCAGCGACAGTAAAACCAGATCTTTGCTTAAAGGGAATGCCAAACGCCTTCCATCCTTTAGGCAGGCTCTGCCTGCATCAGACTTCAGATGCAGAGTGTCCATGCGAACAGGAAACAAATCCTGGAATCACAGTAGTTAAAGTTGGAAAAGACCACTGCGATCATCTAGTCCAAGCAGTAACCCCTCCTCCCCGTGCCCATTAACCACGTCCCCCAGTGCACATGCTGGAGCACATCTGTGCTGGAGCAGAGCTTGAGCAGTTTTGTTCCAGGCAAGGCATACCTGGGGATTCTTTGAAAGTACCACCAAGCGGAGGGATGCACGGAGAAGGAAGGATGTGAAGGAAACACATGCAGCATGGCCATGCACCCTGAAAGCAAGTTGGAGCCCAGCCAGTGGTACTTGTGCTCATTTTGTATGTTATGGCTTCTTGAAAGCATGACATTGGGACAGAGTGTTCTGCTGGCATCACTAAGCACAGCCTCCTGCAGCACAGCTCTCTGTTCAGTGCCATTGGGTGTTTATTCAAAATGGAGGCCAGCAGCAGCGGCCTGACCCTTGTAGTTTCAGTGATTAAAGGCAATATGGTGAAGCAGCGCTCAGCGTGGTCTTTCCTAACGTCTGGTCTCTGACTGTGGGAGGCGGTGAGCCGTGAGGTGGGTGTCCCACCTGCAACCAGGGCTGGCGGGGGGGGCAGCCCTGCCTGCCATGGGGAGGCCTGGGGTTTGTTTGCAATGGGCAGCAGCAGGGATGCAGTGCTGCAATCCATGGGCTGCGTTTTCCTTCTGGCAGATGAGGGAAGGCTCACAGGGAGAGCCCTGCTGGAGTGCCTCTTTCGCCCCACAGTCCCAGGCCCGTGGGGAAGCTTCTTCCATCGAGTAGGTGAAGGGATGGAGTTGAGGAGGTGCCATAGGTGGTGGGGTGAGCTTTCGGCCTGAGGAGAGCTCCTGGAACAGCCCGTCAGCTTTGCGATTTCGGAGGGGAGGCCGTAGGGGTGGCGGGCAGCACTCCTAGCTCGGAAGGGAAAAAATACCGGAGGGAAGAAAACGGGGAAAAAAAAAGAGCAGCCGAGCCAGCCAGGAGTCGAACCTAGAATCTTCTGATCCGTAGTCAGACGCGTTATCCATTGCGCCACTGGCCCTGCTCGTAAACCATCGTTGCCCAGCAGCAGTTCAGCACATTCTCCGCCCGCGCCGCGTTCCCACGGGGCGGGGCCATAGGCCGGGCCGCCGGCTGAAAAGACAGCCGATTCCGAGGCCCCGCCCCGCCCCGCCTCACCGAATCTCCTTGGGGCGTGGCCGACCGCCCCACTCTGCTGCTGCCAATCCCTGCGCGTTTCCTTGGCACGCCCCCCTCTGCCCGGGGTGGTGTCACCGTTCCGCGACGCCCCGGCGGCTCGAGGAGCTCCGCGGGGGCGGGATTAGCGCGGGCGTTCGGCCAATGGCGGGGCCGGCCTCTCGGCCCGCGTCCTCCCGCCGCCTCCCATAGGGCGCGCCCGACCGTTCTCTTGCCCGAGGAGGTTTGTCCCGCGCGAGGCTCCGTCGCCGCAGGCCGGCGGGACGCGTCAGCCCGGCGGGACGCGTCAGCCCGGCACGCAGGCGGGGAGCGGCCGGCTGGGAGCGGAGCGGGACCGGCGGCGGCCGGAGGGCTACAGATGGCGGCGGCGGCGGGACCGGCGGCGGCGGCGTCGTCCTACGCCAACCTGAAGCTGTGAGTGAGGGCCGGGGGGGGGCAGGGAGCGGCTCCGCCACCTGAGTGAGGCGAGGGCGGGGCGGCGGGCGGTTCCCCTCGGCCCGCCCGGGAGGAGGGCGAACCTTTGAACTTTGCGGTCGCGGACCTTCGCTCGGTACCGCGGTAGCGGTTACGTAACCGGGGCGATGCCGGCCGGGCGGCGCCGAGGCTTTCACGCCGAGCGGCTGATAGCCGTGGGCCGGCGGCCGTGAGCGCTGCCTGCGGGCGGCCAGAAATGGCTGCGAGGTGCCCTTGTGAGCCCGAGGGCGCTGCCGGCCGCCTGAGCTCCGCGTCTGCTCTGCGAGCTCTGCGCTCAGTGCAGCGCTGTCTGAGAGCGATTCTTAGGCCTGACCTTACGGTTCCGTTTAATGGCCGTGTTTGGGATCAGGGCATACGACTCCGTCCTTGGAGACCAGCGCACGCGGTCTACCGTAACGCTGTTGTACGTACAGCAGTCTCTGGGCTTCTCCCCTTGTTGTGGTCCTCTCTGTGTGAGGATGCTGGAGGCGGCTGGTCTCCTGTGTGCAGAAGCCTCGATGCTGACTGAGAGCTCTGCCGTGTGGCACGGAGCTCGTTGCTGCTCTTGTTGCTTAATGCTGCTTGACTTTCTCTGAGCTGAACTTGATCTTTTTGCCTGCGGAAGAGGGAAGGTGAGTTGTGCGAGCGGCCGCTGTGCATCCTGTGACACACAGACCTTCTTGGCAAGGCTTTTTTTTCTTAAAGTAAAAGCACTTGTCTGGATACGGCCTCATAAAAAGTCTTTGGGAGGTCAGAGGGCACTGCACGGAGCCCGTGGGCTGTAGTGCGTGCTGCAAGGCCCTGCTGCAAGAGCCAGCTCTGAATGCAGGCCTCTTGCACACTGTGTTGTCACAAGCAGGGACAGGACACAAAGCCTTCATCTTCAGTCAGGTGCAAGCAATGCAGGTTAACATGTTGCTGTCAAGCTTCTCTGCTACCAGTGTAACTAGTTGAGTTGCAGCACTGGTTATCGAGCTGGTTAGTAGTGCTGCAGCACTACAGTAGTATACAGCCGGTGCTTTCTGCCTGTCTGCATTGAGAGAGAAGCCCAGAAGTGCATTTTTGTCTTTTGGGTTTTGTTTTCCTTAAGCTGAGCTTTCAGTACTTGGGTAACGCCTCTGTAAAGAACTGCTGCGTGCTCCCATTGCTTCGTCTGCCACCATGGAGCTCAGGGCTGTTGATGTGGAAGGGCAATGAGTTACGCAGTAAATTGTCATCTGAAATGAAGTATAGCTGGAAATAATTATTAAGAGACTGTGCCTTTAATATGTCACAATTCTTTTTAAAAGATATTTCTGTTGGTTTGGTGGTGGTTTTTCATAAAATCCTGGGATTGTACTTTTTTTTTTTTTTTTTTTTTTTTTTTTCCCAGCAATTATTTCTCCATGGGAAATGTTCCAGTTCTTGCGCTGTCTGTGCTTGAGGAGTAATATTTATTGTAGGTGTATAATTAGAACACCTGCTCACCTAGAAAATCTGGAATCTCTGGAGTGCTGCAACCATCAGTATGTTAGCACTGTTACTTAACGTGCTGCTGGAGCTGTGTCTTGATAACGTCTTTCCTGTAGCCCACTGCTGACTGCTTTGGTGCTTGAGCACAGCAAATGCATTGCGCAGTGCAGGATGTGCTTTTGGCTTGTTTTATTGCAGAGTTCAGAGGCTGCTCTCAGAAAGCTTCCTGCATTAGAGTAATGTTACGTGTTTATGGTGAAATAATCAATCACTGAAGTAAGGGCTTGGCTGTTGAGGTATGGAAGGCTGAAGTGGTATTGAGTGAGGTTCTGTCTTTGGTTCCATCAGGCTGAGATGGATTCTGTGTCATGCCAAATCTGGATGTAGGAATACTCTTGTCTGTTAGATCAGCCTAATTACGACGTAGGATGCAGCTCTGCCTAGTATTCATGATGTACAACACTGTACTTTGTAATAAAAACAGAGTAAGTGAAGCATCACAACATACACAAACCAAAAGAGACCATCTCAACTGTCAGTGGAAACAACCCTGTAAGTGGTGTAAGCAAGTGTTATTTTCCTTCTATGTTTCTATTATGGTAAGAATCGATGCTTTTTGTAGTGCAGTCTTGTGACTTGGATTGGGAAATGAACAGCTGTTGTTTTGATATTGATTTTTAGGAAGGAAGAGCAATATCTTCACAAAGTGATTCACAAAGCAGCTGGTAAATACAACAGAGGTGTTTTTTTTCCTTATGAAGGCTGGGAGTTGCAGCTCATGGCTTTTGAGGGAGGATGACTTTCTTTGCTCGCTTATCCTGAAGCGCAGGAAAATGGTGAACTTGAATTCGATGAAGAAGGATAGAGAATTTCTTGTAATACAGTTAGCTACTAAGGAAAACAGCAAGTATTGAAACTTTCTCCCTTAGGGTAATTTCAGGGTATCTTTGTTTTTATAGAAGCTTCCAGGAAGATCTGCAGGTAAACCACTCCTCCTGTGGCACCAACCTTGTTCCCATGCAAACGCATGACTCGGATTCTACTGAAATTGCTTCAGCAACAAGGGCATGTAATTAAAACTCATCACATCTTAATTGTTCATAGGCAAGCTTGTCCTTTTTCCCTTTCTCCAGCCTGCATTGAATGACCTCTCATCTGGGCATTAAAAATGCCTCTAGCATCTGAAGCCTACGCTACAACACAATGCTGAGCCCAGCTCTGGGGAGGACAGGGACTAATTTGGTTTGAGCCTTTTAGTCATCTTTTACTGTGCTCCTGGAAGTTCTCATCTGTCAGTGCCCAAGGTGATTTTGGTAGTGGCAGTGCTTCAACTGGATAAACTGGAAAACCTGAAGGCTTCATTTCAATGGAGGTTTCACTGAATTGTTGTTTTGCACCTTAAAGGCAAGATTGTTGAAAGTGTTCTGATTGTAGCCTCCGTGCTCCCTTTTTTTTTTTTTTTTTTTTTCTTTTTTGAGTGATTCTTCAGCAACATGAGGTGAAATAATTAAAAAGGACCTTTTATTTAAAAAAAAATAATAAAATTGAAATTTCCAAGATTTGTTTTCTTTGTATGTCTTCTCGAAGTCTCTTACAGGTACTTTCCCCTCAGCTTTGAATTGTAAGGATGAAATCAATCCTACAGGATGAATTGCTGTATCTCTTGGCAGCAGTTTGCACACATTTCTAAATTGGGGAAGACTTTCTGAATGTGCTACAAGCCACCCTTAGTAGTACTTGAAATGTGAATTTGATGGCTGCAGTGCACTGACATCTTTCCTGTTCTTGAATGTAATGAGCTATCAGTGCCAAATATTTTCATTTATGACTGTTCCTTAGCTATGCTCAGCAATAGTCTCTGACAGCGGTGGTCCTTCTGTAATGCAAAGTAGATGAGAGGAGTTCAGATCTTGGGAGGGTTTGTGCTCTTGAGCTGTGATGGAAGCAAAGTATTTATGCGAAGAGTTGTTGCTGTTTTGGCAGGTTAGAGATAGCAGTGACTGCATAGCCAAGGACAAGGCAGGCTCTGGTGCCAAAAATGAAGGTTGTACAAAAGCAGAATATAGGCTGCTGTGTGGAAACTGTCAAAAGTGCCTGTGGAGATGATGGCTTAGGCAAAGGAGAAACAAGCAGGCACTGTGTAAGAGAGGGTGACCAAAAACTGTAGTGGGAGGAATAATAGAAGCAGGAGCCAAAAAGGGAGCTAGGGTTTCTTCTGATCCGAGTTATTCTCCATCGGCTCTTTGAAGGGATTGAAAAACAGCCAAGGTAAAAAAACTGACAAAAAATGTGAAGGAAGGCGAGGTTTGTGTAGGGAGAAACAGCCTGAGAAGATCTGCCATCCAACGAAAAAAACACCGCCCTGGTGCATGGCTGAGTTTTCCAGTTGTTTCCTGGGTCGTTTCTAACTGATTTATCTCCAGTGTGGGATGCTCTCACTGCTTTGAGCTCAGCTTTGTGTTTCCTGGGCCAACATCAGGGATGTGGTGCTTCGGTTCCTGATGCATTAAGAACTGTTTGACTTCTGTCATTGTATTTTGGCCTATGAGACTTTTGAAGTGACAAAGCTCAAGTTTATGTGAGTTATGTAGTGTACCAATATGAAGGTAAACCCAGCTTTGTGTCTTTAACCTCCAGTGTAATGAAGGAGGGTGGTGTTTAATAAACATGCCGTGGGTTTTTGAGTAACTGATTTATTTGCTTCTTGTGCACTGGCTGTTAGGAAGTAATCCAGTGGGAATGTTATGGTGATTTCTTGCAGCTGAAATGGAGTTCAAAATCGATTAGGCTCTTTGCCACCTGAACACAGAGCAAAATTTAAATAAGGTTAACCTTGTTTAATTTTTTTTTCCTCTCCATTCTGTTAAAGGCATATAACACCAGAGAAGTTCTATGTGGAAGCCTGTGATGATGGAGCAGATGATGTGCTGGCTATTGATAGAGTCTCCACGGAAGTCACTCTTACAGGTACTTCCTTCAGTGCATCCCAGCATAAGCTGTTTGTCATTCTGTTCTCTTGTTTGAGGTGTTCTCAGGAGATTATAAAAATCTTATAGTAGTGGTGCTTGTCTGTTTTCAGCAAAACTGTCTCAACAGTGAGAACTGACTAATCCAAATGGACTTGTTGCACCAACCCAAATTCAGGATCAGTCAAGGAGGAGCTGAATGCTGGGCTCCTGCAGCTTTTGCTGAATCAGCTGTGCAGTTGTTTATTTTAGTACTAAGCTTGGATTTTTCATAAAACCTTTAAGAAACAAAAACAAAAGCCAGCAACAACCTCTCTGTAAACTTAGTTCTGTTGTGAATATGGATTCAAGTGTCAGTGCAGGTACTCTTAAGGATGCTGATGGTCAGTTCTTCAGAACATTAACTGGCTTGATATTTCTTTGAGAATGCGAACCCAATGCTTTAAAAAATAAAAATAAAAAAATCAAAGGACTTGCATTAAATGATGACATGAAGTTACAGTGATGTGTGACTTCCCTTTTTTGATGCTTCAGGAGTTGGTATCTCAGTAATATTCTGGCATTTGTCTGTTTGGTATTAATACAAAAGCAGCAACTCCTTTATTCTTTACTAGATATGTTCACACATGAGCACATCAGAGCCCATCCCTTTGGTGTTTTTAGTGTTCTAGTGTAGTACCTCCATTTCTCCTTCAAAGCTGCCCCTACGAAACTAGATGGCTAGTAGAGATGACTATCCAAAGTCTTCTGCTAGTCTGCATCAGTTTCTATTACTGACATTTGATCAGATGAACCTGTGTGATATTTAAAGCACACAAAGAATTGAGCACTGTCTGTTGTCCAGACTTGAGAGTCTGGGAGAATGCTGAACTGTGTGGGTGTTTCTTGTTTTATTGTGTGGAGCTATTTGGACTTCTGATGTTTGTTCTGCTATTCTAGAGAAGTGGGTAGAGGAAAGCTTAACATGTTAGCAGTTATAATTGATGTTTGGATGCCTTCTGGATCTTGGTGTGTTTTTTGGAATATTATATTGCTTGCAAGATCTGTGCCTTTGGTTGTATTCTGCAGAGAAATGGAGCAGTGTGCTAAAGCTTCTGAGGTGGAAATAAGCTGAGGTTAAGAAGAAGAAATTGAGAATGGCAGTCACAAGCATTTGTGGCTTATTTGTCCTTGGTGTCTTGATAGTTTTAAAATAACAAGCTTCTGGAAGCTGGCAGGAATGTATGTTGTTCAGGAGTCTTCTTGCTAAACTATCACCATTGAGCTTAAATGTGTTCAATTGAATGATTCTTTCGATTTAACAAAACACCAAATTAGGTTAGAGTGTTTCTGCATCCCTTCCTTGTCCTCCCAACCCCCCTTTCCTGTCCCCTCTCAGGCTTTAGAATTTCATTGCATTCCTTCCAGTGCAAGCATAACCTGATTTGTCCAAGAAGCTTTGACAGTGTAGCTCTGATGCACTCACAGAACATTCTGAAATTTACATATACATGTTTGTTTATTTTTCAGTTAAAAAAGATGTTCCCCCTTCAGCTGTGACAAGACCTATATACGGTATTTTGGGAACAATACGGTTGGTGGCAGGTAAGAAAAAACTGTGCTTATGTAAATTAAGAGAAATATATTGCTAAGGTAACGTTAAAGACAAGAATAGTCTTTGCAGGTCTCTGATGCTGCACTTTCATCTGCATGATTGGCTTTTCTTTGGGTTGCTGGAGTATGGAGGTATCCAAATTCAGTTCATCTTGTATATTCATGACAGTCAAATTTGTAGCTGCTCTAAAGCTAAGGTTGACTGCCAGCTTGATGAGTTTTAAGAAGGTATTTCAAATGCATGCAAACAACTTCATCTGCTGTTCTGCTAGATGAAGGTCTCTGTAACTGTTTTCATCTTAGTTGGAGGGCTTGATGTAGTAGTCATGTACTGTGCAGTTTGACTTCAGTGATGCTGATAAATAAATGAGGTTAGGTAAGTGGGTATGGCTCTGTAGGTAATGATGGTGTACCAACAACTTAAAAACATGAAGAAAACTCAGCACTGAAAGAAAAAGAATGGACTAGAACAATGCTGCATCTCAGGGATTTATGGGGTAAGGTAAGACTAAGCTGATTTTTCCAAATATCCCGAATTACTGTGAGATGTCAGTAGTCACTGCCACAAATGAATATGACTCACAAGCCTTAAGCCAACAAGAGATTGCTATCTTTTGAATTGCAGTTCCTTCTGCAGACTAATGTAATCTGAAAAATGATGTAATAATGAGGTGAATGAAAGCCTCCATGCGAATAAAGGATTTAAGTTCAACCATGCTATGGCGTTCTTCAACTGAAGTATCACTGTTCAGAACAGTGACTTCTGAAAGGATCTTAAACTTTCAAACTTCACCAGCTCACATACCAAGCAAAAATTCTGCATCTTACACAGAGTAATGTAATGGACATCCCTGTCTTAAGTACTTTTATTAGTCCTTGTCTTGAAACTGCACTGCCCCAGTGGCATTTTTCCAAATTGTAGATCTGGTAATGACTTTCTTTCACCTGAGTGTTGCACCGAAGTATGTAGCTTCTTTTAATATCCTTTTTCCTCTTCCCAGCTGAAGCCTGGCTCTGTTAGTATGTACCTTGTATTGATTAGTGTTTGGTGAACAGTTGCTAGGTATGTCACTAATATGTGATAACTGTAAATCTGATTCAGTATCCATCAATGAAGCATCTTTAACAGGCATTAATATTTTTGTCTATTACAGTGTTGGGGGAGGAAAGTGCTGAAATGTTATTTAAAGTGTTTGAAGTCTGAAACTGAATGTCACCTACTGAAATAGGAAAAGACAGCGCTGTAACTCATGTTGGTGTAAACACACGTATTTATACAGTGCCTTTGTGCGTAGCGGTGAACGTAATTCTGGTTCTTGTAAGATATCTGGATGCTTGTGACATGCCAACCAAAAGTGATGCTTACACCTAGAGATGCAAGTGTCCTAGAGCTTCAGTTATTCCACCGAAATAAATGGTAGAGATTGAGGGCTGAAGAGGTTTTTTTCTTTAAGAAAGAAGGGTGTGCAGGGGAGTGCTACTTGTTCTCTGTCTAGTGCATAGGCTAGATACCTCCAATAATAATTAACCTGCCCATAAAACCATGTGTGTATCTAGGTACAGTAGTAGAAGTACTGCTTGTAACATGAGCTCTTTCTATTTCAGTAAGTTGATTGCTTTTTACTAAGGCATTAATAAAAAAAAAAGTATTTTGAGGCCTGCTCATTGGTCTGCTCAGCTGAAGCTTCAGCTACACGTTTAATGGTGATACAATGTGTGAATGATTTTTTTTTCTGCCAGTATACAGCTTTGTGAAGTCATCTTTATTTGAAAGCAAGATGGCACTGAAATGAAGCTATGTTTTGTTATTGTCCAGCAAACCTAAATTGGTTAGAGCATACCTTCATGATACTTTTTTGCTTGTTATTTATTCAACCAGGAAAACAGCAAGCTTACCCTTTTAAATTATTAAAACAAAGAAACAAAACCCCTTCTGTTTGCTTTATTTTGAACCTAATGGGACAAATGTATTTTTGAGTATAACAGGACTAGACCTCTTGGATTCCAAAGCATGGTTTCTTTTGCATGCTTGAACATGATTTGGGAAACACTGAGCCATTGATTACATTCTACATTGGAAATCTTAAGAATTTAAACCCCCTTTGCTCTGCATCATGACTATGACTTCTTTTTCCTTGTCTATTCTGTGAATTCCTTACACTTCTTGAGTAGCTCAAGATCTGCTAGTATAGAGATGTGGGTACCTTTGTAAGTGCATTTGTTTCTACTCCAGCTGCTTGCTGCTGTAATGAGCAAAGTTCTATCTGGGACTTGAAGAAACCTCACTCCTTCCTATTGATTTCATTTTTCTGGTATATGGTTATGGACTGATTTTCTTCATGTGTATATCTGCTTTACAAAAAACGTTGCTTTTTTCTGATTTACAGGGACATACCTTATTGTAATAACAAAAAAGAAGAAAGTAGGTGAGATTTTCAGTCATGCAATCTGGAAAGCGACAGACTTTGACATCCTCTCCTACAAGAAGACCATGCTGCACTTAACTGATATTCAGGTAGAAGTGGATTCACTGGGGGAAGTGGGGAGGAAATTCTTCTGTTGGTCTCCATTACCACAGAACTGAACTTGATGGAACCGTGAAAGTTAGTGGACCAGAGTGTGTTGGTTTTTAGCTTGAATGAGTGGTTTTACTGTTTTATGAATCTCTCTGAACTACATTTTTCTTTCCTCTGGTTGGTTCAGACTACAGTAATAGTTGGGATATTTGGGTTGAAATACATGTAAGTTATGTCATTCAGGATAACCAACTGATGTTGTACAACATGGAATATCCATCCCACTGAGCTTGATCCATAAGTTGTGTGCTTTTCTCCTTTCTAGGATGGTACAGTGTGGTAGGATGAAGTTGCCTATGTTACTGCATGTTCTTGTTCCTGACTATCATCTTTCCCTTTGATGGCCTTAATGAATGCTTTCCCTGTGCAGTGTACTGCAGAGACATTTAGAGTCTATTAGAAAACAGTCTTCCTGAGCCACTCCATAAAATCACAACTCTCTTCCTGTTATGTATTTCTCACAGCTTTACTGTTCTACAGTAAACTGCCTTGCTCACATCTGGCTATCCACCTTGCTTAACCTAAGGAATTACTCAATCAGGGGCAGATTGGTTTTTAGAGGGAGGAAAAGGACAAAGGCTTTTTTTAATATGTGTGTTGTGGATTGATAAAGAGTAGATGAGTTTGTGTAACCGACAGAGCTGGAAGGGAATCTGATGCTCTTTCAGGAAAAGAGTCAGGCTAATTGAAGTTGGAATCAGAACACAGGTTAGTAATTGGGGTAATTTTGGCAGTAAAGTTTCTTTTGCAATCTAAATAGTTTTAGGTAAAGTAGTGATAGCTCTTAAAAATAAGGTATTTTGATGATGATTTTTTTCTCCTTTCTCTTAACAGTTACAGGACAATAAGGTATTTCTATCAATGATTAGTCATGTTTTGAGTGTGGATGGGTTTTACTTCTCAACAACTTATGACCTAACACACACCCTGCAACGATTAGCCAACACCAGCCCAGAGTTCCAGGAGATGAGCCTGTTGGAGAGGGTAAGGATTTCTTGTTGCTTTGTATCTGTCTCTGTTGTCAGTTCTGCATGATGTAAGTATATTTTACTCAGTTTCTTTGGACATCATTTAAATACATCTGTCTCCAACTTTAATAAAAACCTTAGGGTGATGTTGATGAGATCAGTGTGCCTACTACTTTCAAGCTTAAACCTTCTACAATGTTTTATAATGAAATGTTAAATCATAGCAGATGGTGTTAGAGTTTATGATCCTCTTAAGCTGAAAATGTCTTTACTATCTCAGTCATTAAACTAAATGAGTGGAATGGATTTGTGTGTCACTTACATCTAAGTCTCTATAACTGTGCTTTTATTTCTCTTCCTATTTCTCGATTGCTAAACTCAGTAGCTTGTCAATCCAGTTGTACTGGGGTAGTTCTCTTAAATAAGAAGCTGGCAGTAGGAGGAAAAAGAAGCAACCAGTTAAGTGTGCAAAGTACATTCCATCAACTTAATTTGCTTTTTGGCGTGCTTAGAGGAAGAGTGGAAGTAACTTATATATTATGCTTTGGTACAGAAGTCTGAGTGCTGTGGTGTCCTACCAAAACTGTTGGGAGTTGCAGCTAGCATAGTAGTTCGTTCTTCCTTCAGCCTCATAGCTTGTTAGTAGCATGATCTTACAAAAGTATATTCAGCTGTGATGTCAGATTTTGAGATCAAGCAGGTTAGAAGTACTTCAAAATGTCTGTTTCAAATGAATTTAAAAGGAATTTCAGATGGTTTGCCTTGTCTTCATAAAACCATAAAATGGCTTACATTGGAAGAGATGTTAAAGATTACCTAGTTCTAAACTCTCTGCCATCAGCATGGCTGCCACCCACTGGATCAGGCTGCCTGGGGTCCCATTCACCCTCACCTTGAATGCATCCAGAGATGGAGCATCCACTGTTCCTCTGGGCAGCCTGTTCCAGTGCATTACCACCCCCTGAGTGGAAAAACTTCATCACAGCATCTAAACTTCCTCTTTTTTATTTCCAAACTATTCTCCTTTGTCCTATCAGATCATATAAAAAGTCAGTCTCCTTCCTGCATGTAAGCTCCCTTCAAGTACTAGAAGCAGTGAGATTTCCCTTGAAGTCTTCTCCAAGCTAACAAGCCCAAATTCGTCCTCCTTTCTTCATAAGAGAGATGTTCCAGCCCTTTGGCCATCTCTTCTTGACCCATTCCAACAGCTCCACATTCTTGTGCTGGGGACACCAGGCCTGGATGCAATATTCCAGATGTGGCTTCATGAAGGCAAACAATCATCTTCCTTACCCTTCTTCTCAGCAGGGCTGCTCTCCAGGAATTATTCTCCCAGTTTGCACGTATCTGGAATTTCCCTAACTCAAGCGCAACACTTTGGACTTGCCTTTGTTGAACCTCATGAGGTTCCTGTGGGCCCTCTTCTCTAGGCTGTCCAGGTCCCTCTGGATGGCATCCCTTCTTTTTTTTGTATCCCTGTGCTGCTCAGCTTGGTGTCATCTGAATACTTGCTGAGGGTGTGCTGGATCCCTCTGTCATCGATGAAGGAGTTGGAGAGCAACAGACACCTGGAGGCACCACGCATGACCGCCCTCCTCCCGGATGTAAATCTGTTGACTTCAACCCTCTGGCTGTGACCATCCAACTTCTGAAGCTTCTTGGTTACTGAAAATGCCTGCTCTAGGGAAGCAGTTCATTTTCTCTTTTCAAGACTTGAGCAAAACCATGAAAAGCTCACATTTTCCAGTTGATAGCTGGGGACCATTTTTGCATTATCAAATGCTTTCTTGTTGTTTTGAGATACTCTTGTAAGAGAGACTGGTTGCTGACATGAAAAGATTGGTTTGTGCTAAAACTGGCATCCTACAAGGTTATTTGTAAGGCAAAGCACAGTATATAAATAATAATATAATGAAATAATAAATAGAGAGTTTGAAGTAAATACAAATGTTAGCTAAAACCATTTAAATGTAATTTCATATTCATTATTATAATATAGTGACTTAGTCAAAGAATGGTGGCAATTTTGAGCATTTCAGGTTTTTTTTCCAGAGAAGCCTAGTGGGTAGCTGGTGTGGATTTCTTTGTTGCTGTTTAGTAGTTTTAGCAGAATGAAACAACCCCAAAATAAGGTCACTAATCCATCATGGTTGTTTTTTTTGTGGTAGTTCCAGTCCTACTTGCTGTATTGTCCAACAGAAATAGGTTGTTTTTATCCTTTTTCTCACACTGAGGTTGAATTATCCTTGTCCTTGCTGATGCATTGTCTTGTATGCCTCATCTTAGAGTTGAAATCTGTGCCATCTCCCTAGAGCCTGCACTGTTCTGCAGCAAATGTCACTTTGATGACTAATCTGGTAGCTTTTTAGAAAGTGTTCAGCAACCTGCCCAAGATGCTTTTGAGGTGAGCTCAGGAGAAACGTGGAGTTGAGGATCATTTATGTGTCTGGAAGTAAATTCTTTCCTGTGTAACTATAACTGTTGTTTAACTTTTGGTTCTCTGAGTTGTTGATCATTGCATATGGCCTCCTTACACACTTACCTTCTGCCCATTTGAGCAGTCTTGCACTGCTATTGCTATCGGTGTTTTGGATAATCTCTTTGAGCCCTGTTCATGTAATACAAACTCTTGAATGTTCTTCTCATACCTCAGCTCAATTGTTAATGGTTTAGCAAATACCTGAAGTGTCTGGCAACCTCTTCAGATCAGATAATTCTTCTTTTAACAGTTTTATCTAGAATTCTAATTGAAGATCTATTAATGGTACTGGTGAACAAAGGGTGTTCCACCTCCATATGCACTTAACCACCTAAATTTGCATAATGCATGGCTTCCAAACCAAATTGCCCTTATGTTCAATTAAACTGAACTGAGAGTTTGTGAAAGCGTGGCTTTGTTTTTTTGTTGTTTTTTTTTTTTTTTTTCTTTTGCTGCAGGCAGATCCACGGTTTGTATGGAATGGGCATCTTCTTAGAGAATTTGCTGCTCAACCAGAGGTAAACACTTTGTAATCATTATATTGACACAGAATGAATACACTCAAGAAAATTATACAGCTTTCTCTTATTTCAGACAGCTGGGATCTAGGGTAGCTCGGCTATTTGTCTTTAGCTCAGTACAGTGACAATCTACTTTCAAACGTCCAATGTTATGTCAGTATCCTCAGTATTCAGTATTGGAAGTGTCTGCATTTGCAGAGATCATGCTTGTGTCACCTGAAGGAGAACTTAGACTGCAGAGCATGTACTTCTTGAGCTTTTTAGAATGTAACTACTTATTTATCGTTAGGTATGAGAAAGGTTCAGTCCAGTACTCTAAGGCCGGCTAGCATCTTTCTCAGTGGGTGCAGTTTAAACTGTTTGCCTAGTGAGCAGGTTGTAAATCTGAAGCTTGAGTAAGACTAACACTTCATATTCTTTCAGTTTAATTTAAGATTGGCAGAAAGTAACATTTGAATTCATTTAGTGCAGAAAATACAAGTGCCTGACTACGAGCTGTGCCTGTAGTGCGTACATCAGTGGCCAGACTTAGAGATTTGAGAAGTACGTGAAACCTACTAGATTGTCTACACTACAGCAACCTTTTCTTTATCAGTACTTGCCATTTATCCAGGTGAATGATGTGCTGGTTCTGTTTCTGGCTCAGTATCCTGTGGAGTTGTGCTTTTATGTTAAGCACTGTTTGAAAAGGCTGGATTATACCCTGCTTCTGGACTGTGAAGATAGGTAGTAGCACAGGGCTGTTGTGTGTATTCCAGAGACATATGACTGAGTAGATGCTTTAGATGGTGCTATGCAAACAAAGCTGGGGAAATCAGAGAACCTGTGTTGGGAAGAGCAAAGAAAGCTGAGTAGCTGGTTGGTGAAAACAGAAGGAGAAGGCAAAACAGAGTTGAAGGTGGAGATAACCAACATGAGGGGAGGCATGACCTAATACTGACTACAGGTGGCTTCCTACAGTAACAGTTACAGGTAATGAGATATTACTTGACTTCTAGTACTGGAAGACTTCAACTTTAAATTTCATTGAAAATCCAAGTGACTCTGGAGTGAGGGGGTAGGAGAAATCCTGGAACAGGCATTTCAAGTGTTAGTCTCAAAAAATTCTCCCTTACAGAAGTTTTATGTATGGTAAGGGTTGGAATGCTGCTGTTTTCTTCAAATTTTGTTCTCTCTGAAGGAATTACTGCATCCTAAAGAAAAAGTAGTGAATATCAAGCATATAAAACTATATTTAAAAACATTTAGAGAAATCATTATTAGTTACCATTTTTTGTCTGATATTGTTTATTAATTCTAAATGCATTGTGTGGCTTCCTTGTTTGTTTCAGATCCATAGATTTGCTACACCGGTGATGCATGGATGTATCCTTTTGTGCTGTAAACACCACTACTGAATCCAGTAGTCTGTGGCAAAATGACTGCTGCGTGGGTTGCTACATTGGCTATGTTGGTAATGTAACATAGAATACAACATTAGAATTAATGGTGTTTTGTTCTGATATGAACTCTACAGGTTTGATAGCCCATTATTTGTTAACTTGTATGAATATTCTACTTTGAAGACTTGGTGTAATTGATTTTTACAGGCATGATTTAGCTAGCTGCTTTTCAAAGAAGTAAAGGTTAGGTTGAGTATAGCAAATTCTTACATCAACCTTAGCACTTCTTATAAGAACACCTTCAGTTAGCATTTCCTTTGAGTTTAAAATAAGGGAGAGTAGTTTTGATTTGGAGGAATGCTTGTGAATCTTCCTGTTGGTGGAAAAAAAGATGAGGGGATCTGCTAAAGGCTCCTGGAACTCTTCTCCTAGCTGGTTGCTTTCCCTGCACATGCATGTAGGGTTAACAGCCTTTCTAGCAAATCAGTCTTGAGCGTGGGGTTTTTTCTTTTCTTTTGTGAGAAGGAGGAAATTTAATCTTGTAAGTAGGCCTAACGCTCTCTGGCAGCAATATTCTTCATGCAGTGTGTGATCAACAGCAAGTCCCAGGTTCTGACTTGGCAGTACAGAAAGGAGTGGCTAAGACTGAAGAATAACTTAGGCAGCATTCTGTTGCCAGCGTTGCTCTGATGTGCACAGAGAATGGCTTCCAGACAGTATCAGTTGTTCTGGTAGGACTGTTAGCAGTTGGCAGATCTCCAGTTCTTCTTTCCTGTGCCTTCATTTAATGGAAAATGTTGTGGGAGTAGGTGGAGAGTCAAGGGAAGATAGCAAAAGGGAGCTGTCAAAACAGCGCAGCCCATATCCTGCCTCTGCCAGGTGCTGGGTGGAAGAATCTGGATAGATTGCAATTAGCAATTGGCAGACTGCAGCTAACCTTCCTCTGTCCTATTTTTATTATATAAACAATTAGCGTGAATTGTATGCAGTGCTGTAATTCTAACGTTAACCAAGAATTCAAAGAAACTTTTTTGTGTGTGTGTGTGTGATTAAAATGATAGAAAAAGCCCGAAGCAGAGCTGTCATAGTCTCACTACAAGCTAATTCATTAAGCTCAGATCTTCTTCCACAGAAACCTACGTATATTTTGTTCAGCATCTTGAGTGGGGTTCTAGTCTTGCAGCGATGAGAGATAGTAGACTTACCTGGGTAATGAAGACTTTAATCAACTGAAGTCTAAACTGGCTTTAATGTTGTAGACTTGCTGCTGCCCCCTCCTCCTCTTCAGCCTGCCCTCCTCCAAAAAGAAAACATTGCACACACCAAGAACACTCAGTTATGTCTTTTCCTCTTAAGTATATGTGACAAGTTGCCAACAACAAGCTGATCTTAAGTTGGGACAAATTGTGGATACAGAACATGAGTCAGTTATTGCATTACAATTCTGGAATAAAGTGCTTTGGAAGAAGTTAATGCTCCAACGTCCAACGATTTATGTTATCCTCAGGTTCTATTCCTGAGGATTCTATTTTATTCTTTCAATACAGTATGCCACTGCTGCAGCTTGTAAAAATTGCTAATTTTGGTCCTATGAATATTCTCGAGTTATGTTTTGGTTGTTAATGACAGAGGATGAAAGCCTTTGAATCTACCTGGAGAAATCATTCATGAGGAATGCTGGTCTATTTTAGGCTGCATAAATTGCTCTAATCCAAACAAAGGGCATTATAAGCAGCACAGATCAAGAATCCAAACTTGGAAGTAATTGTTAATGTCCTGTTCAATTCTTGCTTAAACTTAGTCACAAGTTATGGTGCATTTGCCACTGTGAGTGCCTGAGCAGAAAAGCATGCTTCCATAAGTAGTTCCTACTGAAGACTTGGTGTGCGTTCTCGTTTTTGTGTGTGGATTTGAAAGCCAGTCTACGTGATAGTTCTGAAATCTGTAGATGTGATGTGTGTTGTACTCACACATGCAAGGCTTCCATAGCTGAAGTACACTTCTTAAAGACTTCAAGAAAGTTTTGGAGTGTCCTTTTCATTGAAAGCTGCACGGGCAAGAAGCAGTAAGACTGCTATATCCGTTAGTTCATGGCTTAACAGGGTAACAGCTGTGGACTGCAGAAAACAGTTCATTTAATGATATATGTGGAACAATAGGCTAGATAATCTGTAGTGTCCCACTTCCTAAAAACTATAGCAGTTCCAATGCACGTTCATCAGTGCAGCCCCTCTATCTTGTCTTTTGAGCTGCATATACTGATAGAGAAAAGGTACTTTCTCTTAAGTTTAGTGTCTGTTTCTGAGCAGGAAATGTTTACAGCTTTCTTTGGATGTTATCTTTTGGTTCCTTCACTTTGGCTGCTGGCTGATATGTAAGAAAAGTTTGGCTTTTTTTCCTTATTGTTATTCATCAGTTATCTCTATGCACTCTTGTTCTATCAATGGCAAGTGTTTTGACTGGCTGCTTGTTTCCAGAAGAAGCTGTTTCAGAGCTGGCGTACGCTATTATGTAAGAGGTAAAATAGCAAATGGATTTACTTAGACATAATGCACATTCAATCTATACGCGTCTTTCTTTTAAAGCATCTGCTGTTCAGTGACTCAAATGCAGAATGCATGTAATTGTAGCTTATATCAGAAGTACCTTGCTCCAAAAAATACACCGGTAACCCCGTGTGACGAAGTTCTCCTTTATTCCTGCTAGAGATTACTGCGGAAGCTCCATAGGGAGTTTTGCTGCTTTCCCATTTAGGTGGGGCAGCACTTGCATTTAACCTCTTCCTGGCCTAGCAGTAAACTAAGCACTGGTGGTGCCAGCAATGGAGCCCTGAGTAGTGGTGTTCTCCAATTATTAAAGGTCAAAAACTAGAAGTGGAAATAGCTTTAAAGTACTGCTTGTTCTGTATGAGTCTCAATAACACATGCTTTTAAAGAAATAAGTCAGTTTCTGCAGTACCTTTGCTACTGAATTGTAGTTATTAGTGTCAAAGCAGTGGCTTTATTTTCTATTCAGCTACTCAGTTTCTAGGACTGTAATCAGGACTATAATTCACAACATGCGATAAGCACAACTGTGGTTCTTCAGTAACTACACTTGATAGAGATCATATTAAAGGTCTGCCAGAGGCATTTTTAATTTGCCATCTTGAGGCAGTTTTGGGGTTTTCATGCTTACTTTGAGGGCTTGGAAGTTGAGGGTGGAAAGTCTCTTGGTATCTTGTTGCTGTTCTGCTGTGCCCTGAGCTCTTTACAAGGTCTTTGTCCTGCTTAGGTATCGATTCAGAGGGGCATGCAGCTAACTTTGTTGAAACAGAACAAATTGTGCATTACAAGGGGAGCAAAGCATCATTTGTTCAGGTAAGGTCAGTGTAATAAGCTGCTGACTGGCTTAAGGTGTGTGTTGATAAATCTGTCTGAATTACAATATACAGCATATGTGCATTTTAAAAAATACGTGTCAGCCAAACCATTCTGATTTACAGACTCACTTGCCATTTGAAAGCAAGTTTTGTTTAAAACCGTTATGTTCTTTTTTCAGACCCGCGGATCAATTCCTTTTTTCTGGTCTCAGAGACCAAACCTCAAGTATAAACCAAAGCCGCAGATCAGCAAGTCAGTAAATCATGTATGTGAGTGTTTGTCTTGGGGTTCTAATGCGTTTCTGGGCTTGTGTAGATGGATAGTGTGACAGACTGGAATCAGAAGAATAAAAGTCAGCAATATTGGATAGAGGATCTTTGAGTAGCGGTGAGAAGTCTTGTGTTCTATGGAAGAAGTCCAGTACCTGAAAAAGAACACCTAGGGTGAATGAGGGTAGTGTTTTCTCTTTGGTTCTTGTTCTAGTAGATGGAAAATACTTATCTATAGGTTGTTTAAGGAGAGCTGAATGGGGGGGAGCAAGAAGGAAGGGAAAATGTGTGCAGGGGAGTGAAAGTCAAGTGTGTAAACACAGTAGAGAACAACAAACACTGCTATAAAACTGTGTATGCCATATCATTGAAAACTGTGGAGGTTTCTTGTAGATCAGATCTTAAATCTGTCGTTGCATTTCCTTTCTTTTCTAGATGGATGGCTTCCAAAGACATTTTGACTCGCAAATAATCAGCTATGGAAAGCAGATGATTGTTAACTTGGTATGCTTTCCCTTCTTCTTCTTGAGAAAGCTGCTCTTCTTTCAAGCAGGTTTACAAATAATGCTGTCTTTTCCTTTCTTTCCAGGTTAACCAAAAGGGTTCTGAGCTGCCTCTGGAGCAGACATTTGCAAAAATGGTGAACAGCATGGCAAATGGAATGGTCAGGTACATGTGATACTTCCTTGAGTTGGAAAACTGAGCATTGCCTCTGAGGCAGAGTGATCATGCTTTCAAGGCCTTTATTATAAATAGCTGATTTGTTGATGTTTTGTTTATATGAACCATTTATGGACCATTGCCTCTACCTCAGATTTTATGCACAGGTGAGGCTGAAGGTGGGACAAATAGAACAAAGGAGGGAAGTCAAAAGGTTATGGTAATGACACAGGTGAAATCAGGTGCATTTCTTTTGTGTGCTTTCTGGAGAAAATATACTAGCTGGAACTCAGAATGAATAGCTAGTGCTCTCTCAGGCTAATGGTGTCTTGTAACGAAATGTAAATGAGGTCACCGTGCATAGTAAGGGAGCAGCCATAGAAAGATTACAGAGCACTGACAAGATGCACAGATGTAAATTCTGTCACTGCTTGTTTTATGGATGTGTGGATCTTTGAGAGCTTCACTGCAGTAAGTATTCTAAAAAGGTGGTTCTTCCTCTGAACAGATACGTAGCGTTTGACTTCCATAAGGAGTGCAGTCGGATGAGATGGGATCGGCTGCAGATTTTACTGGATCAACTAGCAGAACAGCAAGACGAGTTTAGGTAAGACTTGGTGGTTCTCTTAATTAAGAATCAAAATAAGACTGCTTTCTCACAGTTTCTATTGTTATAAGGCACATTAAAACAGACTTGTAAAGCTTGTAAATGCATCGTATTCTTATACATGCTGTTAGTGCTTCCATATCTCTTCTCTTTCTAATACCAAGTACAAGGATGGAGATCGGTTAGGATGTAAAATACAGAGCCCTCTTTATGTCCCAGTAAAGTGGTTCTGAAAATCACAGCAGCCCTGTGTTGTGCCTTGAGAAGTGCCTTTGGGTAAATTTGAAGAAATCAATGTGCACACAACTGTGAAGTTATAAAAAGTTGTCTCATGTGGTGGTATCTTTCCACCCAAGGGTAATTCCATATGTTGATAGCAAGCTGTTCTGCTACATGGTGTCATGCTCTCCTGGCCCCACGCTTGTTCTTTGTGATTTACATTCCTGCACATTGTTTGTGTTTTGCATTAGTCCTGATTGTTATACCTTGCTACTACCTAACAAGGCTAGTCTAATTTTACATGAGTAAAAATAAAATCTAGTTCCTTGTGGATTAAGCATCCACATCAACTTAGGTCTGTGTTTGCTCCCATGAGCATGTTGTTTTATGCACATCTTGGTCTTTGCCACTTACAGATGTGCAGATTGACAGGGTCACTGTTTACTTTGTTCTGTTTTTCTGGTTACTTCCTTTTGTCATTAAGGCCTTGTGCCAGCTGGTTTACTTTGTGCTTCAGGGGTGCTGCAAAACTGGCAGCAATTCGGTTGAGCCAAAAAAGGATGATGAGCTGCAGATTAGAAGAGGAGTTGATCTCTTGCCTGGAATGAAGACTGTCAGAGTAGTATGAATTAGTCATATGATAGCCAGTACGGTCTCCTCACCACCAAAAGAAAGCCCCAAAGCCTTCTAAAATGCAAAAAGATAAATCAACTTCAGAGCACTTGAAAGAATGGGAAATACATGGGTAGGCTTCTTATTCAGCAAGAATCCTTCATTAGAGTGAATGCTGAGAATTGTATCATATGGTTCTTTTGTAAGCCTCCAATGGCAGCTGACAATAAGCAAGCTTCCTTGAAACGAAGGAAGGAAGCAATGTGTCTATAAAAATGAGACACAGAAAATAAGACTCTTTCTCAAGATGAGGTCATTTCTATCATGCCATGTTTTATTTCACTGAGTGACCTCTGTTACCATTTAAACAGGAAAATGAGTTCCGATGCACTTCAGTAATTCTTGCACCCTTGTGAGAGGCAAGCAACTCTTCTGCAGATTGAATCCTGTTGTGACAAATCTGTCAGAATGCTTGTTCTTCTCTTGTTTTTTAAAACATTATTTCTTTTTTTTTTTAATTTTTTTTTTTTTTAAGCAGCTGCAGGGGATATATCACTTAATCTGTCATTGACCAGAAGTGTCTGCTCCTCATCTACTCTGATTATCCTAATACCAATTCTAGGCAAAACTTGGGAGAAAGGTAGAAAGTGGGGATTTCATAGGTGTGAACTCTACTTTAATCATTCAACATGGAAAGCAGTTTAACAAAACTAGTTCTCCAAGAATTACCAAACCAGATCTTGTCAACACAAGGCTGATCAAAGTAAAAATATGCTTTTGTGTCAAGCTTGTGATATTTTTTGTACTGCATGCATCTTCAGTTGATAGTTGTCTTAAAATGCTGTACAGTAACAGTGGATCATACACTAGTCCAAATTCAGAGTTCATAATTAAGTGAAGGAGTAACTTAATCTACAGAGTGTGATTTGTGAATCTTTAGGCAACTGGAAGCTTAATTCTATGGTAGGACAAGTCCCAGCCGTGCATCCAACTGATCATTTGATTTGTGTATTTGTTTTATCAACTCAGTTATTAGAATATTTTCATCCAATCCAGTATTGAAAAGGAGCTTTTTAGTGCCAATTAAGTGGGGAAGAAAAAACCTGTATGGTTTAGTTGGTTAAAAAGGTTGGGGTGATTCAAATGTGTAGTTGTTGGGGGGAAGGGATGTTCCTGCAGATGTCTCTATGGTGGAGAGGAGTATGAGCACTGCTGGGAGCAGACTTTTGGTAGTTGCCTTAAAAATTTGAATGACTTTCTGGAAGTGTTCCTCACAGTTTACTGTGTCATGATAACTGGATTGAGGCTGGTAATCAGGTATACAGACCCAGAGCTGGTTACTTTAATATTTATGCTTTCCTAATGATCGTGGTAATTGTGGACATAAAGGAACATACAATTTCAGTCACTGTTGTTGCACCAGTAGCTGCTCTTCCATTGGCCTATAGCTCAATATTGCTGAATGACAATGAGTTCTGCCCGAAGATTTACACATGCTCATGTATTGATACTGCTTTTCATCATGGGAGGAGAAGAATGCAGGGTGGCATCACATGTCAAAAGGCACAGCTAACAATTCTTCACGTGCTCTGGAAACTGTATTTTGGCTGCTGGAATATTTACTCGTTCCAATGCACCTAGGTATTTATACATTGTCTGTTTTAGTTATTTTCTAGTTGATTCGGATGGTAAAATCGTGACTCAGCAGGAAGGAATATTCCGCAGTAACTGCATGGACTGCCTGGATAGGACAAATGTGATTCAGAGCTTGTTAGCACGCCGATCTCTACAAGCCCAGCTTCAGGTAAATACTTAGTTATTTTTTGACAAGCTCTTAAGAGGAGAAAGGAATTCTACTTGAAACTGAAATGCAATGAAGCCCCTAAAGAGCTTATATACTTGAGTTACTGTAACATTTACAGTGAAAAGCACTGACTGGATTCTAGTTTACTGCACACAGATTTTTCTGAAAGCAAATCCTAGTATCTCTGATGTATTTCTAGCTTGCTTCCATCTGCTTTGTTTCAGAGGCTAGGTGTCTTGCATGTTGGACAGAGAATTGAGGAGCAAGCAGACTTTGAGAAAATCTACAAAAATGGTATGCTGCTCATAAAGCTTAAAAAAAAAATACCAAAAAACAACCACTAACTAAATCACTTTTCCAAGCAGTACATAACTTCCTTAACATTCTCAATGTTTTCCTGTTTACAGCATGGGCTGATAATGCTAATGCTTGTGCCAAACAGTATGCTGGGACTGGTGCCTTAAAGACAGATTACACAAGGCAAGTCTGCCTTTCTTGTAAAGGTCTTCTGGGTTTTTTTGTATGTCTGGGGCTTCCTTTAGGTCTTCCCATCCAAAAAGATCATTAATTTGGGACGTAGGCTATTAATGAACTTTGTGGTGTTTTGATTCAATTGGTAAAATGGTGAGACTGGAATCTACAGAAGAATGCTATTCTTTGTGTGTATGTGAAAGGAGAAAAGGCGATGTAGAAATAGAAACAAGAAAAGCACATCTCACATCTTTCAGGTACATTTGTATCATAGGATGGAGAGAAGTGTAATTCTATTTTCAAATAACTTGTAACAAGTGTGTATGGTAATAATGTAGAGGCAGCACTAGGTAACTGTCTGTATGTGCACTCATTAAATATAACGTGTGTGAACAGTGGAAGGACTGCATCTAAAACTTGTCCTGACTGTACAAGTATGTAATAAATATTTGAAATTTCTTTTTCAGAACTGGGAAGAGGACTCAGTGGGGCTTAATAATGGATGGCTGGAACTCATTAATACGTTACTACAAAAATAACTTTTCGGATGGATTTAGACAAGTAAGTTATGCTCTTAACTGTGGGAAAATGTATTTGATAAATACTGCTGTGCATTTCAACTTCTGCTCTGTTTCTTTCTCAGGATGCTATTGATCTCTTTCTGGGAAATTATTCAGTGGATGAAGTAGAATCTGCTAGTCCTCTACATGTCAAGAAAGACTGGAAGTTCTTAGCTGTGAGTATGCAGGCTTCAATTCATGTTTTTCCAAACATGAAACCTTTTGGTCACTGGCATTAATAAAACTAAGTAGAAATTGTCTACTTAGTAATTGAGTGTCCCTGTAATGTGGCTGTGTTTCTGTGATGCCTGCTTGTGGGACTAAACACAGACTGTTCCTTTGACAGAAAGCGGAGTGTCCTTGAGGTATTGAAAGAACTGCTGCTTGCTTTTTTAAAATCTGCTTCAGATGGGAAGGGAGAAATCCTACCAGTCACCATCAATGACTTTCATTCTGCAGAAGAAGCTTGTGAAAATCTTTTCTCATGCTTTATGCAGAGGCATAGACTGTAACATGAAGAAAACTTTTTTCTGCCTTTTTCTCTTCTTTCCCTTCTCTATAGCAAAATGGGACTTGGGGACACGAGGGGTTTAAGTGGTAGCTGGTGTACTTTTTTTTTTTTTTTAAAGGAAAAATGTCCTTTACATCACATCTATTCTAATATATAGAAGATAAATTTTCATTCTGAATGTCACTATTGAGCACTATTTGGAACAATCCAAAATTTTACAGTTGTACCTGACAACTCAAAGCAACTTGATGGCAAAGCAAGTAAATAGCTTTGCAGCCTTAGCTTCAAGGAATTTAAGGAATATATGTGTTACTGCATCATTTAACTAACCTTTTTCTTTTCCCAGTTGCCTATTATTATGGTGGTTGCTTTCTCCATGTGCATCATTTGTTTGCTAATGGCTGGTAAGTCACAATTAATTGCCCCCAAACTTAATTCTGCCTGAGTAGATTTTTTTTTTTTTTTCCTCTTCACAAAAGCAGACCAGAAAGGTGAGATACAGACATAAGCTTGAGGTGATGAATGTCTCCTCTAATCTAAATCTGTGCTAGGAATAAAAAAGGCTTTCTTCTTTTTTCCTTAAATTTCTGAATGTTTGTGCCAATAAAGTTCTTGCATCTGTGACCTCCATAGCCATCTGCTTAAAGTACTCAAACAACTGTGTGGCAGACAGTGCTAGTTTACAAATAAGTGACTTTGACTTGTCACCTTCTAGGTAAGGAAATAGAAAATGGTATAAGAAAAGCCTCAGTGCCTGTGAAGCGCTCTTAACTTCATTTGATATCTGTGGGAGGGCTTGAAATGTTTTGTTATTGTACATAGATTGTCTGATCGTTGGAGATGAACTAGAGTGTTTGTCTGACTTTAACAGGTGATACATGGACTGAGACACTGGCCTATGTGCTTTTCTGGGGAACTGCAAGCTTTGGAACTTTTGCCATCATCCTTTACAATGGCAAGGATTTTGTAGATGCACCCAAGCTGGTCCAGAAAGAGAAGATGGACTGAATTTGTGTGTGTGGAAAGCGGCTTGGTACTGAGGATTCCTCAAGCCACACTTGGAGTCTCTACTGACCTGCTTTCCACACTAAATAGTGGTCTTATGGACATTCTTCATTGGCAGCGCTGGAGGGGAGAGAAACAGTCTCAGTTGCAATGGTCTTTGGAATATTGCATTAGTGAAGGGCCTCCACCCACTTTACTGACAATTCAATGGTTAAGGGCAGCTTTTTGGTTTCTGGAATGCTGTAGAGTGCAAAGTGAATGGCTTAAGCTCATTGTCTGTGTGTGCAGTTCTGACTGAACTTCGGTTGGCAGGAGAGAGCTCTGCTGTTCATGTGTCAAAATACCCGGATGTTAAAGTGGTAATAAAAGCTTCTAATTGTGTTCTCTGACCAAATAAGGCTTCATAACAACAGAAAGTCTTGTTCCAAGGCTTGTAGCTGGATTGCTTTTGCTGTGGTAAGGTCCAAGTCCTTCATGCATATTTGTGTGGGGGGTTTTTTCACTAAATATTCAGGATTTTTTTGAATCCTAGCGCTCCTCCAGAATGATCTTTTTGTCCTGTGTTGTCTATGACTGATGCAATATTCTACTAATCATTGTTTGAGTGAGAGTTGTAATTGGATGCTCCTGAAGTTGCAAACGTCTTGCACTGTTTCAGTACTGCAGTCTCCAGATGATGATTCATTAGTTAGCTCATGAAAATACTTTTTTCTTTTTTTCTGAGGATGTAAATGAAATCAAAGAATGTAAAACTCCTTGCGGGGTTTATCAAACCCTCCTTATGCTAAAGGCCCAAAGTACTCCATCACTTCAAGAATGGTTGCAATGCAAAAGGTGAACTTGGTATTGTTTTCCTAATCAGCTGCCTCTGTTCTTTTTGTTCTTGTTGTTGGAATAATTTACAAAAAAAGGAGTATGAATCAGAGGAGGAAATATCACCCTAATGCCATGTTGCACTTGGGAGCAGCTTCTTGCTTTTCATGCATGATGATGTAACACACTTTAAAGGAAAAAAGTTTTTTTAAAGCTACAAAATAACATGTGCTGGTTAACAATAAATGTGTGTCTTTAAATTTAGTGCTTCCAAGCTGTATAAAAATAAGTAATCCTACTCGAGGACCAATTTTAAACTATTTTGTCACTTATTTTATATGGTTTGTTCAAAACCAGCGATGAAACTTGCTTAAGGCACTGCGCATTGTTTAATATTTCCTGTAAGTACAGCTGTATATTCAGATTGCAGTTATAAAATGTAAATGAGGGGAGAAATGTGTAGAATCTTAGAGCTAGCACAGTTGTCATTACTGAAGTTAGAACACAAAGCACTCATACTCCAGTGTTTCACTGTGTTATGACTGAAACCGTGTACAGACTTGCAGTTATCTGTTCAATATAACCTTGAATGTTGCTGGAGGCCTCTGGTTCTTTGTGAGCATAACTTGTGCATAAACACCAGTACTCGCCATGCCTGTGTCTGCTTCTAGATGCTGTGCTGGGAATACCAGTTGGTGGTTAACTGGAACCTCCTCTCTGACTTCTTTTTCCAGCGTCACCTCTGTCATGGATACAAAGTGCAGGAACACCATAGACTCAATATGTAACGGTTCTTATGGCTCTTGGGCAGCTGCCCCTTGAAACTGTTGTCTTGCAGTCTAGAACTGAATCTTTGCAGCTTTTTAAAAAATAAACACAATAACAGATTTGTTGTGGCAAAGACCAGCTGTGGAGTGTGTGTACGGATGGAGGGAGAGACAGGTTAATGGGGATTCTCAAAGCTGGAGGGCAGCCAGAGCTCAGTGCTTTGCAAAGAGTCTGTATTGCTGAAATCACAACAGTGTACTCATCAATGACAATAAAAAAAAATCTGATTTTTCTAGATCCTGGCAGCTGCGTTTTGTGCCTGAGGTCCTTATCTACTGCTGGTGCGGTCTAGAGGTACTGCTTTGGTGCTTAGACCCGTATAATCTCCAGCCGGCGGTCCTCCCCTAGCTTCACCTCACAGTTCCAAAATGGCGGCAGTACAGCCCCCCAGCGCCCGCCCGCCCGCCCTCAGCCCCGCGCAGGCGCGCTGCGGCCCGCCCCTTCCGCCGCGCCGCTTCCGCCCATTGATCGCAGCCGGTGGCGGCCGCTAGAGCTGCTGGGGCGCGGTCTGCTCGTCGGAGGCCCCGTTCTTCTCCGCCCGCGCTCGCGGCGCTCCCGCCGAGGGCTCTCCGCGCCCCTAGGGGCGGCCGCCGCTGCCCGCCGAAGGCCCCGCGGCCCCGCGCCTTGCCGCCGGCGCTATGAAGCTCGTCAGGTGAGCGGATGGAGGCGGATCGCGGAGAGAGGCGGCGGGGAGCCCGCGCGCGCAGCCCGCCCTTTCCCCACCCTCGGGCCGCCCGGCCTAGCGGGGCCTCGGTGCCCCTGTGGGCTCTGCGGCGGGCGGCCGGGCCTGCAGAGCGGGGTGCCCGGGAAACCCCTCCGTGTGGCTGGGGGCGGAGCCGGGTAGAAGCGCCTTCACGCGGTACCGACTTCTAAAATGGCTTCTCCTTAGCGCGGCTCTGAGCCCGTGGAGTCACGTAGTATCCCGAGTTGGAAGGGATGCACGAGGGATGCACAACTCTCAACTTTCAGGGCGCCCGAAACCCAAACCCTGTGTCTGAAGGCCCAGCACTGCCTGAGCCCGGTGCCGCCTTCCTAGCCCCTGGCAGTAGGCGCCGTCTGAGGCTTTGGCTTTGCCGATGAGCTCCTTCAGTGGAATTGACGGCAGTTGGGAACGTTTGCCTTAGAGTGCAGCCTTCGGTGCAAATCAGTTCTCTGTAGCAGCATGTGGTTGGATAGGGGTAAGGCTTAGTGTGATGATGAACACCCTATGCTTAATTCCTAGGTTTCTGATGAAGCTGAGTCACGAGACTGTGACCATTGAGCTGAAGAACGGGACACAGGTGCATGGCACCATCACAGGTATGGTGTGCCAGCAGCCCCACAGACTGACCAGAGCTGTGTGGGGTAAAGGAGACCAGTGCTGGTGCTGCTGGTGTAAGCGTGGTAACCTGAAATTACGGCAACAGCATGCAGGCACTGGTGAGGCAGCGTTAGTGCTGTATCAAAGGGCAGTGGGCATACAGCCTACGTGTTTGTAAGATGTTTCAGTACATCTTGGGGCTGGAACTTGAAGGTCCCTTCAGATAATAGTAAATGATGAATGTGGCTATGGCTTTGAGATGAGCAAGATTTTAAATCTGAAAGCTTGAAAGTTGGTTTTGAGGAGGATGTTTTTACTCTACTTAAGGTATGGAAACACACATTTCTACGTGCACACATCGGTTTCATTAAATTGGCTTCAGAATGTGTAGTTAAAGAGATCCAGGTCTCCTGCTGTAGCCTAAGGCCTGTCCTGCAAGCAGGTCTGTGTGTGTCTGCATAGGGAAGTGCTCCTATGCAGATCTGCACAGTGAGGGTACTCCTCCCTGAGCTGAAGGCTTTGAGAAAAGCCTTTTTAGCTGATTAGTTGCTTGTCATGCACAGGAAAGTGTGCAGATGTTGTTGTTTGCTTTAGTAAGATTAGAGGCTGATAGCGTTCCAAGAATACTCATTTTAGAGTTGCTCAAAAGACATCAAGATGTGCAGTACTCAGTAAAGCAAAGCCTGTGATGTATGATGACTGTGCTTGGTCTTGTTGCTGGTCTCTAACTTTAAAAAAATACCCAAAAACCACCTAATAATAAAGATTTCTTAAAAATAGCATAACATGACAGAGTTGTATTGCAGGGGATTGCTTAGGTGCTCTCATTGGCCAGCAGCAATCTACTGAGATGTGGTAGGGTTAAAAGCGTGTCATTTTGCAGCCAGATCCATCAGCTTTGTTAGAACCTGTCTCTGATGGCAGCTGTCTGTGTGTCTCCTACCCTGGTGTTCTGGCTGCCTTTGTTGTTGAGCAAAGTCTCTCTCATGCTGTGCTAAGAACCTCTACAACCTTACAGTGTCATCTGTGGCTCTAAAATGACAGTCATCCCTGTACATGGGTGCACAAAGCATGTTTGCAGCCGCAGTGCCACCTGCAGTTGGTGCTTCTCATGCTGATATTAGGTGTAATTGATCAGAAAATAGTGGTTGATCTTAACAAGGAAATGCAGTGTTTTTTTTCCTACTCAAAAGGTTGTTTTCCTTCTTTTTAAAGGAGTAAAAAAGACAATTGTTATGCTTTTGTAATAAGTGGCAGTTTATTTGTTGTCCAGAGGAATCATTCTAAGCGTGCACAGTGTTGCTGTGACTAAGACCTAGGAACAGATCCCTACAGCTGGTAGCAAGTGGCTCTTCCATTGGAAATATATCAGTGAAGTGTTGAGGGCAGCAGCTGATAAATCAGCATAACTTAACAGAGAAAAAAAGATGTTGTTTCTTCTTCCAGTTAGAGGATTAATTAACGAATGGCACAGATCCAGAAGTGCATGTTAGCAAAGTCTTGAAGCGTGTGCACAGTTTATAATAGCCAGAGAGGAGTCATCCAGTGTGTTTTCACTCTCTGAAACCAGACTTCTGCCATTTCAGGAGTGGATGTCAGTATGAATACTCATCTCAAGGCTGTGAAAATGACACTGAAGAACAGGGAGCCTGTACAGCTGGAGACGCTGAGCATTCGGGGGAATAACATCCGATACTTCATTCTGCCAGACAGTTTGCCCCTGGACACCTTGCTCGTGGATGTTGAACCAAAAGTCAAGTCCAAGAAAAGAGAAGCAGGTCAGTGCATGATTTCCCAATCTCTGCTTGTTTTGTCTTGTCTTTGTTTTCGTGTTCTCAGTCTGAAGGCATATGATTGGAATATCTTAATTTCTGTACTGCTTTCATCTCTGAGGGTTTGTACTGAACTCACTCACTCTGTCTTGCCTGCCTTCTTTGTGTCTGTAGTTTCCTTTCATGAGAAGTTATTTATATGGCTTCTCATGCATCTGTTTCAACATGTAAATGTCTTCAAGTGCAAGTAAATCTTAACCTATCACGTTCTCAGAGGTAACACCAATGAGATGTACAGTTCCTGTTTTCAAAATGTCTGCTCAGCTTCCCTGGTTCTGTGGGTAACTTCATATTTAGCCTAATAAGAAAGTATAGAATAGCCTCAGGAGTGGTGCTGAACTGAAATCCCATGTGGAAGTGGATACAAATAATCTGCTGGAGAACTGAGTTGGAGGGGCTTCAGAATGCAGAAGGAGCTGAGGCTATGTTCCTTCTTTTCCTTAGAAGCCTAACCAAGTAGGGAATGCTTCTGTTTTTATTCTACGCCGCTAACAATATCCAGTAAACTCCAGGAAGTTTGTATGTGTCCTCAGGCAGTAAAAGTTTTGCCCAACAGTGTTAATCAGTGTATCTTTCAAGAAATAAGTTAAAGGTAATTGTGCTCTGAAGTAACTGCTTGCGGTTTCTCCTGTAATTTATGCCTAAGTATATGGACCTGCAGTCTTTGATGCTTCAAAAATGCACCATAATTAATCTTCTTACATTAATAAAATGGAATAAGGAGCCCGTGGGTGTGTATATCATAGGCTAAAATGACGTTACCATCATCTGGACCGTAGAACCTCCAGCATTTCCTTCAGGCTGAATCATTCTGTGGTTCTGTCTTCCTTCTGTGTGTCACGACATGGCAGCACTGAGAAGCAGTGGGCTGGGAATCATGTCTGAAACTGGCACAGGCATTTCTGGAAACAGAATGGGCTGTCTGGTGCTGGGTCCCTTTAGAAATGCTGCCTTTTAGTCTGCTGCAACCTGGGAGAAGGGGCTTGGAAATCTTAGAGCATGTTTTTCTTAAACATTGTACTTAATGAAATGGTGTGAGCTGTGGCAAAAAAAAAAAAAAGAAAGAAGAAAAAACACCTTTCTAGGGAGATGGGTAATAACTAAAATACTCTGTGCAGCAAAATGTTGCAATTTCTTTTTCTGATTCCTGAAGAACAAGGTTTTATCAAGCAGAGAAGAGAAATTGTCAGACTTCCCACAGTATTTGGAAGCAGTGATGTTTCAGCTCCTTGTTGTCTGCAGCCAAGTCAGAGACGGACAGTAGCCCGTGGCAGCTGGGCACTGGAACTCCTAACACAAAAGATGACAGTGCTGTCTTAAGACATTCTGGGAATTAACAGGTTTAATATCTTACTTACTGCTTCCATGTGATGTTAGGTTGTTCGTGCTTGCAGCAGAATGTTCTGATATAAATTAAAGTATTCCAAGGTCTCACTTGCTTCGTCTTTTCTGTTTCATTTGCTCAGTTGCTGGAAGAGGCCGTGGCCGAGGCCGCGGAAGAGGCCGGGGCCGCGGAAGAGGAAGAGGAGGCCCAAGACGATAACTTCTCACATGCAACATGTTACCAAATGCTGGGCGACTTTGGATTTTTTTTTGTACAGGTCTTGTTTATGGTATCCATTTTTAATAAACTGAAAAGTGAAACGGGTGTCTTTCCTTTGTTAGTTCAGTATGGGAAGGAGGCATGCATTTCTAGAGGCTGCTGCAGACTAAGCGTGTCCTGTCGGTGTTGATTATGACTTTCAAGATTTCATCCATCCCTGAAGGCTGTGAAATGACCTCCTGCTCTTTGCCCCGTAGAGATAGACTTGTGTTGATGCACTCTGAAAACGTTTGAAACAAAATCCCTCTTTTATAAGGCACTTGCCATCTTCTAGTGGTTACGTAATCAAGGCACTGCATTTAGAACCTGTGTCCTGTGAGCGTGTTTCTTGTGTTCTTCATTGACCTCTTTGCAAGTTCATAGATAAAATTTTACTGATTTCTGCTACACGATGCTTAAAATTTAAGCATGGTACTTCCATAGAACATTAACACGAGCAAATGAAACAGTTCTGTGGAACTGCTGGACTGTTGCATCTCATGATTAAAATTAAAGTACACTTGGATATGACCTTTGTTAAAGCTAGTTGTATGGCATACTGGGTGTTGGTTGGCTTATAGGGCAGCTTGTTAATTACAGGCACTTTGTTCAGTGCATCCCTAGCAAAATGTACAGCACAGGGCAGAACTGCGCACTGGAATTGGAAGTTTACTTCTTCTGGAGACAACATCTTCTGCAGCTTGGATATAAACTGCGTTGCTGAACATGGACATAATACACGTGGTGAAGTGTTGGCTTTCTGAAGTGGTAGGGATGTGTGCCTGTGCTTCAGTGCCGGATCGTGCCTGCTTGGTTGCTCCTGTTTCCAGATAGGCAGTGCTACAGCAGAGAGGGGAAGAATCGCCTAAGAGGTGGCATTGGTTAATTCGTGCTAGCTAGAGCGTTTGTGAGCTGCTGTTTTGCTTCTCCCCCTCTTACAGAGGCCATATTAAAGCTTCATCTTGTTACAGGAGAGCTTGTTTTCTGAATCACTGAGGGACCTCCCAAGAGCACTTTTTGGTAAATATGGCACCAAGATACCCCAATCTCTAAGTAGCTGCTACAAGTAATGGTTGCTGCTGGCTTCCAGAAGTGCCCAGTCACTGGTGGTGCGGGTGAGGTCTTTCCCAATCCAGTTCTCTGTGTTCATGCAACAGTGGAGACTCTTTCCCTCTTCAGTCTCTTCCTTACGAAAGTTAGGAGTGCCCCCAGGGGTATGCACATGGTGGATGAGGCCACCAACAGCCCTATCACTGCCAGGGCGTAGCTGGGGTAGTCCCTTGTCACCAGCTGCCCCTACAAGAGAGAGAAGCAGCGTTGGGTCTGGTTTGCTACATCCCAAATCAGTCTGGCCATGTGTTTATTTAAATGGGCCAGCAGAGAAGCAAAGGCACTGCTGCCTGAGGTGGAACTGCTCATGAGTATCCTCAGCACTCTCTTTGTCCTACCTCACAGCCTTAAAACTGATAACGAGAACAGAGCTGCTGTAGCTGTTATGTGTGATTTTTGGCTTTGATTTGCTTCTCTTAATGAGGTGGCTCCATGTGGACATGTGCCTTCGTTCTGCTCCTGGGCCTGTGGGCTCACGCTGACACTCGGTCAGCAGGGCAGGCCCTCTGCAGACTCCAAAAGTTCCTGATTTGTTTCTGCATGCTAGGAACATTTCCACAGAAGGTTATGAGCCAATTGCTTACCCAGTAGTCATTCCTATGGAATAAATACGCAGCTAAGCATTCTTAAAATATGTTTTGGCCATGAAGAAAAATGTTTATGCCAATCTCGAAAGCTTTTAGCTTGTGAAAGCCAGCAGCAGCTTTGTTCAGTTAAACTATCTTTTTTTTATTATTATTATTATATTTAATGTGTATTTTTTAAGTTGATATTCTGGTCTTGATGGAATTAATGGAAGTGTTTTTGTTTGTTTGTTTTAAAACAAAGCAATTGTGTTACCTGTGTGCTATCCCACGCTTGGTACTGAAGGGTTCCTGTGAGGATATAGTCCGTGAGGTAAAATATAAACAGGCTTATAATGAGCAAAGGGCTAGCAAAAGCCCACATTGTTTTCCAGTACCAGTTTAGCTTGCGTCCAATCATCGTTTGAAGATCTTTCTCAAATCTGTGTTTAAAAACAGAAACAAAAACACAACACATTCCTGCGTAGTTCAATCCACACCCTCATCCGTGTCACTTCAGAAGCACCTACAGAAGAAAATGCGAGCAGAGGGAGTGGAGAGCATACTTGGCCAGGAGGGGTAATGAGCAAAGAACTGTTGCCTGAAAAACTGCTTCATGCGGATTAGAGAGTGAGGTTGGAATGAAGGGGCCCCATCACCTTGCTGGGCGCAGAACCCAGCAGAAAAAAAGCAGCCCCAGGTGGTGTTTCTGGTGCTGGCCTGCAGCCATTCCACCTGGCTCAGGCTATGAGAAAAAAGGAGGTGTTGAGCTGTTACCTTCTTAGCCCGTAGATGTAGCACACAGCAATGGTTTCTACCAGCACGATGAGCAGCAGCGAGAGGGTGGCTGCATAGTCATTGAAGATGTCAAACCAGTAGTTCCCAGCCTCCATGGTGAATATGAGGCCGATGATGCAGTTGATGAAACACACAAAACCTGCATGGATAAAACAGAGACCCTGCCCTCGTACCTGGAAATCAAATTGCGTGAGGGGGTATTTATCATGGGTGTGCCTGCTGCTGCAGGGGCTGGAGAAAGCCTGAATGATTTCCTATATATATCAGGCCTGTATTTCAGTACTTAGCAACATGGCAGCACACAAGGCATGAACACCATCCCTGGAGGTGTTTAAGATGAGGTTGCATGAGGCCCTGGGCAGCCTGGTCTAGTATCAGAGCTGGAGGTTGGTGGCCCTGCCTGTGACAGGGGGGCTGGAACTAGATCCTTGATGTCTCTTCCAACCCAAGCCGTTCTGTGGTTCTTTGCTCTTGATACAGATCTCAAAGTGCCACGGGTTGCAAAAGAGAGGCAAGTTTTTGCCCTCTGACAAAGGTATGGCCCATGTGCGTGTTTGTAAATGCCCTGCTGTATCCTTTATTTGCCAATCTACTGCACAGTTGCAGCACACCCTCACCACTAAGTGAGAAAAACTGGGTGCTAGTCATGGCCTTGGCAAGCCCCTTGTTCCTGCTGGGCTCTTCAGCTGTGAGCTACTGCAGCTCCTGGGCATGGTGTCTATTACTGAGCTATTTGCACTCATCCCTCTTCTCTGCCTGATGAAAACATGGATTTTAAATGCTTCCCCCCGCACTCTTTTGTCTGTGTGGAGCACTCTGAATTCTGGTTGACAGTTAACAGTGGTAAAACAGTTCTTAAATGTGATGCTTGATTGGGAGCATCTACTGCTTTTGACCACTGTTTCACATCTAGGGATGCTGGTGACGTATGCAAAACTGCTGAGCCACTTGCTACACATCTCCTGGCCTTCCTCCTGGCCCTTTGAGCAATGCAATCATGCAGTATGTGTGGGACAGCCAGCGAACCAGGCCTAGCCAACATGGGTTCACAAGAGGCAGGTCTTGCCTGACACCAGCCTCATCTCCTTCTATGACTGGATGACCATTGATTGAGGAAGAGCTGTGGATGTAATTTACCTAAATTTTAGTACAGGCTGTAACTGTCCTCAGCATTCTCCTGCAGAAGCTGGCAGCCCAGCTGGATGCTGGTGAGTGGAGTTAAATCCAGCTGGTGACACAATGAGCGGTGTTCTCCAGTGGTCAGTACTGGGGCTGGACTGATTTAATATCTTTATTGATTATCTGGATGAGGGGATTGAGTGCATCCTTAGTAAGTTTGCAGATGACACCAAGTTGGGAGGAAGTGTTGGTCTCTCTGAGGGTAGAAAGGCCCTATAGAGGGGTCTGGACAGAATGGATCAATAGGCTGAAGCCAAATGCATGAGCTTCAGCAAGACCAAGTGCTTGGTCCTGCACTCGGATTCCAGTTGGATATTAGGAAAAGTCTCTTCAGAGAGCAGTGAGCAGTGGCACAGGCTGCCCAGGGAGCTGGTTGTCACATCCCTGGAGGTGTTCAAGAACCGTGTGGATGTGGCACTGAGGGACATGGTTAATGGGCATGGAGATGATGGGTTGACAGTTGGACTTGATGATCTTAGAGGTCTATTCCAACCTTAACAATTCTGTGATTCCGCTCCTTTCTCTTCTCGAGGACAGAGAGATGCTGAGGGACACCATGCTATGCATGCCTGCTCTCCCTGTGTGGCCAAGGGTACCGCACTGCAGGCACTTACCAGAGATCACTTCCTTAGAGAAGCGTGAGGTGATGGCCTTGCTGTCAGTCAGGGGCGTAAGGATGGCAGCGATGTTGCCCAGCATGCTGCCAATGCCCAGCATTAGCAGCATGGCAAAGTAGAGCACAGAGTACAGCTGAGACACCTCCATGTTTTTGATGGCTTCTGAGTAGACAATGAATGCCAGCCCAGTTCCTTGGACAGCCTGCCAACAGGAAGGAGACAGTGAGTGAGTTGGGGGCTTGGCTACCTATAAGCTTATGGTAAGGAATAATTTCACTGGGGAGGGAAGTCAAATTCCTTGTAGTGCCTTTCAATTTGACACTCCAGGGATGCAGAATGTGCCAAGCAAGGGGGGACTGAAGCCCAGACAAAATGCAAAGCAGCCCCTTTGGAAAGCTGAATGGAGGAAAAGGACCAGGAACTGTTAATGGACAGCTGGCTGCACATGAGCCAGCAGTGTACCTCAAAAAAGAGGTCTCTCAGGGGAGACCTGATCACTCTCTACAGCTGCCTGAAAGGAGGCTGTGGTGAGGTGGGGATTGGCCTCTTCTCCCAGGTAACAGCAATAGGATGAGAGGGAATGGCCTCAAGTTGCACCAAGGGAGGCTCAGGTTGGATATTACAAAACATTTCTTCTAAGGGAGGTGGTGCAGTCACTGTCCCTGGAGGTCTTCAAGAACCATGGGGATGTGGCATTGAGGGATGTGGTCAGTGGACATGGTGGGGGTGGGTTGGTGGTTGTGCTAGGTGGTCTGAGAGGTCTTTTTCAGCCTTAATTATTCTGTGATTCTTACCGTGTCTAACTCAGCTTCTAAGCTGCAGTTTTTCAGCTGGGGCGACAACTGGGCATACTCCTGTGGGTGGGCAGCCATGAGGTAGTCCTTCATCTCACTAAGGTTGTCTGCTGTCAAGGAGCCTTCCTCCAGATCGAAAGTATTCATCAGCAGCAGGATCACCCTGTGGTGGATGGCATAGATTTAGTGCCCATTGCAGATGGAGATGGAGCTGCCAGGGCCAAGTGAGGGAAGGAGGTTGGGGAGTGCTGCCTGGGGACAGCCCAGTCCAAACAGCATCATCACCTTTACTAGAGCAGTCCTAGATCTGGTGCTGCATGCTGTTGTTTGTTCACCTTTATTTTATTTAATTTGCAAGGAATAGCTTCTGGTGGCAAAGAAGTAAACAAAATACCCAGCTCTTACTTGTTTATGCAGCTTTCGTAGTTAAATGTCGCCTTGAAGCCATAGATGGAGAAAGTCACGATGCTGGCAAATATGGACGTGGTGCTGTTGATGAGGGAGACGATGATGGCGTGCCGCTCACAGTTGTTGCTTGGGTCATTGTAGCTGGCAAAGGCAATGAGGCTGCCAAAGCCCAGACCCAGTGAGAAGAAGATCTGTGTGGCGGCGCTGATCCACGTTTTGGGGTTCGACAGCTGCTCCAGCTGCAAAACCAGACAGGAGGATGGGGCTGTGAGGCTGCACACTGTACCGCCCCTTGGAGACTGCAGGGACGGGGACCGGGACAGCGACCTTGATGAGGTTACGCCCACACCCAGGAGTGAAGGGAACTGGCTTGGGTCCCTTTGCACACCCCTTTTAACTCAGGGCCGCAGTTCTAGCAGGTTTACTGCACAGTTTGGAAGCAGTACACTGCAAGTGGCGTTAGAGGGCATCCTTCTCTGCAGGAAAGCAAAGAGGAGTGGGCGATGTGGTAGGGAAGCCACTAGCAGCTCACTGCTGGGGACTTTGAGACATCTCACCAGGGCTACCAATGGAAAAACTCTGTGAAGAAGAAAGGCAGCATTGCCACCTTTTGAAAACCTACACATTCAGTCGCCAGTAACATTTAGCTAAAAGTTCAGTGCTGTTTTTCCATACCTTTGGAGTAAACATGTATATCAACCCGTTGACAGCTCCGTGAAGTGTCAGTCCTCTGATGAGGTATATGATGAGAACACAGTATGGCAAGGAGGCTGTGACATAGACGACCTATGGGAAGGAAGGGGAACATCTCAGTAGTGCACATGAAGATCTGCTACTATTATTGTATTTGTTATCTGTACTGCTCTCTTTCTTGCACTGAGGCACCCCTTCCATTGTTATGCATTGTCAGTACATCTTTGCTATTTTATTGGGGTCATTTTTGCCCACAAACCCAGCTGCAGCAAGTTTCAGAGGTTACTCTTAGTTAGCAGTCTCTTGGGCTTCTGTGCTTTTCTAATGCGATTTGTGGATTACAGCACTCAGCCCTGTTCTTAGTGAAGGCTCTTAGGACATTTCTTTCCTCCCCCTCCTCCTAACTTTTGCTGCAGATAAAAAGAAAGCAAAAGGACCAAGTAGACCTCTTTTTCTCTTTTTCTCTTGCAAATCCTGAGGAATAGGTGTCTCCTGCCACCATCAGTACCACCAGGGGTCGTGCCTGCCCCTTACCTTGCCTGTGGACGCGGTGCCACGGAGGATGCAGAGGTAGACCACCAGCCAGGCCAGTGTCAGGCACAGTGCTTGCTCCCACTGCAGGTTCCCGCTGGTCTCAAGTGAGGGGGAGATGTTCAGGGTCTGCCGGTACCAGAAGTACTGGGTGGAAGATGTCTTCTCGCACTCCTCCTCGTACCCCGTGCGGTTGCCGTTCAAGGGGCAGGTGGCCCATGGCAGTGGGTCCTGGAATGGAGAGAGGACAGCAGTGGAAACAGAAGTTAGGGAAGTTTTTCCCTTGGGGGTGCCTGTCCCCATGTTGTACCACCTGGCCCTGTGCTGACACCATCCCTTGGTAGCGAGGCCTCACTCTCCAAGGGCTGAACCTCTCCTCTGGAGATGGCCCTCTCTTTCCCAGCGAGGACTGAGCCCCTCTGATCATCTTACCTGAAGGAAACCCCATCTCCAAGGATGACTTTCTCCCCAGGGACCGTCCCTCTCCCCCGTGACCAACCTCTCTGACCATCTCTGCTGGAGCCAAGCATATCTCCTAGCTCTGAGCTTCTCCCAGAGGACTGAACTCCTGCCCTGGAGCACATGACGTGGACTATCCCAGAGCCGAGCAATGTCCATCCAGTACCAGTGCAAAGCCCTTGGGGTCCTCCATGGGGCTAAGCCATACCACCAGCACCCACTTACCTGGAAGGAGTGGAAGAGGTACCAGAAAGCCCAGGCATTAATCACGTTGTAGTACATGGAGAGGAAGAAGGAGACGACCACACTGGCAACGCCTGCAGGTGGGAGAGAGTGTGTGGTCAGTGGCGAAGCCCAGAAGCCAGTCATGGCAAGATGGCCGCCTCCTGTCAGGGCTGGCCTGAACTGAGCTCTACGCTTCAGTCACTCTGGAGAGTGAACAATCAATTTACAGTTACAACAAAACATGCATGTAAGCAAGCTCACTTGGGCCATGGGGGTGATATAATGTCTTAATAAAGTTGGAAGATCTGAGCTCTGATAAACACAAAGCTGTAGTGAGGAAGCCAAAGCTCCATCCTGCTGCTCTGTGGGGCTGATGCTCAGCATGGGCAGCATGGGGCTGAGTTTGGCTCTGATCTTCGGGCTGCCACCATTCTGGCAGCCTGCCCCAGGGCAGCGGGGCTCAGGCCTCTGTGCCCAAGCAAGGTTCAGCACCAGCGCTAGGAAAGGGAGGAGGAAAATGCCCCCAGCCTGCTGGAAACCCATCTCCTGTCTGCTTTCATCTATGAAGGACAAATTATCTGTGTTCCTTACATACTTTAAAAAAAAAAAAAAAAAAAAAAAAAAAAAAAAAGATGGAAATAGAGGACATACCAACCCCACAGAGGTAGGGGCTTATTATTTTCCAGGCTCCGATGCTCCCCTTGCGCATGCGCTGCCCCACCGCCAGCTCCAGGTAGAGCAGCGGCATCCCCTCCACGATCAGCATGATGACGTATGGGATCAAAAAGCCACCTGCAAGGGAAAACAGGTGGTGTCCAGCATACCACCAGCCTGTAAATACCACACTGCCCTCTCAGCAGCCAAGTTGCCCCAGCGGTGGTAGCTGGCTGGCTCCTGTCCCAGCACCTCATTTGTTCAGGAGCACGACACAGCCTGAGGGACATCTCTTGGGGTTTCAGCAGGTGTCCTGGCCAGGACCAGGAATTTTCCATGGGCATTTGGCAGGGCTGGGATTTCTGTTGTGCAACTGTGGGTCATCAACGGTTGGAGCAACGTGCAGAGCTGTTAACAGGTAACAACATGCCACGCTGACCTCTGAATGTGCTAAGACAAATGAAGGCAAGCAGAAGAGAGCTCTACATGCAGCATTCTGTGATAGGGAGCAAAGCAACAGCAATAACCACATAGAATGGAAATTTTAAGTAATGTATTGAAGCCTGGCAGGAAGGAGGGAAGAAGGTGAGGGGCAGGATGCCCATCAGCTTGAATTTCTGGTGGGAAGACAAAATCCTTCCCCTTCACTTCAAGAAAGAGCTGCTGACTGAGTCAAACCCTGGATTTCTTCCTGAAGCCTTTCCTGGTTCTCTTTTTACAGCGTGCCAAAAAATTTACGTAAATATCTCTTATGTAGGATTTAATCTGTGGCATTAACATTCTTCACGATGGGCTTGGTGCAGTGGCACAGAAGAATGGGCTCCGGCAGTGGCCGAGGCAAAGGACTGGAAGTAAACACTGAGCAATAATCCGGTTTATTCTCGGAATTAATGTCCTACCGCCCAGCTCTGTCTTTGCTAACAAGGCCTTTGTTAGCCTGTTAGGTAACTTCCTATGCCACAAGGGAGGCAATCGATCTGTTGGGCCGGACAGGGCAGGCCGTGCTCCCTGCAAAGAGGAGGCCAAGGGGCAGCTGCCAGCATCCCTGGGTGCCTGGCATACCCAGCGCTTGAATTCCTGCAGCACTGCTTTGTTTGGTGTGAGTCTTGTGGCCCCCTGGAAGGGCACTCAATGCTTCTAAGAGGGCAGTGAAAGTAATTAGGAGAAGCAAAGCCCGCTGTCAGGAGTTTTGGACAAACAATAAGGAAAACTGCTGCTCCCCTGGAAAATTTAATCAGGAGGATAGAACTAGTGGAGAAACTGCTCTTAGAAAAACATGCTTTTCAGAAAACACTTGATTTTATTTACTCTTTTTCTATGGTTGATCAGTGTTCCAGTTTGGGTTACATGTCAGAGAGTTTTCGCCATCTACTATACTATTGACATAAGGACAAACCACAGAACCTCCTCGTCAGTGTTTGAGTTCTGCCGTCCGTCAGGGTGTCTGCCAAGATGAGCTGTTGGAGCACTCATCACGCGCAGTTTAATTGCATACAGGCACCTGAGTGTTGTGCCAGAACTCAGTGTTGGACATGAAGCCTTTACTTTCCAAAAGCCTTGATAAGTATTCCCAGAATCCAGCCCTTCCATCACTTCTGATCTCAGAAATCACAGAATCATAGAATAGCCTGGGTTGAAAAGGACCACAATGATCATCCAGTTTCAACCCCCCTGCTGTGTGCAGGGTCGCCAGCCAATGGTTAAGAAAGCTTCAGACACAGCAGCATTTTGCTTCTGCTGTAGTTTTGTCCATTGCATTATCTGAGTTTTTCTGACCCAATCCCTCATGGCAGCTCTGAAATCCCACCACCTCTGCATTTAAAAGCAAGCCATGAGTCAACGTTCATTGCACAAAATTAATAAGAAGAACTGAAACACCTGTGTGTTTCTTTCCTGAAAGGAACAAGTCAGAAGCAGACCAGCAGTAAAGCAGATACTGATCATGTTGCTTAATGCATGTACAAGATGGGTCCATTGCTCTGGATCCAGGCAATGGATACAGCTTGGGAAATAATATAAAACTGGGATGGTTTATGAAAACAGACAGTTTCTGCACAGGTAATTCTTCAGTAAATGCCAGTAAACCAGAGGTAGTTATACACTAAAAGAGATTGTTAGTGGTGTTTTTCAGTTAACGAATTAACTGACTTTCAATTTCTAAGGAACAACATCCATGGCTGCTATACGATTTGGATATCATCTTTCTCCTGTTTGGACCTGGGAGAGGGATGGACTTTCAAGGATGGTGATTTGGCATTTTTGAGCCCATTTATTCCCTATTTTCAAAGTTTGCTGTGAGGCACTAGCACAGGAGCTCCTGCTGATTGAGGATTTTCATCCAAATTCAAGGCAGCTTTGCAGACAACTTATCACTTCCCGGAGTAAGGTTTGTATAAAGGACAACAAATTAATAACAGCTCCTTGATGAGTTACAGCGGATCCTTCAATCAACTCAGTGTGAACATCTTCCCACCTCTTACTTGATCCAGCTACTTCTCAGAGAAATTGTGAGGATCTGAGCTCATTTCTGGTGCCTTCAGAGTGGCTCAAGGGGGCAGGAAAGCAATACATAAACATCCTACGGACCTACAGTTCTCACTGTGCTTTTACAAAACATGGGGCTTCCCACTGTTCCACTGTACTTCTGAGAAGTGAGTGCTGTGTGGGAGCAGCGGTCAGGTGAACATCTTATGCTAAAGAACACATAAAACAAAGCAGACAAAGTCTGAGCCAGCTGTATGTTGTGCCCTTCTTGCACAGCACAAGGAACTTTCCTCCTGAAACACGCAGAAGAAAAGCCTGACCTCCTGCTCTGCTCCGGACCCTGGTGGGGTCAGCAAGGACAAAACGCCTCTGGAGCTCATCATCACACTTCCAGAGGCAGAAAGTGAGAAATGCAAACTGCACTTACCTCCACCGTACATCTGACACAAATATGGGAACCTCCAGACATTCCCCAGCCCCACGGCATAAGAGATGCAGGCGAAAACAAACTGCAAGGGGTGGTCCCACAGCGGCCGGGCCTTCTCCATGTCCTGCAGGTGGGCAGCCGTCCTGTTGCTGCTGCCGGCCCACAGGTGCTCTGCCAGCCATGCGCCGCCTCCACACCAGCCTGGCTGTGAGGGGAGGGCAAGGCAGAGGCATGCTTGCCAATTCCTATCAAGCTTTTTAATTACTAATCTTATTAACAGGCACATACTGAAGTAGGAATGCTGGTAAATAGATTATAGACACACACACAGCGCTATAAAATTGATACTTGGGGTGAATAGATGCCTGGGCTTTGACAGGCATTTCTGGGAAGGAGGCGAGCCCAGGGATTTTCATTGCTCACGTGCTGACTTGACAGTGGAAGGGAGCAACGGTTGGGCTGCAGCTTGGTTTGGGACAGTGAAAAAGGCTTCTCCATATGGCTGCCCTCTCTGGGTGTGATGTCTGTGTGCCCGGATCCACATGGGGAAGATGTTTCTGCACCATCAGGGCTGGTTGCAGTGGTTGTCAGAGTTGGCTGTTACTTAAAAGTGCCCGTTGTCCTCAGGAGGTCATTGGGCATCTGGAAGCAGCCCCAGATGTGTCCTTATCACCCAGGCAGGTCTCCAGCTTTTAGTCCAGCACTCGGTTGAGCCACAGCCCAGGCTCTTCTCCCTTCACGCCCAAACCCCTCTGCTGCAGATGAATGTTTCCAAGGGGCTGTTAATTTAAAGCAGTTTTTTAAGCAGGCAGAGAGAGGTCACTGGGAAAACGTGGCCCACTGTGGAGGCAGAAGGCCCGAGGAGGTCTCTGGACTGCCAGAAGGTGCACTGAAGTGCCAGGCCTGGAGGTGAACCCTGTGTGCTTGGGCTTCTGCCAAGGTACACTTTGAGCTCAAGCACTGCAGCAAAGGAAGCAACTAGCAGCATCTCCAGCAATAAAAATGGGCTGAACAAGTCCAAGGACTCAGCTTCCTTCTTCAGATGTCTAAAAATGTGTCTCCTTTCAGGGCAGGACTGGGCCCCTTTTAGATCCATTTTACAAGTAACACCCTCTTGGCTGCTGTCAGCCAACCACAAAAGGTGACCGTGAGAGATTTATGCATCTCACATGAATGAAAACAGTTTGCACGGTGTGTTTGAGTGCTGTTGGAAGTGGAGGTGGTCACTGGGTTAGCGTCTGGCTTTGCCAGGCCTTTCCACAGTACAGTTTGAGGGAGCTGATGCTTCTTGTGCAACATCCCTGACGTGCCTGCCTTGCCTGCAGAAGTGCAAGGCGATGACCCACCCCGGAAATACATTACATGGTAACTCCAAATTCTGCTGAAAGGAAAAATCTGGGGAAAAATTGGGGCTGAAAGCCACTAAACTGAAGGACACACTGAGAAGCTCCAGATACAGTTAACTATCTCACACCATGCAAACTACTGTAAGTGATTGAAAACCAAAATGTCCCTCGCTGCCTGCGGTGTTTATTACAAATGATTCTTATAAATAACTTAGAGCATTTAATAACTAACTCACAGGAAGGGGAGCCTTAAAAATAGCACATTGCTAGCACTTGGGATGCTTTTGTGTGAATAGATTACTGCTACTGATGAGGACAATCAAGTTAAACATTTCTTTGGCTCTGCCCCTCCTCCCCATTACATTTCAAACTAGTTGACATGAAAGGCTGTGCAGGCAAAGAGGTGTGGTGCCCTTGGCACAGCTCAGGCCAGATCAGAAAGTTCAGATGCAACAAGATGTATCATTACTTCTCTCCTGAATGCCAGTATTATAAACAGAGCTCAATATCTTGCTGTAGGACTTTCCACATGCACCTCAGATAACCCAGATGCTATTTCTTATGCAATCAAAATGTTATCTTCTCTGCATTTCCTTTCTTTGGGTTGGGTGAGGTCTCTTGCTTTATCTGGAGGGACAGAGGTCTCTAATAGATACACAAGAATTTTTTATTATTTAATTGCTGACGTTTGTCAAAAGAACGATTAACAATGTCCCCTGTATCTAACAGATTCAAGAGTTTGGAGTCTGGAGGAGAGGTGAGAAAGGATAGGGGTTCATCTGCAGAGCAGTGCAGGGACTAGTGGGACAACATGAAAACTGCCCCATGTAAACCAAATCACAAACTGATAAACAGAGAAGAGAACCCCACTTCTCATACAGTAAAATCAACCTTACTTGGTAAAGGTACCAACCACGGGCTTGCACCTGTTAATGCCAGTACAGTAAGAAGTACTTCTCCCAGCTCCTTAAAATGCAGACCAGAAGGGAGCCTGGTGTCCTAGTCATAGGCTCCTAGTCATAGGAAACCATGATTCTAGACTGGGAGAGAAGATTTATTTCATTATATTGCAGAAAGAGACAAATCAGGGAAGGAGTAAAAAGAAGCAGCTAAAGAAGTCTGATATAGAACAGTTCCTAGATAATTCTACTACCTGCTGGTCTGCTTTTTATTAAACTACACTCAACATTTAGGACAATATCCCATAGATTTGAAAAAACTATCTCTTGTGGTGGGCTTTCCTTTGTCAGCAGGATGTGGGAGAGGGCCATGCCTGCCGTTCAGTACCTGCCCTTCCTGGAGGCACTCCATTCTGAGTGGAGTACACTGCCTGCTGCGTGTTAGAGGACTACCATGAAGAAGCACCAGAGGAGTCTCTACAGACAGGGTCTGGTACCAGATTTGGAAATTGATGGCCCTGTCTGTGGCAAGGTGTTAAACTTTGTGAACCTTGGGGTTCCTTCCAACCCAAGCCATTCTATAGCCTATCAAGCATGTACACAGCTAAGCTGGCAGCAGCTCCCACGTGTGGTAGCACATGCTCCAGTGTCTTTCTGCTTGGATATACTGTTCACAGTGACTACTCTAAGCTCCATGTTTCTTTTGGAGAGAGAAAGCATCCTGCTGGATTTCTAGATCTTTGAGAACCTGTATGCCACAATAACCGTGGGTTGGTTGTCTTTTGTGTAGTCAGAGATTACAGTTATTCCCCAAGCAGAGATTAGGATGGCAGGATTGCAATTACTCCTCCAGCTCATCACTGCGTCTCTGCAGCACATCCCAAAAGCAAGGTATGTGGGAAATGTACAACTTGCAGCTGTTCTGACACCAGCCTGTTAAATGAAAGAGAAGCAGTTGCAGTTCAAGTGTTATGTACAAATATTCATTTTATGACATTAGGAAATCAGTATATTATCCAAAAGAGAGAAACAGATTAAGGACTACTTTACGAACAGTTAAAGAACACTGGGCAATATTAGTGTCTCATTAGGAAGGTAGCATGCAGCACTGCTGGCTCATCTATTAACGACCAACTGCTGTGCTCACATCACAGTTACAGCGCAGGGTTATTTGTTGGCTGTCACACTCAATACTAGCAAAACTGAGCTGCCTAGATTTTGTTCCCATAGAAAACATGCTTCAGTTTGGCAAGAAAGAAAACCCAACACAAAAAATAAAAAACAAAAAAACCAGAACAGACCAAAACAACCAACCAAAAAAAAAAAACAAAAAACAAAAAACCAAAAAACCCAAAAAAACCCAAAAAACCAAAACCCCAACTGACTTGAAAGAGAGTTGATTCCTGCAGATCAGCCAGTTATGGAGAAATCCTCTTTTTAAACATTTCCTTCAGGCATAACTAGGGGATTAACAGCTGGAGTGAAGGAAACAGAAAATGTACACTTGAGCAGTACAATGGACTTCCAAGAACAAAGGCTAGCGAAAGCAGTATTAGAATTTACACTGCAGAAAAAGAAACAAAGTTTTAGAAATGTTATTGTTTATTATTTAGAATGTTCAGATTATTGTGCCTATCTCAGCAAAAAGGGAACTGCTGTTGTATAACGCTCAGGTATTTGGCAGGCAGATAATACATTTTTATCAGGAGCTGCAAATGAACCCTTTCTCTTAATAACTGAGCAATCATACTAATCTCATATTCACTAAACTGGAAATCTGCAAGATAAGTTATCAAAGCTGGTGCTTCGATTCTGCACTGCACAATTCTCTGTATGATTTGCCTTTCTCATTGAGATAATAAGGTCTGTAGTCACGATAGCCTATGGCCAACTAATCTTACTGAGACCTGTGTGTGTACTGCAGTTGAGAACATACATTCCTACTGAAGAGTTTTTAAGCAGATAAAGAAAGCATATCAGGTATTCAATATTCTAGCAAAGTCAGCAGCAAAGGATGTACAAAAAAAAAAAAAAAAACAACAAAAACAAACCAAAACCCAAACACCGAAAACAGCATTTTTCCCTTTTGTTTTAGAAGTAGTAACTGATCTTGTTAAAATGAGTTTCATTGCAAAGGAAAATACAGTATTTGTCCACACAAGCATTGGTGTCAAAATAACTGCTCTGAGAAAACACAAGGCAGGAAGCTCTCTGTTAAGAAAATAACATTTAATTACTGTACAAAATAATACCTTCCTGAATTTAACTGGCCTTGTATGTCAGTGTATGCTGCAGACACAGAAGTCCATCCCACTCGTGGCTTTCTTAACCACAGTGGAAAAAGGGCAGCAAAAGAACTCACATGGCAGATTTGCCTGTGGCATGACTACAAGAGCAATGTCAACAGCTCTAGCCACTGAGAAGGAGAGAGGAAAAGGATCCATTTCAGCTCAAGCAGCTCCCGAGACAAGCACTGTAAACATCAGCTAATCTCTAACCCAAAGATTTCTTCCCAGCCCTGCTACTGGAACGCTTCTCTTGGAGCTGTTTGATGGGCTGTAGAATTTGGCATGGACCTGTCATTTCCACCTTTATATTACTAGCAAGGCTTTTACTGATCTGCTGCTATTTTCTACAAATATTTAAGAGTATTTAAAAATATATTTAAAACAACCCTACCCAAATAAAGCTCCTTAAAGATTGGATAATTTAAAACATAATGGTTTTATTTAGAGTAACATACAACATACATATGAACAGAAAAAAACGAGTAAGTATAATGCACTATGAAGAGGCTGTCAGCTAAATACAAGGTCTTCTCTGAAGGCTTGAGTAAACTGTTTTCCAGTGAGGTTACAATAAGAAAGGAGGTGAAAACATCTACAATAACTTATTTCTTAAGAAAGCTGTTCTATAAGCCACTTCCTCATGCTTTTTCAGATTGTCACTTTAACATCAAAAGTAATGAAGAGAATCAGAATCTGTATCCTAATGTGAACATTTGTTTCAAATAAAGTGAAAGAGCATAGCTCCAATTAGTGTTGTTTTTGGTTTTTTTTTTACCCCCCCTTAAAGAGTCCACTGCTTCTCCTGTGAAGCATATTTCTCTCACTACCTAACGAATAGCCTCTAGCAAAATGTTACTGGTCACATTTTGCAGAGAGATCAGACACTCAGTGTGAATTTATGCTATAGAATCAGCATGTTTCTTCCTTCTTCCCTCCTACTTTTTACTGCTACCAACACAGTTTTCACAAACAATGCCACTTCACGGCTACATGAACCGTACCTCATAAAACCACTCCAGTTTTCACCTCAGAGACACCACTAAAAGCCTAATACTTTTTTTTCCCCCCTTTTCTTAACAAAAATAAATTCCTTTCTTTGTAAAGAATCGCCTCAGATCTTCAATAAGATGCTGCTTGTTATTTCTCAAGGAATGCTGATGATTAACTTAAAACATGACTACAGAAACTAAGAGTAATAAACTATGGGTTTATAAGGAAGGGTAGAAGTTTCAGCATCCTTTTAGTATTCATAGAAAGTTATTTTAAGCACTAGAAGCAAATTGTACATTATTTTAAACAAAATTTGATTAAAAATAACACCACTCTCCATGCTCTTCCTATGTCAGCTTTTGGTAGCTCAGTCTTCTGGCTCATATCTGAGGATAAAAAAATGAAATAAAATCAAAACAGTAGAAAATAGCTGAGAGACACTTTGTCTCTAACAAAAATATGAAACCTAAGTAATGAACTGCTCCCACTAGTGGTGCAGCCCTGTCAAGATTCAACAAGTGCCTAAGGGCACAGACAGTACAATATTATAGTATAGACTTTCCAGAGTACTTTCTGCTTTTAAAATTGGCCAGTCTACCAAATAGTAGCTTGAAAGCATGAATAAGACTCTACTCACAAATCCCAGTATACAAACAGAAGTTTAGAAGTTCCACCTCTGTCCTCCTACAGAACACATCTAAGGCATCCATGTTGCCAGTGCTCACTTGCCATTTGCAGAAGGACAATTTCCTACCTGATACAAGGCCAGCACATATCCTTATTTACTCAATATGAGCCTAACTTTGCTTACATACTGTGCCATTTATCATTCCCATAAAGAAATGTGGAAGAAATAAGACAATGCCAAAGTAGCTGGTACATTTCCCACCTGTACCTCTGTGTTGCTGCTGTGGTTCGCTACCACACTCACTAATGTCGTGCAGGCACAACTCAATCCCACACACCTAACATCCAGCTATAAAGGACTGGCTTTTCAAAAACCAGGGAACAGCCTACTAGAAATCCAAGGGAAGTTTTGTAGTCTGGTTTTAGAGAGTTTTGTGTCTATAAAAGCATATAAAGGAGCAGAATGTGCATCTTGTTCAGACAGACTGAAAGGCACTTACTTGGAAAGCCTTCTTCGTAGATCCTTTATCTGCTCGTTCTTCTTAGTAAGAATTTCCTTCATGTTGCGGTAGGCAGCTGTTTGCTGAAACTTCTTCTCTAACTCCTACATAATAGTACCAACATATTACTTACACATTGTGAAAACCAGGCTAATACATTTTCTAAAATATGAGCTTTTCCTCCTCAAGTTTCAAAACAGCAGTTCTATTCCTTATCCAAACGTAGATGAAACCAGCTGGTAGATTTAAAGGACATCAGTGGGAAGGACAAACAAGTCTCATTTTCTATGGAAATCAGACAACAAATCTTCTGAAGACTGGGAACACTGTTCTAAGTTAAAAGTTTCTATGCAAACACATGCACAATTTTTAAGTGTTATTTCATTAAAATCATGATGTTCACTCTGGTTTTGCTATTCTACACATAACATGTTTCCAATGAAGTAACAAAAATGTGTAGTAAACAATGAAAATTAAGTAACAAACGTGACCCAATAAATTCTGCGTTCTTGTTCACTTATTAATCAGGTAAAAAGTGAGTAAGGAGCTTTACATTACAACCAAATGCCAACCTTCTCAGCTGTGGATAGCTGATCCTGAACCTTAAGCAAGTCATGTTTTGTTGTCACCAAGTTCTCCTCCAGGAACTTTTGGTTTGCAGTAGAATCACTCAAAGTCTTCTCAAACTGACATTTCAAAGCTGCCACTTTATTCTCCAGTTCAACGATATCCTTGTTTACATCAGTCTTCAAAAGAAGAAATATTTAAAGTATGGTAAATGAAAAAGAATATTTGAAGTGTCAGATGCAAAACTCCACAGAAATGGGCACGCCTTAGTTTTTATGACTTACATTTGCCCTGTTCCTCTAAAGCACAAACTAAAAGTGCTACAGTGAGAAAGTCATTTAACAAAGGAAGTTAACTAACAAAGTTGGTTAAAGCACTGGGTAATTTTTAACGCAAACAACAACAACTTGTAAATAAATGCATTTTTCAGACAGCTGAAATGGCTCCTCTGCCCAGCTGAGTTTCAAGATGTTGTGTTTCCCTTCTTTAGATGTGAGGTGAAACCACATGATGAAACATACCACATAAAGGGAAGGATGAAAGTGTTAAGGACCGTGTTAGCAGTCAGGTACTGATGCTGCACTGTTCAAGAGGAATCTTCACATCCTTATGACATGAAACAACCCAAACTCTTCTGGCAATCAGTCCCAGGTAACAAAACGTACTTGTGTAACTGTTCTGTGGATTCCATTTGAAAAATCACTCTCAGGTACAAAAGGTAAACTTCATACTTGCAAAAATACAGTGACTCAGGATGAGGCTCAACTACCAGAACCTTAAAAAGAACAGAAATCTAGAACTAAGGAAGCTCTGCTCCTTTGTAGTCAGTGTAAGACACCAACTGATAATGGTACCTGCACAGAAAAAAGTGAATTTTGAATTTTGGGACTGAGTTCAAAACTGTGATGCTGAAAAGCACCACACTTTGTTTCGGGTCAGAATGATCCCCATCTGTTCTGAACTGTACCACTGAAATCAGACAGTGATGCAAAAAATTCTATGTCCTTGTGCTAACCTGATCCACCAGAATCATTGCTCCCCTCGTGTGGAACCTTATTAAACTATTAAAAACCAGAAGAAAAGTCTGCTGAACTAAAACAAGCTGTGACTCAGCAGTCATTTGTTTGTCTACAGAAGCTGAGAACTGCTCCTTAACGTGCATCTGGGTTCATATGATTGTATTGTCACCTATCTCATAAACACATGAGAAGAAACCAGACAAAACATAGCATTTTCTCCAAATAACTAATACACTCATTAATTAAATTAAGTTCTATACATTAGCACTGTATTTCCTAGCTAGTTTCAACTACATACACACACACAGCAATACAGAGTGAAAGCTGGAGAAGAAAGTGACAGATGAGGAGAGAGTAAGTTTGAACATGAATGCTGCAGGTACTTGGCTGCCCTGACATTCAGGCAAATTCAGATTTAACCAGAAAAGTAGGAAGAGATTTGCTTCCAATCTTTTAAAACAACAAGCACCAATGTCCAGGATTTGATAAAATCCTTTAATAGTAAACCTTTAATAATGTAAGGCGTAAGAAAACAGATAAAGAAAACATTTGCCCTGATGGATATATCAAGTTCCCTATTAAACAGTATTACTGAATACAGATTTTGAAAGTTATTAGATATAACTGAAAAGTACTAAGAAAAATAAGTACATACCATAAACCAGTGAGTAAGCAAAATAAAAAGAAATGAAGATTACAATGAGAAAAATCAAAGTGGAAATGTTTTATGACACTGAATTTCAAGTCTGTCAATACAGCTGGAATTCAAAAAGGCTCTCAAAAGGCTGGGATTAAAGTGTTCTAATTTTGTTAAAAGTTTGCACTGAAATGCTTTAGATTTAAGAAACAACTATAAATTGACACACTTTAGAAAATTCTAATTATCAAAATAAGGGTACAGACAAAAATACCAATGTGACATGAAAGGATTTATGTGCCAACTTACATGAGTGTTAATTTTTTAGGCCTTTTCCTGCAGCAAATAATCACTATGCCTGAATCAACATTTATAGAAAAGGCTAACAGCAAGTAGTAAAAAGATGATCAACCTCTGTCATCTGACCCATGCTCACTGACATCTGTAGCAAAACTTCAGGAATATGGGATCAGGACACATCTGTAAGCATTTGGGTTTATAAAGTCTGAACTGAGATGAAGCAAGTCCATGTTGATATTGATATTGTTGATTGATTGATATGTTTGAAAGAATTAGTGTTTTACTGTTGCCATAAAAAAGATTAGGTGGGAAGGAACACAAAAATGTATTTGTATCTGTTAATACAGGCATTGCTCTTGAGAGTATCAACTCTGGAATACTACTTTGTGACAGTACCTGGAATAATACTTTGGTAAGAATGTAGCGTGGTCTATTGGACACAAAACCTATGTCATATAATAAACCAGCAGACTGCATTATCTGCTGACTGACAGAGCAGCACGAGTGTGACAATGCTTGCAGGAACACGACAATACTAACCTGAAGTTTTGTACCTGCTAGAAAAGAAACATACCACACAGACCAACGTGGGCAATAGTGTAAAACAGCAGTGATTGGGGTACAAATCCTAGTTATATTTACCTTTTGATCTCCCTGGATCATCTGCAGATCCTTCAGGGACTTCTCTAGTTTGGATTTTTCATCTAGTGCAGCTGTAGCCTGTAACACATGGAAAACGTAACGCCTCATATGTGTATTTTAATTGAAAATATGAAAATAATAGCCATGGAATTCTTATTTAGATTTTTTAATGATATGTAACCAGCAGTAAGCATCCAAGCTTACAGGAAATTTACCTGTGTTTCTATTGTCTTAAGTCTGGTCTTCAATTTTTCATTTTCTTCTTGGAGACAAGCAACTGTCTTTGGGTAAATAAAAAAGAAAGAGTTTACAGACTCGTGCTATTTTGAATTTTCCAAATACTTCCAGTAAGAAAATGTGTTTCATTGCTTATGAAAGCAATCACATGTAAATGCTTATAAAAATGGCCTTGCTGATAAGGACTACTGATTTCTTCCTAAAGCCTATCCTGCAAATCACTGTTTCCTGCCTCTGTCAGCAAGAAATGTGAGCCTCCAGTTCTGCTGTAACCTGTAAGTCCTCTCACTTAAAATTAGTCCTTATTTTACTGAATTGGGAATGGTGCAGTCATTCTCCTGTGAGTATCAAGATTCCCAGTAAACCAAACTGCACATTTGGACATGCAGTTCTCATTGCTGCTTATCACTTGTATTTTCAATCAATAGGCAGGTAAATATTTTGCAGCTCCTTGCAGCCTTTCAATACCTAAAGGGAGCCTACAAACAGGAGGGGAGCCAACTCTTTACAAGGGTAGATAACAGCAGGACAAGGGGAAATGGTTTTAAGTCGAGGGAGGGGAGATTTAGGTTGCATGTCAGGGGGAAGTTCTTGACAATGAGATGGTGAGGTGCTGGAACAGCTGCCCAGAGAGGTTGTGGATGCCCTGTCCATCCCTGGAGGTGTTCAAGGCCAGGTTGGATGGGGCCCTGGGCAGCCAGTCTCTGAATCAAGAGACAAATTCTTACCTTGTTTAGCAGCTCTGACCCTCCTTCATTTATGGGAGCCAGTTTTGGTTTAATGAGCTCTGCATTGGGCTAAAGAAATAACAGAGGTTAAACCATTAAATTATACAGAAGGAAGAAAACTATTCATTTAGTCTGTAAAATAACTATTAACAGTCCATTCAATTTTCTTTTACAAACCAAATGAACCGTCTTTTATTTCAGTTTCATTTTTAGTGGTACCTTGGCTCTTAAATTACATATTCAGCTAAAGCTCAACAACAATACTGTATATAGTCAAAAAGGGTGTGCAAACCTGAATTTACAAAAGGCTACTGATCCATAACCACCAAAGGACAGAAGAGTTCAGAAGAGAGAAAAAATACTTTTTATTGATTGTAAGTAAAAAAAAAATATATATATTTTCAGATGTCAGAATAATCTTAATTACTATTTTAAGTATTCAAATATATATTAACTAAATATACACTTAAGCTACAAAACAAATACACTACATTGCTAATCATACAAGATAAGCTAGAGTCACACCTGTACTGCAGGGTTAGGGTGAAGGTCCCCCAGGCTGGGACAAAGCTCAGCACACTTACCTGTCCCAGTTTCACCCCAGCCTGCAGGGGAAGGGAACCCAGGAGCAGAGGCTCCAACACATCCCTGGTCTGACTGACTCTGGGATCAGGATTATGAGGCATGCCAGAGGGCAAAGAATCTGCAATCTGGAAGCAGCTGAGACAACTCAGTGTGAGCCTTGGTGCTGAACTGTAAAATGCTATTTGAAGACTTCTAAGATTACTTTGAACATCTTTTTTGCTATTTTAAGCGTGAAGAAGAAATACTAAACAACTGTTTCAAACAGCTGTCGTGACTCCATATTATTATATTTTAAAATAGAACTACCTTCTTGTTTGAAGATGTAAATTCCGACTTTTCAAACTCCGCAACCTGTTCCAACAGTTCTCTTGAAAACAAAAGCAAAGGGAGGCATTTATTTAATAAATGAACCAAGCTAAGAAACACATTTTACCAGGCTAATGCTTTTTGTTGCACATAAGATCCTTGTGAGAAGTACAGAAATCCCATGCAGGTACAGTAAGTGCAATAGATAACGTCATCCAATGGTATGGAAAATGCACCAGAACTGTAAGATATACACAAGTACTTTTTAGTTAAATCCTACCACCTGCTGTCAACTGATTAACAAGTACAAACATAACCAATAAAAGCATCTACCTGACAAATTTGAAAGTTTCATGTATCCCCCCCAGGTTATTGATAGAAGTCTTGACACTAATTTGTCATTGATACAAGAGAAAAAGCATAGGTTTCTATGGTTAGGAAAAGCATGGAGATAATCAATATTTGGAAGGTCTTTTTGTTATTGGAAGACATTCTATATGGGCAAATATACATTACCGATTCTCCAATTCAGAGATGTCTGTCTGTAACTTAAGGTACCATTTCTCAGCCTGTGAAAAGAGCTGGCGCAGAAGTAAAACATTGGTGTATGTTGTATTTATGAGCTCGGACTCCACTTCACTGTGTACAATGGTCTGCAGCCCATCCAGCATGTCTGCCACCTCATCAACTGTGAAGGTCTCCTCAACAAGCCTGAATGGAGAAGTCAAGGTGAGTCACCTCTGACAAAGATAAAGATTTTGCACTGTTATGAGACCTCACCACATTAGATATTACTTGTATGTAACGCAGCAGCCTTCTGAAGATGTCCACTGTCAGCAGTCATTAATGAGATTAGTAGCTAGTTGTTGTCTTTACATTTTCTGTCGGTAACACTAAAATCATGAATATTATTTCCTTACAGAAATGCACACAGCAGAAGAAAGGTATAAGGAAATGTCACACTACCTGTGTTAACTTCTAAGAATTCACATAACTAAGTTTTAAAAAGATTTCATTTTTAACATTTGGAAAAATCTCTGGGTCTTCCTTCATAGATCCACAGTATGGCCAGGGTTGGAAGGGACCTCATAAAGCTCCAACCCTCCTGCTGCAGACAGGGCCACCAACCTCCCCATTTAATACTAGACCAGGCTGCCCAGGGCCCCATCCAACCTGGCCTTGAACACCTCCAGAGAGAGGGCATCCAAACCTCTCTGGGCAGCTGTTCCAGCACCTCACCACTCTCATAGTCAAGAACTTCCCCCTGACATCCAACCTAAATCTTCCCTCCCTCAACTTAAAACCATTAAAGCAATTAAACCATTAAAGCATTCCTTCATCAATAAGAACATACAAATGTAAGGTAAGGAAAGCCATCCCCTAAAGCATTTCAACCTATGGTTGTTTCCATTAGAGCTGGTTGTGTTTATGCTCCATTGTATCACACAACACAGACCCCCCGAGGTACCTGCTGTCCTTAAGGTCCTGGAAGCACGAATCCACTGTTTTGAGACACAGGCCACGCTTGAAACGAGCAAAGCGCATGTAGTTGATGGCTTCATTCTGGTGGTGCTCGTTAAGGCCCAGCTCCGCCTGCGGACAAGGATGGGAGCATATAGAGAGCACTCACTGAAAGAAGCAGAAAGGAACGTACAGGTCTGCAGCTGGACAACGTGTCCTTCAGGGCTGGAAACGGAGCACGGAGCTCGAGAGCAAAGGCAACGCGGGGAAATAAAGCAAACTCCGCGGTCAGCCGGCCAGCCAGAGCTCCGCGCCCCGCGGCAGCGCCACAGCCCGGCACTCACCATGGCGACGCGGCAGCCCAGGCGGCGGTTGGGGCGGTTATGACCACAGGCCGGCCGTTGCCATGGGGAACGCGGCCTCGTGAGCGCCCTCGCCGCTCTCCTATTGGCTACGGCCCGCATACGTCACGAGCGCCGGCCGCCCCGCCGGCCCTATCCCCTGCGCGTCACCCTGTGCGCATGCGCGCTGATGGCCGCGCAGCCCAGGTGGCGTTGCCGATGAGCGTCTTAATTTTTTTGGTTTTGTTTTTTTCAGTCTTCTTAGGGGATGCTTTTAATCTCAGTTTAATCTCAGTTACAGCGCATGGCTAAAGGAAACAAGGCCATCAGGCTGTGGTTAGGAAGGTTGACCTCTTACCATCAGGCTGACCTGTCACCCGAATGTTGATGCGATTCCTCTCCTTCCCACAGCCGATACGCTTTGCCGAGCACCACTGCAAATCTTTCTTGTCCTCCACCTCTCCCCTGGCTTGCTGTGCTGTATGCCACATCACCTCCTTGTCCAAAAACCCTGGAAACAGAAATCACAGCATGTGGGTAGAGGTGTGCAAAATGGGTGGGAAGTTATGATTAAAAAAGATTAAGCAGACATGAGTTTGTAAGCTTTCTAATTGGTAAACCAGTTTTAAGAGCCCTGTTTGGCACTGAGATTTTTGCACCGTGTTACAGTGTGACATGCTGCAAATTTCATCCCATTTGGTGTACTCTTCTCTGGGTAAAAAACTGGCTGAGTGGCTGGGCACAGGGAGTGATGGTGAATGGAGTTAAATCCACTTGTTGCCCAGTCACAAGTGGTGTTCCCCATGGATCTGTGTTGGGGATGACCCCATTTAATATCTATATTGATGATCTCGGCAAGGGGACCAACCCTCAGTACGTTTTCATGTGACACCAAACTGAGAGGAAGTGTTGGTCTTGAGGGTGGGAAGGCCCTTCAGGGGTTTCTGGCCAGGATGGTTCGATGGACTGAGGCAGTTGTGCGGGCTTCAACAAGGTCAAGTGCTGGGTCCTGAACTTTGGCCACTGCAACCCCATACAGGGCTGCAGGCTTGGGGCAGAGCGGCTGGAAAGCTGGGGAAAAAAAGGAGCTGGGGATGTTGGTGAACAGCTAGCTGAAAGTGTGCCAGCAGAGTGCACAAGGGGCCAAGAAGGCCAACGGCATCCTGGCTTGTATCAGAAATAGTGTGGCCATCAGGAGCAGGGAGTTGATCGTCCCTCTGTGCTCAGCACTGGTGAGGCTACACCTCAAGTGCTGTGCTCAGTTTTGGGCCCTCACTACAAGAAGGACATCGAGACCCTGGAGTGTGACCAGAGAAGAGCAATGAAGCTGTGAGGGATCTGGAGCATGAGTCTTATGGGAGCGGCTGAGGGAGCTGGCATTGTTCAGTCTGGATGAGCCTCTAGAGGAGGCTCAGGGGAGACCTGATTGCTCTCTACAGCTGCATGAAAGGAGGTGTGGTGAGGTGGGGGTTGGCCTCTGCTCCCAGGTAACAATGATGGGATGAAAGGAAATGGCCTCATGTTGCACCAGGGAGGGTTCAGGTTGGGTATGAGGAAGAATTTCTTCTCAGGATGAGCAGTGAGGCAGTGGCACAGGCTGCCCAGGGAGGTGGTGCAGTCACTGTCCCTGGAGGTGTTGGAGGACCGTGTGGATGTGGCACTGAGGGATGTGGGCAGTGGGCATGGTGCGGTGGGTTGGTGGTGTTCTTAGTGGTCTTGTGCAACCTTAATGATTCTGTGATTCTAAGTTGCCAAAGTAATCCTGCTGAAACATAGTACCTCTGATTCTCTACCTAGCAATCTCATACCACTCTGGCATGACAAATGTTGAGATCTAGTGATCTGCTGGAGTCTCTTCTTGTCAAAGCCACAGTGAATAATTGCCACAAAAGTAGTAACCCTTAAATATGTATTAATAGCTCTTTCATGAAAGAACCCAAAACTGTCAGGGAACTTTGTAATGTTGTGTTGGACAGATGCACACATGATGGTTAGTGCTTACTAAAACTGAAACCTGGACACTCCTAAAAGTTTTGCTTTACTTGCTTTCCATAAAACAAACACAAAACCAAAGCAGCAAACAGAAATCATGTTGATGATCGTCATTAAAACCAGGTGGAAGATATACCGATGAAATAAACGTAGTTTTTCCCAGAAATGGTAGTACTTGGGAATAAAGAGTTTAAACATTCTTAAAAAAAAACCTTGAAATAATCAGTCTTACTCATATCTAGAATTTGCATATCACTTTTAGTGGGATTTATTTATAGGTCATCATTTATTAACATGGCTTTTTTTTCCTGTATCTTTGTACAGTAGATTTAAAAATTGTGAGTTCTACAATTCTTTTTGTAAAGCTGGTAAAAATTAGGTATTATGTAGCCTAGTGCATCTGTTTATAACATGCCTATTACCAGGATGTGTTTGTTCTTATAAAATGCACCAGTTTTATCTTTGTTTTTCAGTTACTACAACAATTTCATCTTCAAAATACATTGTAATAGTGAATACATTAGTGCACTGATGCACCTGCACTTTTGATCTGTTTTAGTTTTGCAGTCAAGGAATGAAGATGCCTACAGATGAACTGCATGTCCAGGACTGCATAAAGTAATGCCAAGGAATTACTTCTGGTCCCTCATGATGTTAATTAATACGTTCAGAAGTCAGTGGGGAATTGCAACTCGTGTTTGCATCTGTCAGTTGCCTACTGGGTCAACTTGAACAAATTGCCGTGCTTCAGTTTTCTCTCCATAAAATACAAATTACTCTGTTCCAGGACTTTGCAAAGGTGGTGTTTGGAAACTTACTGAATTTTTTAAAATGCTTTGAGATTCCTTTGTCGGAAGCACCTTGTATGAGCATCTTATGGCTCATCAGTATTAAGTGCTACTACCATCAAGATTTCTGCACTTAAGCAGGACTTGGCAGCTCTGCACCAAGCCTGCAGGTTCTGTCTGGGCAGTTGAGGAGGAGCTAATGGAGCAAGAACAGAATACTGACTTCTGCAATGTGTGCCCAAAGCCTGGGAGGAACAGAGCCATCCAGCAGCAAAGAGGTTGCAGTTGAAATGATACAACTTCTCTCTAGCACGGTGAGCGTGGTGCTTGTTTTCTGAGAGACTTTTCTGTGGAAACTGCTTCACAACTGTCTGTGCTGTACCAGGCAGACAGTGATGGCAAGGGATGCCAAATTCAATTCCACTCCCGGATGGAAACATTCAGTAAGACTCCACATATGTATTCAAAACATATGTTGACAAAGAATGGCAACAAGTGTACATCCAGCATCCTAAGGAGAGTTCATAGCTTGGTCCAGTCTTACCTGGCTTTTCTGTTTTCCTCCAATCTGCTGTCTCAGTTTTGCACAGTGAAGGGTATTTATGGATACCCACACATAGATGCACCTGGGAAGACACACTGTGGTCTCCCAAGTTCCTGGGGACCCAAGAAGAAAAAGCCTGCTTCTTTAGCTCACTGTGGTGCCTTTGAAGATACTGCTGGGGGAGAACATTTTGGGAAGGTTTTTATGTTGTCAAGCAAAATGCTCATTTTATGTGCTGGGCGTCTGCTGGATGGTGTGAATTTAGGAAATGGCACTTCATCTGTAAATGGGGCTCTTCCTTCCTCTCCCCACCTCTCTCCTACAACAGAGGGAGTTTCACAAGCTTTGTATCTCATAACCACACTTAATGGCTTGTGGCTTAATGAGCAGGTGAAGGATGCAGTTGAATCTGTGATGAATTGCAAAATGAGCTGGCCCTACAGCCAATGCAGCCACAGATGTAACTTTACTTTCAGTATTGCTCACTCCTTTTATCTGGGAGTTCACAATTGCTTTTTTCAGTGGGTAAAAAGGGTGATGACCTCTCATAAAAAGTTACGCTACAAATAGGAAGGTAATAGATTATTTATGGAGTTCTGGGTTACAGCATCTGGCTCCCTGAAAAAGATTGAGTGGAGCTGGGAACAAGCAGCCAACTGTGGGAGAAGTGTGGGCTGATGCAACCACATACCTGCACCTAGAGATCCAGCTGACATGAAGATAGAATCATAGGATGGTTTGGATTGGAAGGGTTATTTAAAGATCATCTCATTCCTTGCACTCACAATGCTAGATACTTTACTGACATTTTCTGGTGTTTTACTTGTTTTACTTTTTTAATGCTTGGGGTTCAAAAGCTTGTGACTGTATTTCAGAAGATAACTGTTCCCAGAGGACTATGTGAGCTCCTGCCAATTTCAGAATCATGCAGTCTGAGCATTATTGTGGGACACACGAGGTCCCTCAGCAAGTGAATATTTCATAGTGTGACAGGGCTATCAGATTTAGGACAAAGCCCTTTCAGGTTCACCTCACTTCTACACCTTCCAGAGTCTTGCATGAAGGCTGAATTGAATGGTGTAGTACCAAAGGAAGCCAAAGACCTGTACTTTGTCCCAGTGAAAGTAATTCTCTAAGGAAGGGGAAAGAACAAAATCAACACAAATCAGTATTTTGATGTGCCCTCCTTCCTGATATGAGATCTTAAACAGCTGTGAGTGTGAAGAATCTAACTCTGGTTATTCTGATCCCTAACTGCATTGAGGCACCGATGTGCTGAGGCCCACAGCATCCAATAGCAAGGTGTGCTGGCAGTCATGGTGCCTGCTTTGCTGGAGGATGCTCACCTACAGGCTGAATGCTTTGTCTCCTGGAAATATTCACCTCAGCACTGCACTGACTGAGAGCCCCCCTTCATAGCACTGCTGGGAGGTAGGCCAGTGAGTCAGGGGTTGGTGTTTCTGTGGGGATCCTGTAATTAGCCTTTCTCTGGTCTGCTTTCTTTGCCACCAAATCTTCTATGGGTTTCAGCAGTAACCTTGCTAAGAGAATGTTTTTATGATGCTTTGTAGGACACTAAGAAGACTGCACCTTCTTCACCCTTATAAATATGTCTGACATTGGTCAGCTTGCAGTCATAGCCAGCTGTTGCTGCTCCCCTGGCATTTCTCTGCAGCTAGCTTCAAACAGCTGTTCTTCTTGGCCTTCATACATGGACTTCTCTGAGACTTGGCCTGTTTTTTTCAGCTGAATGCTATCTTGTTGACATTATAGCGCTCCAAACTACAAAGAAATGCTTCTCAGGGGTTAAAAGTTTAGGCAGAGGCAGAGGAGTGCAGTTCTGAGTAAGTGTTGAGAAAGTGATGACAACCAAAGTGACTCAAGTGCCTTTTGAACTCAGTTCTCAGCTAAGGAGTCCCTACATTTCTATGTAAATAGAAGGAAGGTAGAGACTTTTTGGACATGGTAAAGGTTGCTTTTTGGTGATGGTGCAGGTAGGTGCATGATAGCAGGCCTGCCTTTTGATAGCCACAGCCCAGACATTATTCCCATTCAGCTTGGCTGGTCTGAGGATAGGAAAAGTGATAAAGAGCACCAGAGTGATCATCAACCAAAGGAAAATCACCTATTTCATGGCACCCACAGTGGCAGCTTACCTTACTCTTGGTCTGAACTGAGCTGGAACTGCAACAGAATATCCTAATTTGGAAGGGTCCCATAAGGATCATTGAATCCAACTCCTGGCTCCTCATGGCACCACCCAAAAATCGGACAATGTGGCTTAGAGTGCTGTCCAGATGTTTCTTTAACTCAGTACCATGACTGCTGCCCTGGGAGCCTGGATGTTTAATGCATTCACAGGACAGAGTGGGTAGTTTCTGGTTTTCTGGAGCACCAGCACATTCTGTCTGGGTTCGGAGTCACAGAAAGGCAGCCTGCACTTCCACCTGCAACTGGGTTAGTGAGGAAAGTGGTGAAAACAGGATGCACCCTCAAAGAAACCCCAAACAAGCAGGTCATAAACATGTCAAAAATTGACATCTAACTCAAAAACAAGTCTGATCATTTTAATTACTCTGTGCTCATGGCAGAGGCCAGAAGCAGACACATGATGTATGGGAAGCTCCACTGGAACATGGCACAGCTGCTGGCCAGAGGACACCTATAGCACCAAGAGCCAATTCTGGCCACAGCCTCCCATAAAAAGGCCAAGCAGAGCATAGGGGAAAATCAGTATTTTTTTTCCAGAGGGGTGTGTGTATTTCAGTTCAGATTCAGTGCGAGCACAGTACAGTTTTGGCTGTGAAAAATGAAACTCTGAGGTCAGCCCCAGAAGAGGGTGTAACCCCAAGCTATGGCCTATTTCTGCAAAATCTTTCCAGCACTGATGAGCGTATCAAGCCGAGCACATCTCTGTTGCTAATACGTGGGATAAACTGGGAGTTAAAAGCTCTCTACCAAGTTGTGTCTTAAATTGAACACCTTGGAGTTAGAAAGAAGATATAAGGAATGCTAGTGGTCTTTGTTTCCCACATATGTTAAACAAACAAAACTTCTGCAATTCAAGTTCTTTTGGCAGGAGTGAAAGCAGCATGTTTGCGAGGAAAGCAGTGGTTCTCAATTTCATAATGATATGAGCTGAAGGGAAATTACAGGATTTGCTTTGAGGCTCATTGTGTGTGGACAGCACTAAGCGTGGGTATGTGTGCGATTGGACAGAAATGTGGCAAGATGTGTAATGTTCAAGCCATTATGGCCCAGTTCCCACTGTGGTGGACAAAAATGTCATGTTTGCAATGACAATAAATGGGGCATGGTAGGAAAAAAATAACCAGCAGGATTAACAACAGCCCATGCTCTGGTCTCTGAGATTTAAGATTTAATTTTTTTTCCCTGGTCCTGTTTGTTTCTCTGAGGGTTTTCATCTCCCAGCTACAAACCAGCTGAGCACTTTGCCTGATTTTAACACACTTCCTGGATGGTTGGAAATCCCTGTCCTTGCCCTCTTCTTTCTAGTGATGGAAGAACACTGAGGCAGGTTTTGCTGCTGAGCAGAAGGCATTAGCAGCACCTGGTGCTTTCCTGTGGCCACACTTGGCCCTAAGGCAACGATAGTGGCAGTGTTGAAGGATGGTACCAATGACAGCTGAGTTCAGCCCAGAGTCTGTCCCAGTTGTTGCTGTTCTCTTAATTACTGGCTAGTAATTAGAGCTGGGCCTCAATGGCATTGAGGAAATTTTGCTGGGGATGAGTGAAACCAGTATCAGCCGTACAGCAGTTCAGCAAAGATCACGGTGCTGGGGGGTCCTAAAGAGAAGGGAACATAAATGTGATTTGTATGCCGATGTGCACGATGTGCAGGTTCATGCATTTATCTACCACTTATCCCTTCTTTCCTCATCAGAATTTTTATGTGCCCTCACACAAGGTGTGCCACCAGCAAAGTGATCCTGCTGTTACCTGCAGTCCTGCCCTATGCTTCCCTGGTTTCACAGGGTGACTCTGCACCCTCCTGCACACACCAAGCTGCCCTGATGCATTCAGACACATCCTCTGGACACACTCAGATGCCACTGGCAAGTGGCACTATATCACTGAGTGTCCGTGGCCAAGGGCCAACTCAGAGTGAGAAGAATGGGACCGGGCCGCTCACTCTCTGGGCACACTGGTGGCTCCCAGGGTGACCCTGTTCTTGTTTGGGGATTTTTTTTTCATGGTGATTGTTTTGTTCATTGGGATGTGACCATGCTGGCATCAGCCCCTGCTTTTCTTGATGCATCTCAGCTGGAAATAGTGGTAAAAGAGTCATCTCCCCTTTGTTATTGAAGGAGCTTACCAAAAAAGTCAACAGCAAAAAAAAAACAACAATAAAAAATTAAAAAAAAAAAAACAACAAAAAACCCATGTGTGTTTGAGCCACCTAAACCATGCAAACCACAGAGAGAACAGCCACTCACAGGTTTGATTGGGCCTGGGTCCAGGAGCACACACCCAACGCAGCCTACAAAGCCTGGGGCTCAGCGTGGCTGCGCAGAGCAGGGCGTGCAGCGGTGCAGCCGACCTCCCCACAGCGACCACCGGTGAGTGCCCTACTTTCAGCCAACTCGCTTTCCTCAGTGGACAGGAATCTGTGTTACAAACAGGCTCTTTAATTTGGAAAAGCAGCCACTGACCTCGCGAAGTTAGGATGGATCTTTTCTATTGCAACAAAGATGAGTAGGAGATAACGCAGGTATTTTGCAGTGCTCCCAGAGTGACTACAACCAACCGGCTCTGGCAGCAGATGCCAGAGCAACATTTTGGAAACAAGGCCTTGAGAAGGCATCTTGCTCCCTGCACTCACCAATGCACACTGAGCTCTTAGAGCTTATTTCTTGAGGTCTGGCCTGGTCATGGGTAGTTTTGGTGAAATCTCCCAATTCTGCAAGGAGATCTGGATGTGTTGAGGAACTCTGAAGCCTGCAGCAAGTAGGAGGTCACTGCAGGAGAAAATCAAGTGCTCGCTGTAGCATCTGAATGGCCATTATGCCCCAAACCAAATGACTGCTACTATTAATATAACCTCTGGCAAGCACAGCGGCAAAACCCCAGTGAGAGGCCACTGCTGTGGTTAGCACAGTGCTTCTTCTGCCTTGAAGCTGACTTCGCAACGCTTTGCTTCTCAGACAGTACAAACCCAGCTTGATTTTCAACTGCCTCTGCATTCACTGTGATGTGAGTGAGCCTGTGTGCTGCAACACGGCTGGAGCCAGGTGGGGACGGGAACGGGATGGGGATGGGGGCTTTGCCATGTGCAACAGGGATGAGAACATTTTTCTCCAGTTAACGCGGCCCTGCCCATCATCGTTTGCATGTTCAAAGCTACAGCTGGTCTTTATTGCTATGTCTTAATATTTAAATGTATGTGTTACACAGATGCGTTTCTTTCCAGCCTGTTTTTGCTGGTGTGAATTCTGAGCCACGCAGCTGCGTTGTTATGCTTTGGCCACATACTTTCGATGGCAGGCTGCTTTGGATAGACGGCGAACAGCATATAGCTTGAGCTCTGCACTTCAAAAATTGTGCATCAGGGCATGGATGACATTGTTCCAAATTGATATCTGTAATTGATCCTCCAGGGGCCAACAGAATCCTCCATGTAGTTCTGTGTCTTGGTAGAAAACTCAAGAAACTATGAGCACACGCTTGTGGCTATTTTTATTTCTTCAATCTCCTCTCAGTACTCTGTTCTTTCATTGAAAAGAGCTTGTGCTGCAAATCTCATTCCATATTCACTGAAGTTACTGCATGGAGACAGAAATAAAAGGCTTGGTCCCCAGTTTGTGCTTTCAATATCCAATAACAACCACTTTATATTTTAGACTAAATTCCAGAACCTCACAAATGTTTGCTGCAAACATCCTATGCTGGGCAGTGCGCAGCCAACATGAGTGCAAGATGCAGAGGTGACCCGCTTGCTGCATCAGCTCCTGCCCCGGTTAACACTGGGGACGGTACTTTTGGCTGGTGCATGGGAGAAACCCAAGAGAAAGCATCTGAATGTGGGCTGTTCCCCCAAGGAAAGGCTGAGCTCAGTGGTGGCTGTGTGACCTGGCTCATTTGACTTTTGTGACGGCTCCTGTACAAAGCAATCTGTAGCAAAAAAGTCTTTCTAGTGTCTGGGGCCATAACAAGCTGCTGCGAGGGGCCGAGCAAAGAGCATGGCAGTCAACAGATAGGAGATGCTGCAGGCAGAGTGCAGGGGATGCAAATACTTTAGTGCTGCAAGCCACCCTTATAAGGCAGGTACTTTTCCTTGCTAGTTGCTAGACAATTCGTGAGAGACGTTAAACAGTCTCATGAAGTTATGGCGCATTGAGATGGCTTTCTTTTTTGATGTGCGCACTGGGGACTGTACGTCTTATTAAAAATGAAATCACACTGACCCTAGTAAGTCAAAGGGTGTAATCGGCACAGCAGCAGAGAGAAGCTGAGGCCCTAATTTACCCTTACTTTTTCCTGCATTAAGGATCTTTTCTGCCCATCTTTTAGCAAAATGGAAACATCTCAGAGACATTGGTTTCTGCTTGGTTTGCCCATCTACCAGCCAGGCACATCTAAGAGGGTTAAAAAGCTTCAGTTCAGAAAGCTAGCTGAGAATCCCACTGAGGTTTACATTAAAATAAAATAATTGAAGAAGAGAGTCACAGTCCTATTTTAGAGATATTTCAAATTGTTTTGCTCCCATCTTTTCTCTCCAGAGTGCAGTATCTCCTTCAAGACAAGGAAAAAATTGAGTAAAGATGGCACTTGCAGGCACAGTGAGTACACACAAATGTTGCTGTGTAATCTCATTTTTTCCTTCCCCCAACATCAGTTTTCTACTCCCAAGAGCCAGTTGTGCTGCCCCACCCTAGCAGTGTTACAAAGCTTTCTTCCCCACATCTTTCTGAGTCTGGATTTTTTATGTATTTGAATCTTCTCTTGGGCGTGGGTGCATTACAAGCCATCAGAAAACCACTGTTTTGCTGATGGCTTTTCCCAACTAAAATGGGTGATGCTGGGGATCTTAAGCTACATCTGGTGAATTTGTGCTCTTATGGGCCACCTCAATGTGAATTTACCCAGTGTCCCACCACAGGTTCCCCACACTGGCAAGACCAGCCTGGATTACTACCAGAATGACAGCGCAGGGCTGTCTGTCATTGGGAACCCCGCCAACGACACAGAGCTCATGTGTGACAGGAGGCAGGTCTGGCAGTTTGCTCGAGCTTTCTTGCCCGTGTTTTTCTGGCTCATCTTCTTTGTGGGCACGGTGGGAAATGCCTTGGTCGTTCTCATCTACTGCAAATACCGCTTCAGGAGGAGCATGATGGACCGCTACCTGCTGCACTTAGCTGTTGCAGATCTGCTCCTCCTTTTCACCCTCCCATTCTGGGCCACGGCTGCCTCCAGTGGATGGATCTTCAGAAATTTCATGTGCAAAGTCGTCAATAGCATGTATAAGATCAACTTCTACAGCTGCATCTTGTTTCTAACATGCATCAGTTTTGACAGGTACATCACCATTGTTCAAGCAACAAAAGCTAAATCTTCCAAGCAAAGGCGGATCCTGCGCAGCAAACTCGTGTGCTTGGCTGTCTGGCTGGCATCTGTCAGCCTGTGCCTCCCTGAGATAATGTACAGCCAGAGCAAGCAGATCGGTGCTGTGACGGTGTGCAAAATGGCGTACCCACCCAGCGTTGGCATGGCCTTCAGAGTTGCCGTCCTGGCTCTGAAGGTCACTATAGGCTTCTTCCTCCCACTTCTAGTCATGGTTATTTGCTACACCCTGATCATCCACACCCTCCTCCAAGCCAAAAGATGCCAAAAGCAGAAATCATTAAAGATCATCACCATGATCATCACTGCCTTTCTTCTCTCTCAGTTCCCGTACAACATTGTTTTGCTGATCAAGACCATCAACATGTACACCGGGGCAGTGTACAGCTGCCAGACCATCAACGGGCTGGACATTGGGCTGCAGGTCACTCAGAGCATCGCCTTTCTCCACAGCTGCCTCAACCCCTTCCTTTATGTCTTTGCTGGGGAGCGTTTCAGGATGGCACTGGTCAGAATGGTGCAGAGCACTGGCCGCTACTGGTCTAGAGGCCAGGAGCAGTGCTCCTCCTTGGGTGACAGCCAGGAGCACAGCTCCAACTGGTCCTTTGCCATGCTGGGGCGGCGGCGGGTGAGGAACTCACTCACCCTCAGCACCCATTTGGCCTCCTCTGTTGTTCCTGCCTCATGCCAAGTCTTTGTGTAAGCCAGTGTCTCCTGAGGGCTATCAAGCATGTCCTTTTAGACATCACTCCTGCACCCCAAAGATTGCCTTGGAGGAGGACTGGCCTCCTTGGTTGTGTCCAGGACTGAGCTGGGACACTGAGGGCCCTACATGTGCTTCCTTCATGCCCTGCCAAGCCAGACCAGGCCTCGCTCACATAGAGAAGTGAAACCTTCTGCACCGTGCAGCAAAATTGGAGCCAGGCATGTTGTGAGCCAAGCTGACAAGGAATAAGAGCTATCTCTGAGGCAGCTCTTAGAACCCATCCATTGCTCAAAACACAGCCCAAATAGCAAGCCTCTCAGAAAAGCCATGAACATCATGTAAGGATGAACCACACTTCCATCCATGGGAAGTGGTGAGAAGGAGCTGGGCCCTTGCTGCAGGACGGCTCCATGATAACTCAATTTTTGGCCATTGCCTGGTTTCAGAAAGTGAAGGCTGCTCCATGCACAAATGGACACAATGCTGCTTTGTGGGACAGTCAAAGGAAAGCTAATATTCTGTACTCACTACAGAATTAAATCCTTCTCCCGTATTTTAGCTCTTTGGTGTAGGGTGAGAGCAGGTGCAATGTATTTGCTGCAGTTTGTATTTCTCTGCATTGACAAGCCACAACTCGCAGTAAGAATTCAAGGCCACTGGATGCTCTGAGTTTTCTGTCCCCAAGCACTTAAACCCCAAACTGATGATTCAACAAGCCATCAATGACGGCACCTTTGCAAAGACAACAAAAGACGTTTAACCCAGAATTGATGAGACAGAGTGTCATAAGATCTCAAACCTATAGTTAGCAACATTTTGGTTGAGATGCTCCTCTTGGGGCTGGTGGGGTACAAGATGCGTTTAGGTGGGAGCTGCAGCAAACCTACCAGTTTCTTGGGAACTGCAGATGGTGCACTGGCACCATAAGGGTGCGGGAGGTCTGCGGCACCACAAGGCTCCCAGCAGTGCCAATTCCCACCCCAAGCACCCCAAGCTTATGCTGCTTGTTTTAGTGCCCAGGAGGCTTTCTTGTAAATAACCTATTTTAATAATCTGCTTTGGCATTAGGTGACTATCACTCATTAAAGCATCTGAGTAAACACCAGTTTTCTGCAAGGCTTGGCACTGCTTTCCTAACTAACACAGTACATGTGGGTAGATGGGGTTCTACTTTGACATACATGTTTTGAGGGTTTTTTATTGTTCTTCATTTTTGCCTTAGAGAAATAAGTGCTGAAAGAGACACGCATTTTTTTCCTGTATGTGTAAAGGCGGCGTTTGTGATTTGTGTGGAGCTCAAATTGAGCAGAAGCTGAAATTCCCTTCAATAAAGCACTGTCACGTACACATCCACCGCGGGGATGGACTGGTGGTGTCTTTGCCTACAAACCGGCTCCATCTTTGCGTCCATACACCCAACCTGTTTCCTCCCGTGTCTGAGGAGAAGCAAATAGCCTCCCTATGTTTGCAATTCCCAGTAACTGACAGCAGACACACAACATAGTGAAGTAGTGTCAGTGAAGTAGTGAAGTCAAGAAAGCAAGAGGACTTACCCGAAACGCTGTCCTCCTTAAAACCAGCTGTGCAAGCTTCAGCCATGGAATTCCTGGTGGCTGTGAGCAGCGGGCAGCAAAGAGGGATGGATGCTCGTGTTTCAGCACACAGGTGAGTGCTGTGCCCTCACGCAGCAAAAGCACAGTGGGAAATTCTCATGCGGGGCCGGCGAGTGAAACTGCTGAGGCTGGTGACATGGCGCTGAACTTTCAGCAGGTCGGGGCACCGGGTCGTCCCCCGGTCACGTCCCGCTCTGAGTCAGGCAGCGCCTGCAGTGCGCGCTCCCAGCGGGGCTCAGCACGGAGGTGCTGCTCCTCAGGGGCCTCTGTGCTGCCTGTGTGTCACATCACATTTTGGAGTGTGGCCCCATCCTCGCCTTTTCACCCCTCAGCACCTGTTAGGCGTTACAGTCCAGAGGCCTCAAGCTGAGGACGAGGCACTCCATCTACCAGAGAGCAGAGCAGCACAGCCAGGTGCTCCTGAGGCCCTGTGAGTCAGCCAGCTGGGTTTTGCCTCAGTCACCCACAAAAACATCTGTGTGCATAAAATGAGGTCTCGGTGAAATGACTGCAGGCTTCCAAGAGCCTCAAGCAGGCCAGGAGCCCACTGCCTCATTCCTAGATTCCTCAGACCATGCAAAGCCGTGCCATAATGGGGACTGCTGCCAGTAGCTCTGAACTGCCATTAATTCCATGTCTCAAAGGCCCCAGAGGTGGCCACGACCGTCAGGCTGTCACGTAGCATCGCAGCAGCCTGTCTGTGGTGTGAAGAGAGGAAGCACATTAGAGCTGGGAGGAAATGCCACTTCCTGCAGACAAACCTGTTCAACCAACAGCAGCTCCCACCTCAAACGCAGACGGGGGTACAGGAATACGGCCTCTGCCTCTTCCAGGGAGCAGAGCAACTACGGGACAGCGAGGATCGCCATGGCTGCTGCAAACATCGCTTGAAGTCACACTACGTAGTATGGTTGTATTCATCCTGAAACCTGAACTATTGATGTGAGTTTGGTACACGTAAAATCATCATTTCCAGGTTCAACACTCTGTGATTTCACTGCTCAGACACCATAGATTCCATGCCCTTGAGAGCTGTTTTTTTTTCTGAGCCTGGGCTATAGGAATGTTGAGACCTTGTATTTGGCCTGCAAAGTGACAATTCAAGGACTAATGGACAGCATATCACTGCCCCGTGCAGCCATACACTTTCACATGGTCCACACAGCAGTGCTGTACTGGGTGTGCTAAGGTGACTGGGGATAACTGGGATTGACAGTAGGACATAGGTGGGTTAAAATCCCATGTAAGACAGCATTAGGGGCTCAGATTATCTTGCCTTTAGCATGGAGGATGCATTGCTTAATAAGCCTGAGAATTGATTATTGGAGATTTACACAGAGACTTTCAACAGCTACAGCCTCCCTTTTAGAGCTGCACAGCAGCTCGGATGTATTTGGTCTTTGCAGTTCCCTTGTATTCCATGCTAAGCATGGCTGAGGCTTGATTCCAAAGGTGCCGCTGAGCTGCTTCTTGCAGCCCCCAGAAGAAATCTATGAGGACACAGCAACTGAAAAGAAGAAGTGATGACTGATGGTGGTGGGGCCCCCTGTCCCCATTCTGACGGCCCCAGCAGCTCAGGTTAGCCTACATGCGGCTGAGTCTACAAATGCAAACAGATGTTTCTCCAACTCCTCCAAGGCAAGAAGCAGAGACAATATGTAAAGAATGCCTCTCACTCACACAATCGTTCAGTATAAATGGACTCAATCTTATTTTCTAACCTTCTAATTTTTCCTTATTTCCCAACGTTTTTCCAGCCTAGAAGTAGATGTGATTTATCTTCATGACAAAGCCATCTCTGCCTGGCACAAAGCAGACATACACGCTGGATGATAAAGAAGTTTATTTTTTTTAATTCCTGAGGTTATAAAAGGAAAAAAAAAGCATCAAGAAACAAACATTCCAGTACATGACTGTCTACACCTCTGTAACTGCACAGATGCTGGGATACATAAATCTCTTTTTTTCCCCCTCGTGGAACGTGAAATTTGATGTGAATGGATTTGCAATTCTTTGGCAGCTAAAACCAGAAAACGTTTCTGAACAACTTACAATATAAGTGTCTGAGTATAATTAAAACTATAGTGCAATTTTGATTTTTAAAAAGAGCAAATTCAGGCTTTTGAAGAGGTGCTACTTCTTACTGTGCAAATCTCAGTGATGTCTCATAAAGCAGCATTGAGTAATGCTGAATCCAGGAATTATGTCATTTTCTTAAAATAACTGTATTCTTTCCTCTGCATAAATCCCTGCCTAACAAATAACAGATTACCCTTCCTTATTCTAGCACCCAGAAAAAAACACCCAATTAGATATGCTGACTTTTTATGCACTCTTTGTATATAAAGGTCACAGGCGTGACATCCCCTTAAATCAGTTTTGTGATTGATTTTAAGTATTTCTCTTAATTGTATTGCAGGGGATGGTCTTCTAACCAAAGGCCCAGTGCAACAAAACACCTGAACCTCTGTAGGCAAACAGATTTATCAGCATTGAAGGCATACCTCACATGAACAGGTTCTTTACAAATATAAAGGGTATAATAGAGGGTATAAAGTGCTTGAGTGAAGTCTCTTGCACAAACCTATGCTTGTGGGCAGTCCTACAACGGGGCCCCGTGACTCCAGCAATAAATGATCTGGGACAGTCACACAACAGCTCTGTAACAAGAACACGTTCTTTGCTGTGTTCTCCGCACAGCCCAAGGTGGAAAAGACTCCCTCATCTAGGTGACACAACGGGTTCCCTTACTTGAACAGTTCCTTCCAACAGCTGAGCTCATGTCCACTTGTTGCATCTTTACCTGATGGAATATTTGCTTTTCTGAAATGACTTCTGTTTAAATGCTCTCCTCTGTGAGAAGCAAACAATAATTTGTTATCTTGAACCTATAGGTTCTTGCTCCTCCTCCTCTTAGTCCTCTTTTGGAGAGCAAAAAAAGCCAGGTTTTCCTGTCTCTCATGTGACAGGAAAACCTGAAGAAAAGCTAACAGAAAGACTCAAATGCTAAAAAGAAAATCATCCAGCGTTTTTATTACCCACCTTCCAAACACAAGTTTTGGCAAACCTCAGGCCTGTCTACATGAAAAACTTGCTTGCAAAAATTTGGCCTACTACACAGAGCCAGTTTCTTTAAGAATAAATGGTGCCTTAAAAATATTTGCTATTGAATGAAAAAATCTTAAGAACAAGGATGCAGAGAAGAAATCCAGAGGCAAGCCTGTCAAATGATTCTGACTACAGATAAATACTTCTGAGCAGAGATGTCGTATTTTAGCCTAAAACATTTGACGGCATCCCTTTAACTTACATTTGGCATTTTTATAAAGATCTCCTAGTAAGATTAGTATTCTAAGTAAAACAGCAACAAGATGCTTTTAAAAATCACACCTGAAAGCTTAAAGGAAAACTGCAGCAGACCTCAGTAACAGCTGTGTGAAATTGCATAGCAAACGGCATACAGTATCCATTCTTCAGCAATAAATAAACTCTTCTTGCTCAATTAAATAAAAACATAGCTTCAACACTGAAATATGCCATAATTCAGAGCAGAGCATTTATGTCTGTAATTGTGTCATTTATTGCCCACTTTGGTTTCTTGTCCACCTCCTTTTCATGCACACAGCCAGGGAAGGGTCTCACTCTTACTGCATCCTGTTACTCAGGAGGAGTAAGGCAGCGCACACCTCTCGCCAACTCCTGTGCCCAGCACAGCACATCACACATGCTGGGAAGCGACGTTTGAAGAGTAAACCATCCAGGAGCCAGACAGCCTCGTTGAAAAGGCCCCGATTCCAGCTTGGTGCCACCCTGAGTGCAAGTCCTTGTTAGAAAGCCCTGAACATGCAACTTAAAGTCCAGGTGATCCATGAAAGGCAGTCATTCTTTCACAATCTTCTTCAGGATCAGTGTGTTTACACATTGTTAACAACGGAATGAATGATTAGCAACTGTTAGCTTTATCTACAGTATTTTTTTTTCCCAGAAATTTCCCTACAGTCAAACACTGCCTCGCATCCATCTTTTAGCTACCAGCCTATTGCTGTAGAATCACATACCCCATGGGGAGTTCTGTAAGTGCTGGGTATGTATTCAATTTCAAATGGATTTCTGGAGACCGATTCAAAACTTACGGCTGCTTTCCACTTAGTCTACAGAGAGAAAGGACATTGCTGGCCTCCTCAGAGATTGTGCTTTCTTGTGAATGCTGCTGACCAAGAGGCTACAGCAGGAAGCAGAAATGCTCTTCTTCCAAGTGTCACACAGTGAGTAGTACTTTATTCTACAAATTATACACCTGATTCTGCCACTGGTACTCACCAAATGAGCTGATTTCAGTGGAACAACTTACAGAGTACAAAGAGCAAAAGTGAAATAAATTGTTGCTTCATGTTTTATTGCTTTGTAACTGGCATTAAAGACCAAAGCATTTATAAAAGCCAGTTAAGACTTACCAAATCTTAGCTCAAAATGTTAAAAACTCTATAGTTGCTGCTTATAAAACTTGAAAGAGATAAAAAATTCTAGATGAATTACAATATATATCTGCAAAGATTGAAGGATTGCATAGTTGCTGTTTGGACTGTGAGAGCAGTAGAGCAGAATGGAAATGGGTATGTTTATTCCTCAGTGAAGAGGTCAACAAAAGTAATGCATTTTTATTTGAATTTCCTTTTGAAGGATATTTTTATAAGAAATGTTTAATTTTCAGCAGAGAATTTCAGTCACTTCCACACTTACTTTTTTCCCCACTGAAAAAAATTTGGCTGGAACATTACTTGCCCTGTTGAATCAAACAAGATGGCTTCTGAGGAATCTGTACACAGTACAGAACCATTAGTGTTCCTAAAAAGGCTTTGTTTTCTAGTGTATACATGCTCTCTATGTGCATTATAACTATTGCATAGTTTCAAAGTCTTCAAATAGTGGTAACCACAATGCTTACATAAATAGCATTTCTTACAAATTTAATTAAAAATAACACAGTATATTCAAGGCTATGGAAAATCACTTCCATCATAGATGACAGGTCGCTCAACAGTCAACTGATAAAACACTCTTTTTGAAATAAATCTGTCAAGAAACAAAAGGAAGAAGATGACTGTGTTAGCTGAAATCAACCGGACAGAAAGTGCTAAAAATTATTTCATTTTACACTCAGGCAAAAAAAATGACTTGTTTTAAAAAGAGATTTTTTTCACAAAGACTGTCAAGTCTCTTGTTTCAAAGATAACATTTCTGACTATTCTATTTATCTTCTCAGAGGTCAAGACAAACAAGTTAAAGTCTGCTACGGTGGGGAGACGAAAACAAAAAAGAACAAAAACCAAAACTCAGGTTGAAGATCTTTTGGCAAGCAGGGAGCAGTTTCTCACACTTACTTCCAAACAGCAGAGTAAGGATACAACTAAGCATTTGCACAGCCTGTAGAAGCAAGTTTACTTCACTTTTTACACTCAGGTAGGACCTACCTAGAAAACGTGTTGTCAAATATCAGTGTGTAAATTCCAGAGTTTCTGACTTTCATCTGCCCTCTGATAGTTTCCTTATGAGAATTGCAGCGGGTCATAGGAATGAGAACCTGGAATTCAGCACAAATCATCAGTACCCTTAAACACACATTTGACTCTAAGAAATTCAAACAACCCAGTCCATTTATCTGTTTCCTTGTAGTCTCTGCTTAAGAGCCTGGCAAGATCAGCCCTAAGCAGCTACAAATCAAGCTATGCTGAGGAGGAAGAAAAGAAGAATTTTGCAAGCTTGAGCACTTATTTTTGCTTAATAATAGTGAGTGATGATGAGACTAGCAGAAGCTATAGACTTTTTCAACTCGACTTTTGCAGGCAATATCAAATAAAGATGAAGCTCTGCCTCCAGGAAAACGTAATTGGAATAAAGAACTCCTTAAATGCAATAGTAATTAACACTATTGTGGAAATCAGTTGGCTGTGCTGGCTGATTCCTCTGGGGAGCCTATTGAAGTATGTTACGCTTCCTAAGGCAGTAAAGAAACTAAAGACCCCACAGGGAAATAACAGCCTTACTTTGCACTGATCCAGTGGTGTGTCTTCTGATTCTTGGTAGACGACGCTGAAGGAGATGCTTTTAGGGTCTGATGAAAATATCCAACTAATTGTCAGCCCAATCTCTGTAACAGTGATGGGAATGATACTGTAAGTGCTGGATTTGATGAACAGTTCTCTGTTGCCTTCCCCAAAATTTATAATCTCCTCCACTGTAAGGGGTAATTTGACCCTGTAAGAGAGAAAAATACAGTCACTTGAAGAGATCCAGTCTAATAGCTGTGACAAAAACAACAGCCATTTTTTATTTTCTGTTTATTTGAGGCAGCCTCCACAGCAACTTTGAACAGGTTTAACAAGACACAGGAAAATTCAGCCCCAGAAGAAAGCAAGAACTGTAGAAAAGATGAAAGCACTTTCACTGTTTCAGCAAATATGGATATTATTCACTTATTTATTTCACTTTGACTAGAAAAATCTTTATTGAATAAAGCTTTTTAGAGCTCCTGTGATTTAAAAAAAAGTCTGCTGCCCTCTACTGTTCCTTTCACAGAAATGTAAACAGAAATTTGTCAATGTACTGTTCTCATCTAGACATTATTTGTACAGAAAACAGGGATCAAGAGTTCAGAGAGGGCAGAAGGGTGGAATGTAATAACAGCTTTGTCTAGCCCCTCTGGAGCTCTTACTGCATGCTCTGTTTTACCCAAATAAGCTGGATAAAAGCTGATTTAAGGACCCTCCAATTAAAAAGGAAGCACTCAGCATCTAGGTGATCCTGACTCCTGAAGCATTTTATTAGCCTACTTCATTTTGATATCTATTTCAGACTGCAAGCGGTGGGGACCTTTAACAGAAGAATGCTGCTTGCCTTCTTCAGAGGAAACCAGCAGTTTCTAAGAGCTGAGTAGCTCACCTATGTTATCCTAACTAAAACTGATCTAAAACATCACCCTTCAGGCCAAATAAATTGTTTCCCAAGCAAAAAATCAACTCATTTGCCATAAGATACCACTCAGTCACCATGACGATTTCCTGTCCTAGAGTAAAGAGTTCAGTTTGCAGTCATTGTGGCTAGACAGCTCATTTACTATAGCTCCTGTAATTTGTTCAGAGATAAAGCTTTATACTAAGTTTTATTTACAGTGTTACTTTTGCCCTTAGCTGAAATAGCTACTACATTGTTTCAACTGATCTTTAATTTTAACAAACTAATGATAACTCCTGGTTTTGCTCTGCAGCTCAACCACCACTTATTTTGCTGGTTCTCTGAACAATAGAAACAAGCTTGAAACATTCACCACAAAAGGCCAGCATTTCCAAGCAAGGCTCAAGAGAATGGTGAGCAAAGGGGAATAACTCCAGGTCATGAGTGTTTTTGTGCATTAGATTCCCTCTGTGGCAGTGAAAATGACATTCTGTCACTTTCTGCACGTAACAGTCTATTTCTGAGCAGAGTACACGCAAGAATTGTGTGCACACCACTCACAGAGGTTGAGAGATCATTGGCTGAACATTTTATGCCAATCAAGAATCAATCAGGAATATGGTTCCTGTGAGGCAACAGGTTGGGGTTACCAATAAATAACAGGCACATACTTCAAAAGCTCACCAATTCCCTCTCCATCACAAAGGCCCAAGTAGCACAGCACTCTGCCTTTGCCTACAGTTTCCTCAGAGATTATCAGAACTATGCAGACTTCCCTCTAAGCCCCCTCTCTGTTCACAACACCTCCTGCAGTGAGAACAGGAAGGAAGACTTTATGATGTGACACAAACCAAAATCTTTCCTTCTTGTTCCCCACTCGCATATAAGTTTTTTAAGAGAAAGGACCTGGCTCATTGCTGCTGCTCTGCTTAGTTGAGACACATTCTCTGCTCCTCCTCAGACCAAATTCTGCTGTGGGACACAATCAATCTGAGCTTCTAGAAGTCTGCACAATTCACATAGCTGATATCTGAGTTCAGCCTTTATTTTTTCAGTTTGGTGGTAACGAAATTGTTCTGCTTACATGATTTCTCCTGACTTCAACAAGCTTATCTCAGCATCTTGAGCAACCTGCCACTCTTCTGATTCATCAAAGGTTGAAGAATTACACGTGCTGTTTCTAGGAGAAGAAAAAAAGAAAGCGATGATTTTCTGAATAGTATGGGGTCAAATATTATTTGGAAGCTCAGGTCTTCCTTAAACAGAAATGATTTAATAGCCACAATGACAAATCACGTCATTTTTATTTTGCACATTCTCATGACAAAACTGCCAGGGCAGAACTGCAGCCCTGTTCTGCTAATCAACATGCAAAATGCAAACAGCTTCCATCCTGGCTTCATGAGCTAAGAGGAATGCATGTATCCAGAACATCCCTTCAACAGTCTTAAGATAAACTCCCTACTGAGATGCTGCCAGGTTTAAAAGCTTTCATCAAAGGTGAAAATCTAGAGTTGGGTGGCAGAGACAAGCAGCACAGTCTGGCCTCATCTCTTAAACAAACCCTCCCCAGGGATATGACATTTGTCCTGGATTTAGTCGGTGAGCCATTTTACAAATACATTCTCCAGCTCCTTATTCTGACACACGGTACACAGAATGTATTTTCTCACATAGAATCACTGTTATACGTCTTCTTCCCATACAAGAAATATTGGATGATTCAAGCAAAGACACTGAAGAAGCCGCCACATGATGACAGAGCTGTGTGCCTGCTACACACCATGGCAAGAGGAAGAATCTCTCATCCACTCCTTACCTTAAAAAAGGCAGATGCACTGGATACAGTCTGGAATACCACCAACTATGAATTACAGGGCTGAGGCAGAGATGTAAGCAGCAAAGAAAAGAATGAGTTTGAGAGTCAGTAAACAAATTCTGATAGTTTCCAAGTGAGTTAGAGCTTCTCTAACTGATGCTTTGCTTCTCTGCATTGCAGCAGGCTGGTAACTAAGACAGGCTAACTAATTCTGCCAGAAAATGCCAGAGGCACTTATATATGGAGAATCAAACAGCTGGTTCATTCAAAAGTCAATGGAACCTAATAAAACATGACATCACTTACATGTGCTCTTGAACAATAAGGTGTAATCATGTAGCAAGGGCACAATTGTTACACTTCCTGTAGACTAATCTCAAAATCAATACACAGTTTAGCAATTCTTTTTAAATTCTAAGGGATCTTGCTCTACAAACAATACTGAGAAGGGAAAGAACAACCCCAGGTAACAGTGCATCCACCTGGTCATTAGCAGCATCTGGATAAATTGCATCAGTACTTGCAGTCACACATGAGCCTAGTGGGCTAAGCATTCAACTGTTACATCATTACACCATAACACTGGCTGGAACTAGGAAGAATTTACTGTTATGACTGCTAATAAAACTGCATATTCAACTTTACCCACTGTCTAACACATTTCCTGAACTGATAAAGCACTGTTATCTGTGGCATTCAAGTTCTCTCATTCCTTGAGCAGCTTTTGATGCAATCCCACAAGCTGTTCTCGTCCCCCTGACAGTAGCATTTCTTCCTGTATGACTTTTTCCCGCTAGGTGGCAGCCAGGGGATCATTATGAGCATTATGAGCATGCACCACTGCGCAGACCTCTGGTGGATCTGCTGAAATCCAGTTTCACTTCCTTTTCTTTCAAAAGTGAAATGAATTGGGGCTGATAAGGAGGAAGAACTGAAACATGGAAAAAGCCTACAACAACAGAACAATTCAGAGAATCCTTGAGACACAGACTGCTGGAGGCTGGAAGAGCATTTTGAAAACAAAATATCACTTCATTCTTACCCTATTCTTATGCCTTCCCTCAGGTCTCTATAGTTAGTCACTGTCTCCCAGCTGCATGGTCTAGTACAGCAGGACTCTCCTGTATGTGGAAAGCATTTCTCCCAAATGATACTAAAAATGCTGTGACCAACATCATGAAAGGCTTTGGAGTTATAAACAAAAGGACCTTTTCAGAATTCAAACCTGAAAACAGCTGGTCCAACTTTGCTCTTGAAGATTTTCTGTCTCACAAGCACCTGAGCTCTGATAGCTGCAGCTTAAGTGCCTGAGTGGCTGGTTTCACGTAGCTGAGCAGCAAAAAGTCATAAGCTGTCTGCTGTCAGTAGTGCAGTGACTTCAGGAAAGAAATTTAGTCAACCAAAGTCAGAATCTTACTGAATTATTTGAAAATCAGAAACCTGAAATGGAGAGTGGAAAATATGCAAAGCCTCCTCACTGCTGCTTAGTCCAGGAATCACCTCTGTGCATGCCTCTAATGCCAAGACAAAAAGTGAAGACGTTATCATGGAATGCATAAATGATTTACTGGGCTTGCTGCTAGCAAGCAGGTCAGATCCAAGCCAGGAAGTCTAAACTAGTTATCTACCTTCCCTTCCAGCCCATCAAAGAGAAAAGAAAAAAATAACACCTAGTACAGTGAAGGGTTAGAAGAATGGATGCACTGACTTGGGTGCACTGACTTGGAAGAGAATGATTTGGGATGAAGCATGGAGGATATGGAGCTCTCTGAGTTTGAGACAGAGTACACAAGAATCCTTGTATGAAGGAGTACACATGGGCAGAAGTGGGCAGAGGGGCCACGGCAGACCCATGACATAGCTGGGCATGTGAAAGTGACATGCAGACAGCTGAGGAAAAAGAATGAATGGACCTGAAGATCTGCCACTACATGCTGTGAGTGACCCACACATTGGTATGCAGGAAATCCCAGCTATTTCTCAGAATTTTTAGGATTTAACTATGCTACATCTAGTATGAAGGAAAAAAACCACCCCCCCCACACACACAAAGTGCCCTTCCCTGCCTTAAAACTGCCAAACTCTGCATGTAAGATTGAAAGCAACAGAGAACCAGAGAACGCAAGCTAGGAAATTATCAAAGTAAAGGGATATCTCTGTACACCAAGAGACAATGTGCAAAATCATTCAAGATCTTTTCATTGTTGTGATATGGAAGAAGCTTGGCAAGACTCTGATTAAGACAGCTGTCAATCATTAGACAAATACAGGGTTTGCAAGAAGTTCAGAAAACAGATTTCAAAATAAGCAACTTGGGACTATCGGGGTGCTTTTCAGCCCCATCCCCAGCAGGAAGTAGCAACAATGATTATCACAATCGGTACCAGAAATACGGGCAAGCCTCTATCCCTGAGATCCTAAATACTGTGTTGTCTAGGGTCACTGAGATTACAGCCAGCTCTACATGTAATCCTATCTGATTTCAGCTGTGAGGTATTTGCTTTCAAAACAAGCTGCTTTTCCTCTCAGAAGCAAAAGAAGTATAAAATTAGGTGAAATTGCTCTATTTCCCCCCTGCTCAGATATATAACAATTGTAGCTTTTTCAAGAAACACGTATTGGCAAAAATTACTGTTTGGAAAGATGATGCATTATACAAAATGAAATTTTTGGAGAACGTTTGAAAATATTTGAACAATAGCTTTATATAAGCATGGACATACATCAGGCTATAGTACTACAGTGTACTTTTCAAACCAAGTGCTCAGATATCCAGATGGTCTTAAATTCTCTTTGCTGCTAACTTATGTAGAAACAGATGTAAAAAAAACTTTCTGAAAGCTGTGTTTACTCTAATTTTCTTGTGGAGGGAAAAAAAAAAAAAAGAACCTCTGCCAGATTTAGCTGCACATTTCCAGTTCTTTTTCTTCTCTGTAAGCAATATCTTTTACGTATTTAGGAACCCTATAGAGACAGACCAATTATTTCACACTCAATTCAGTGAAGAGAGTCACAAAAAGAACAGATATGTACTTATTTCCCTTCCCTTCTTGTTCTCTTTATAATAAGCACCAGTGAATCTGTGAATCCGATAGAATCATTTAGCTCTTACTATAAATCAGGTGTGAACAACCAGCAACCTTTGGCAGCCTGCACACTGATTTTAATGGTGATAGCTGGTCTGGGAGAGCACAGACCTGGGACTACTCCTTTGTGCTGTGGAGAAAGCTGGAAGGCTATGGTGGAGCTGTCTGGATTTACTAGATTTGATGCTGACTGCACAAATGGCTCACAATTATCTTGTGTAGTGAACATGTGACTGAGCACAGACGTGTCTTCTCCTTTTGCAGAGGTTGGCTACCTATACTGAATGGTTAAAAGAACCTAAAAGAACCTAACAAGCAAAATTCAGAAGAGCTCCCTCTGCACAAAACAGTGTTTACTCACAGATCTGTCACGCTTTGATCCAGAGAATCTCTATCCATCTGACTTTCACTGTGGAACGAGTCTGATTCTTGTACTTGGCACAGCTCCTCATCAGTGATTATATCAAATGCTGCATCATCTGGTGGTTTAGAGGCTTCACCTGCAACTGTGCCATAAAAGGACATGAAAGAAACATTAGTAATATTAACTAGTTTAGAAAACAAAAAGCAACCTAAATCCTTAAGGGTAAGACTAGGCCATCCCTCTGTCTTTGCAGAAGCATTAGGAAACTACCAAGAACCAACCGTAATCCTCAGGCAGACAGACACGTGTTTAACATACATACAGAATTCTGTCAGTACCATTCAAACACAGTGATGGGAACAATTTAATATGGAAAACAGTCCATGAATATGAAGGTCCCTGGAACCGAGGTGACCATGCAGAGAATGTCTAAGACACCCACCTACTTGTGGCATGCAAAAAGCACACTAATAGCCTTCTCACCTGGTGACACTGGTGATTCCAGTGAGCCTGGGGATCCTTCCTGGTTGGCACTAGATCCAGAGTCATCTGCATTGTCCACAATCACTCTGGGCTTATTAAAGCAGGCTTTGCAGCAACGCTCCTTTCTCCCACCAGGTTTTGTCACCATGTAGTTGTTGCAGCAATAGTAGCAGAAGATGCGACCGCACATTCTAGGAATTATTCAAAGCCAAGGGTGTTAGAATAGTACCACATACAGGTGGAACACATTCACATGACACAGCTTGGGGCTTTGTCATAATGGTCTCACTCTCTGGAAAAGCCCAAATGTCACCTCCAAAGCAGAGGTCATAATACAGACCATGCTGTTTTCTGCGCACTTCACATTTACGAAGTTGTCACAGTTTTGTTTTTCAAAATCATTTAGATCACCAATGGGTGCTGGTAAAAACACTTGCAGATCTCACAGGTTTTACTAGAAACGACCAATTTGAAAGTTGTTAATTAGAAATCACTTCACTGTTCACTAATCATTACTGAATGTTCCCAATAGAGACATTTCCAGTAATGCCTCAGCCCTTCACAGACTTGTGCTCTTTCAGGCTCTGACACAACTCCTATCAATGATTTTGACAAATGAACTACGAATTTCAAGAAGTATTCCATCAGTGTAAATGCTCATAGTGGATTTTGGTTTTGAACAGAGTTCAGCAAACTGACCTGCAGTGGTGCCGGCGCACCATCCACGAGAACTCCCTCTGGCAGTCCAGGCAGTGGTTAACCTCTGTGTCACCCTGCCACTTCTGCTCTGCACTAAGCTTCTGCTGGAACTCCAGAGCATCTGATTTTTGCCACAAAGCATCCTTATCTCTACAGAGAGACAGTTACAGAAATGAAAAGCATATCAATTATTCATGCTCGTTTACTGTTAACTAACCTCAATTTGAATGCCAGTGAAGCTTCATCACCAAAAATTGCTTTTTCTGTAATTTCTGAGAAACTTCCAGGAACGAAGATAGATCAAGAAACCTATTGAAATTGTTGGGAATGGAGGAAAAAGTACATGTCATGCAGAGAATTACATGCTTTTGCAAACAGACAGGAAATTAAGAAGGAGATTGCACTCGTTATATTTTTGACTTTGTTAAGGAAATGTAAAATTTAATCTTCTTATGATCTTGGCTATTACCTCCATCTTCAGATCAGGAATACAAAAGTGAACCACCTAGGCAGTATCCCTTATAATCCTAAGCTAGGATTTTAACTTCTGCTTGATGCTTGTTTTTATGCCAACCTGATAAGTTCTATTAAACGTTCTTCAAGGAACTGTTTTGTTCTTGTCAGGTCATCCAGCTCAGCAAACAACTTCTGGTCATTGCTGTCTTTGTCTGCTGCCACCTTGCTGAGTTTCTCACTGTAATCCAGGGCCTGCTTTTTTGCTTCATCCGCTTCCTTTTGGGTCCTGATCAAATATAAAGGTGATTAAAAATCTTTTTATTAGTTTGGGTGCATTCAAGACTTTCCCGTGGAATGTGGTATCAATGAAATTGTTCTCAGCACACACATTTTTTTTTTTTATACCTAACCAGAATGTTCCCAGTTTTCTGCATCACTGACAGTGCACACAGATTTGTTATCCAGTGAACACAGTCAGCAATCAGTAATTTCTTGGATGCCCTGCTTATAGCAGACATTACAATGGCTGCTACACTGGGAACAAAATCAGTCTCCTTTGAAACTAACATTAGTCATTAGCAGCTGCAAGCTGAGTGAAAGAGACAAAGTCCTATAGACACAGGGTGCCCAGCATTGCAGGTTGCACTCAAAAAAGTGTTTAACACCCCTCTATAGCCTTCTTGTTCACAAAAGAAAAGCAAAACAATTTCTCAAGATGTTCTTCAAACACAGAACAATTAAAAACCATAAGGTTATGAGACCTCAGTTTGCTCACAGGCAGTGGTAAGAAGTGTCACCAGAAAGCCTTGCAGAATGCAGGTTGTGGCTTGATGACATTCTAAGTTGAGTACTCAATCCTAGCAATGGACCAAAAATGCTTCACCAGTGTAACACCAAAGGGCCCAGTTAGTCTGAACAGACTCAGCCAGTTCAGTTGAATTCAAATATTTTGCTGAGTTTTGTACTGACAATTTCCATCATAGGTAAGAATCACCAGCCTTCCCATGAAAATAGATGGTATCAGTATACAAATGTATAAATACATAGGATTTTGTCAACCCATCAGCATTCATGACTCAAGAACTGTTTGGGACTGCCAGACAATCCACCTCACACTGACTCATGTCCCTGGAAATGTAGCTTGCTTTAGATGATTAAAACAAAGAAAGCTATTAAGACATGCAGGATGTGGTCCCATTTAAATAATTCTCACTGTGAGCCTGAAGCATCAAGGAAAGGAGAGAAGAACAAGCTGTCAAAAAATGCTGATTTTTTCTTTAAAAAAAAAAAAAAAGAAAATTTTTTTAAATGTTATAACTAAACTCCAAGGTAAGAGGTTTATGAAATTTCTTGCAGATTGATAAAGAAAGACAAACAATAAATTTACATAATTAGCTAAATTAATCAAGTATTAAAACCTAAACCTTACATTCGTGTGTGCTGTATAACTTATGTGTTTCTTGTCTGAAGCATCAATTTGATATTCCCCACAGAACCCATGCATCATTTCCCCTATATAAAACCTGGGGTACATAATATACTACAGCTACACTTCACTTACTGGTCCCTCACTCAGCTAGCAGCTAATGGCTTGTGTAAAAGAACTAGAACTCCCACCTTTCCAAGAGTTCTCTCAGAGATGTCACCTCCTCTTCCTTCTGCAGCCGAGCAGATTGCAATTCAGACAGCTGCTCTCTTGCTTCATCCAGCTTTCTAGACAAGCTTGTGTTTTCAGCCTAGCAAAATATTTTTTATTTACTGACATATAAAAACAACACTTCAGCAAGCACTGGACTGCTACCAACACACCTAAATCATGCTTTGAAAGAGACAGTTAAAACCAAGCCACCAGTTAAGATATTACTGTATACATAGACATAAATTATTTGTGTACTAGTGATTGCTTATTTCTGTCACACTGAGTATGGGATAAACTCAAAAGTAAGATGGTATTAAGCAGTGCCTCCAATTCTTACTATTCTGCCATTTCAGCTTTTGTCCGCATAGTAAGCAAAATCTCTCAAAGATAATGGCAAAAGAATAAGCCATTATTAAGTTTTTTTTTTTACCACCTAGAAGTGAAAAAAAGAGTCCTGTTCATTAAAGCTATATGGAACATGAAGGACAATAAAACCCAGAACTTATTTCATGGCTAGCCTCTGCAGACAAAACTGCCAAACCGAGTCCTCAAGGCACGTATTGACACAGCACTGTCACTGTGTAGGTTCACCAATACCTGCCAGCAGGCACGGCCAGGTTCAATAACCTTAATTCCCTTCTTTCCCTATCCCTTGCTCACACTTGACACTCCCATCCCAACTGTCCAATACACACATCACAAAAATCCCATGGCTTTTTTTTTTCCAGCTGGGCTATTTCTCAGTCAGATCAATTCTCTGATGCAGTGCTCCTTGCAGCCTGCAAACTGTTGGATCCAAATGTGTGACTGTGTGGAATGGGTGTAAGACAGATACCTTCCAATCCCACACCCCCCATTTAACTAATGTGCACATGCTCAGGTCCTACATGAAACCTGACTAGCTTTAAAAAGTCCGAAGTGCCATTGTGATTTTAATAATCTCCATTTCCATGGAAAACTTTAGACTGCTACACCTGTATTTATTCAAGGACATTCTTAGACTCACACCCATTTCTGTTGCCTTCTTTCTCCCTTTTTAACACTAATGCATTCTGACACAAAAATCTCTGTCTTTGCTTAATCAGATCAAGCACTTACTTGTAAACCTGCAATCTCTTCCTCTGTAGCATGCTGTTGTCTCTTCTGCTCCTCAAGTTGCTCCTTTAGTTTCCCACATTCTTCATTGGCAGCCTAGCAGAGAGATCAAGTCAGAAGTTAGCATTCCTCTAGCTGCCCCCACTTCACCTAAAAATTTCCAATCCTGAATCATGACCATACTGCCCTGTATGGTATAAAAGCAATACTCATGAAATACAGCTAGGAGAAACCCAGCTTATGGACTCAGAACCCTCTGTGGTCACAGACTAGTTGTGGTTTGATGTTACTTGCTATGGGCTACTACAGCTGTCAGCAAAAAAAGCAGCTTAGCTTAATGGGCCTCAAAAGAGTGAGGTAGCCCAAATCATACTCATGAATCCATGATTCTATACTGAGGTTTAAGAAGTGTTTATGAAGAAGAAACATAAATAAATGTACACTATTTTCTCAAACTGGTGGGATTTCTGGATAGCACCAGTGGCACGCATAGAGCCCAGATTAACTGATCAATCTCAGACTCTATCTCAGAATGGCAGAACACAATAAAGTCCTTAACCACTAGGCATGTCATTTCACATATACAAGGTTAACTTCTGATCTTATGGAAGAAAAACCGTGGTCTTCCTGGCTGCCACCTTGAGCAACTGGACACAAAAACAGACAAGGGAATTATCTGCACATTATACCAAAAGTTATATTATCTCCACACCATCCTAGCTCATCCATATAGATGATCTTTGAGGTACTTTTCAAGCCAGGCCGTTCCATGTTGAGATATTTTTAGATTCCCAGGCTAAGGCTGGTTGCACACTAGTCTCAGAGCCTGGCCAACATAAACCCTAGGATTTTGCCCTGTGATTCCTGCAGCAGATGGTAAAGCAGGGGAAATCCTGCACAGCTCTTTCAGCTGTAATAATCACATTAATTTACCTTGAATTTTGTCTGATAATTTAGAATCTCTGTGCTCATTTGAAATTTTATGGCAGACAGCTCTTCTTGGCTGGTCTCTTGAAAGCTCTGTGCCTGTTTCTTTGCTGCCTCCAGTTGTGCTTGCAGACTTGGGACAGCTGAGACACATATCTGAGCCTCCTCTAGTTTCTCTTGTAGGCTCCTGTTCTCCTGTCTGAGACTAGAAATGTCATGCTTCAGTTTCTCCTGTTGCGCTGCTGCCTGTTCTTCCAATTCTTTGAGCCTCTCTTTGGCCTGGGCTAACTGCTCTTCTGCATCCACCTTCTCAGAGGACAAGGCACAAATCTGAATACCGAGTTCAGCCATATCTGTGTTGGTCCTATGGAGGAGATCTTTGTTTTCTACATTTTCCATTCTAGCAGCTTCCAAATACTGCTTAACCTTGGAGAGTTCTTCCTTTAGACTCAGCAAATTATCTTCCAGCTCAGTTTTTTGAAGGGCTACTGTCTCCTGTTCTCTTTTCAGCACTTCTTCTCTTTCTTTCCATTGCACCAGTTCTTGCACGTGGTTTCTGTTGAGGGACTCTATTTGCTCTTTCAGCTGCTGGACAAGCACTTTCTGCTCCCCCAAGACAGGTTCTTTGATTGCCAGCTCACTTTTCAACTGCTCTCTCTCATCAGTGGTCTGCTGAAGCTTGACTCGCACGTCAAGGAGTTCTGTTTGCAGTCTAGACACTTCATCTCGGTTGACCTGCAGCTGCTCTTCACTTACTGTAAGCCTGGAGGCCAGCTCTTTTGCATCTTTCTCCAGAGAAGCTGCCTGCTGTAGTTGGTGCTCTTCCATTGATTCCTTTTCTGATGTGAGGGATTCAATAAGCTTTGTCTGCTGAAGGCATGTATTTTCAACACTGAGCTTTTCTACCTCAAGAGTCTCAGCTTTCTTCCTATGTCTTTCAGCTTCTTCTCTTAGCTGCTCACATTGGCACTCCATGCCTTGTAGCTGTACTTCCTTCTCTGCAAGCTGTGACTGGAGTGACTCCTTGCTCTCCTTCAAAGTGTCCAAGCTTTTTTCTACTTGTAAACTGTGTTGTTTAGCACTCTTCAGCTGTCCTTCAAGTGAGGCATAAGATTCCTTGGTGGTCTCTTCTCTTTCCTTTAATTCTCTATAGTCTGAATGCAGAGCCTCTAATTTCTCCTCCAGAATTTGGCTTTGTCTCCTGGCATTCTGCAAATCTTCATCCAGCTGTTTATTCTGGCTTCGGAGCTTCTTCTCTTTTTCATCAACTGACACAAGGGCATCATCTATCTCACTCTGAAGCTGTTTCTCAGAGGCCCTCAGCCTGGCCACCTCGGCTTCCAGAGAATCTTTAGAGGCTTCCAGATTTTTCAGCTTCTCTTCCATCTTCTTCTTGGACTGCTGCAAATCTGCATTCTCAGTTTTCAGCTTCCTGCTCTCCTCACTCATTTCATTTACTGCAGAGTTTTGCTGCTTCATCTGATCCTCTAGCTCCTTGACTTTCTGTCTGAGATCCTCTTTCTCATACAAGAGCTTCTGCTTTTGCTCCTCAAGGCTACACACAGTCTCACTCACCTTTTTTAAATGACCCTCCTGTTGTTCAAATTTTTCTGCTTGTGACTGGGCTTTCTCCTTAAGTGCCTCTTCCATCTTACCATACTCCTCCTTGAGTTTCTCTTTTTCTTTCCTTGCCTCCTCAAGATCTTTTTCCAGTGACCCCACCTGAGCCAGCGACCCCATTACCTGGGTCTGGAGCTCAGCCATCTCCTTTTCTTTCAGGGTCAGGGCCTTCTGAAGTGCATCCATTTCCTTTTCCATGGTTTCCATGCTCCTCAGCAGCTTTTCACTCTCTTCTCTGGAATCAGCAGCAAGGCGATTATATCTGCACTCCAGTTCCTTCTGCGCCTCTTCTTTCAGCTGCAGCTGTTCTTTTGCAGTTTTCAGCTGATATGTGTGTTCATCACTGAGTATTTGCATCTCTGCCTTTTCCTTTTCTGTCTGCTGAAGCTTCTCTAATAATGCCTGTATCTGTAGGGCAGAGTCACACTGGGCCATAGCTTGCTGTCCTTTTTCCTCTAAGGCAGCATCAACTTTTGCAAGGAGGTTGAGATTCTTCTGTTCTGTGGAACTTAGCTTTGCTTTAAGCTCATCAATGCAAAGCTCCTTCATAGCAACTAAAGCCCTACAGACCTCCAACTCCTCATTCAACAGCTGCAGTTTTGAGGCATAATCCTCCTTACTGGTTGCCAACTGCGCCAGCTTTGTTGAATATTCCTTCTGCTGCTCCACGGCATTCAGTTCCAGCGATTGAAGGCATTTCTGCAGGTCATGAACAGTGCTTTGAGTGGAGTGTGAAACCTCACACTGCTTCTGTAACTCTGTGATCATCTTTGTCAGCCGGGAGTTCTCCTCACTGTAGTTATTGCTCTTCTCTTTTTCCAGCTGCAACTGTTCTTTCTGAAGGCTGACAGCTGCCTGGAGCTCCTGGTTTTCCAATTCTAGCTGGTGAATACTTCTCTGAAGTTCCTTCTGCCTTAGCTCAGCCTGGTCAAGTTCTACACGCATCTCTTCAAAGCCCTCAAAGTGTTCAGCATTTAGTGAGTTATTTGCATCAGGGCTGGAGGGAAATTCTGGAGCCTAAATAAGCAGAATGTGAAAAAAAGATTTTATAACTTGAATCAGAGCTGCATTTTTCAAAGAAAAAGACTCAAACATTCCAGAAATCAGGATGACTTAACTTTTTGCTTTTGTTTTTTGGTGATGACAAGAACACTGAGGAGGCATTGTAATAGTACGTAGCACCTTAACATCTGAACACCCAATTTTTTAAAAATTATTTCCATTTGTTAGTGTAGGGTAAGTTTGCAATGAAATTTAACCCAGAAAAAAAAAATGTAGACCTGCCAGCTTCAAGAGGAATTACACATGCTGTGTTCAAGTGATAGCAAATTCAGGCTCTTAATGCACAGTGACCTTCTGTGCTGGATTCATAAAACTACAAGTCATCAACTTATAGGAGAAAAGGTATGTTTTCACATAAAATGAATGAAAACATACCTATCTTTATGTTGCCTTCTGAATGTATTTTTTTCATCTACAAGATTGGCATGCATTTGAATCAGCTACTGGACTGATTTTAATTGGCTTTTATTTAAAGTACTCTTTATTTAAAGTACTGTAGATTACCATTATGAGCCATAATTATCATAAAACCTCCAATCTCTTTGGAATAATGCCATTATTTAAAGATTTCCTTCGCCACACATTTACTTGTATTTTGCTTACCTGCAAGTAATTGCTCACTAAGCTGCTCATGCTGGAACTGCGACTTGGGGGCTTCCATAAGTATGCTGAAGATCCAAGTGAGGACAGCGTCCTCCTGTTGATCACACGGAGATACAATATATAAGAGAAGACTACAGACATCATATGTACACATCTTTCTACTGCTGTGTGTAGGACTTGTCTAGTTATAACTACCACTCACAACTGTGCCTGTTGTCTGGGCTAAAAACCACTGAAGCTGATGGAAAACAAAACAGGAATGTCGAAAGCACCTACAAAGGATTACGAGGTTGGAGCTGTGGCTTTTCATATTCACATGAATCAGTGCAACTTAGCTTTGTGAAACTGTACTACAGTGTGGTGGATGCTCAACCAGATGGTGGCAGCATGCAGCCCCAGAAAACTTCCACTAATAGGCATGAATCTAGATTAAATCTACAAGTTTTTATACTTTCCTCTGGTCTGGAAAAAATACCAGTTTGGTCATTGACTAATTACACAGAGAAAGCATATACCTGCTCCAACACATCTTTCCTACATTTAAAAGCAGAAGATGACAATGTGTTGTTATCTTACCTGGCAAATGCTGGCCAAGCAGCATCTAAATCATAGCCTCGTGATGCCAAGTCAAACTGAACATCAGTGAGCTCATAGAGTTGACCCACAATGTCAGAACTCATTTTGGGATTCAGAAATGGGCTTCGTGCATAGTACCAGTCACTTGAAAACAAACACAAAAAAACAGAAGTAGTATTTATTCATACATAAAAAAGAAGCAGCAGTTTCACTTGCAAAAAAAACCAAAAACACAACAAAAACAAAAACATCATTATTCACTCTTACCCAGAAAAAAACTGGCATGATACTTTAAGTATAAACTGAAAGTAATCCTGTGGTACAAATGAAACCAAACAGATTGAATGAAGCTCACAGAAATATCATTAAAGGACTCCCTGTACAAAACATTTTTTGCTCTAGTGCTTGGGCAAAACAATGACAAGACAAAATACTTACTATACAATGGATAATCACACTAAATACATAAAGCACACACAATATGTCAAGGATAAAGGACAGAAAACAGCTTACAAAGTTAAATACACTGTACAATGAGATGGCTTTTTCTAAAAGCCTTGCAAGTGTCCCTTCCAATTAACTATAAGTTGTCTTTGGTGTTTGTTGGCTGGAGCAAGCTGCTCCTCTGTCTGACAAGCCAGGAATATGTGCAAATGCTTCCTGAAGCTTTGTGCAACACTAGCAAATTAATCCTCCCTTATACAGTACAGAAGATCCAGCCAGGGATCTTCAATGCTTATAAAAATGTCATCTTCAAAGCCCACATATGATGCATCTACACCATCCACTTTACAAGCATTCAGTTGTAACAACTTTCAGTATTTACCAGTCTAAGATAAGTATGAGCCAGTGACCCAGGCTAGAAGGTCTATTATCCTGTGTATCCTATTACCAGTCCTGTAAGCTAACCATTTGGAAAGGTTTCAATTTCTCTCAGTAGCTGCCTGGTCATGTTGCTCGTTCACAGTGAGCAGTTATCAGTTAGCAAGCTACTCTTCTGTTCACCTGGTCACCTTGGTGTTCATAAAACACTGCTGTAAGGTATCTGCAAGCCTTTGATGAACGAGGGAGTAACGCAGAAATGCTCTTCCTTTCCCAAGAGATGTTCGCAGCTGGAAGAGAGAAACCACAGAGAAAAACACCTGAATATTGGTTGCAATCATGTAGGGAGGCATGATGAAGACAGTCTACATACATACATACATACATACATACTCAAAAAAGACACAACAAGCCACTAGTTGTGAAGGAAGTAACAAGAAGTGCCACTGATAGATACATTCTCCCAGTACTGTCATTGGGACAAATCTTTTTTGAATGACAGATTTATAACTGCAATCAGCAGTTGTCCATTTTATAATGTCAAAACATCACAAGAGCAACAAAATCTTCTAACATTCCAAGTACATGAATACAGACTATGCTAAGGGCAATTCCTGATATAAGGCAAAATCTGAGTGTGTGTACCACATCTGGAAGTGACTGCTCAAGTAATTTAAGGTGTGTATGGCCACAGCTGGAAGAGCCTTAGAGCCAGTCTAGCCATAGAACCAAGATGCATATACCCATGGATACAATAACCTCCCAAATGCACAAATTCTTTATTAACACTTAGCCCTTAAATTGATAAGATCTGATTTGTCAGACCAAGAGCATCTGTATTCAGTGAATCTCTTAAGAAGAATTAAAAAAACCCAACAAAAACAAAACTAAACCCCAACACCAGAAGCCATTGGAAGAATACTTTTCTTATTCCCATTGGTTTATCAATTTGAACAGCAATTATTTTTTAGGCATGGAAATACCAGAGTGAATGCACATGATCAGAGAAAAAGAGGAGGCTGAGGAGAAGCTGGTCAAAGATCGTTTAGGCAAAATCAATGCCTGGAGAGAAGGCTGAGATGGGATCTCATCACTGATTATAAATACCAAAAGTGCAGCAGTCAAATTGATGGGAGTAGACTTTTTTGGATGGTGTGCAATAATAAAACAAGAGGCAACACGCAGAAACTGGAACACTTCCCCTTCCATACAAACACAAGGAAGAACTTCTTTAACATGAGAGTGACAGAGCTCTGGAACAGGCTGCCCAGACAGGCTGTGGAGTCTCTTTCTCGAGGGATATTCAAGATCCATCTGGACACACTGCTGTGCAATGTACTGTAGGTGACATCGTTTAGCAGGGGGTTGGACTTAGCAGGAGGTTTTCTAGAGGTCCCTTCCAATCCCTACAACTCTGTGACTCTGTGAGAAATAAGAAATGCAGGGAATACAAAGCCTGCCTCTGCTGCAGTACTATGGCTCTCTTTCATATGACTCAAGATAACATTATTTGGAGATGATGCTGTGGTGGAATTGTTGAGAGAATTGGTAAACATGTTGTGAATAGTAACTTGCTAATACAAGTTAGCACTGCTTACAGATAAAAGAACTGAGTGTCAGGACAGGGCTGCACCACCACTTCTTTTCCCCAGAAGGAAAGTTCTCTCTCAAACGATTCTAAAGACAGAATCAGCATAGAAAGCTTCTCACAGCATTTATTTCAGCCAATGATTGAGCTGACGATGTAATGTGGCTGTTAGAAAATTACACTTTTATTACTACTTCTAATAAAGATAAAAGTTTTTGTCTTGTTCCTGTGAGCTTTCTCAAAGAAATAATGCCAACAATCCTGAGCCATTGTATCATGATTTTTGACATAAAGGAAGAAAATTGAGTCAGAAGATGAAACTCCGCTCTCAGTCATTTCTCTTTAACTCTGCTGACCAACTGAGAAAGTCTTAAGAATGTTCAAACATGGTGGTTCTTCTCTCTTACACTTAGACTAAAGTCCTTTCTTAAAGTATACTGAAGATACAGGCTCTACCCTTGGCTTATTGTTCATTCATTTTTAGAGAAAATGACACTTATTTAATGAAAAGGCATGGCACAACCAGACACAAATAGAACTATTCATTTGTGTAAGTGGTCTTCAAAATAAATAAAAGATTATCTAATTCTACAAACTATGGTACTCTACCAAAAAGATGTAACCTTGCATTTTTATACTTTACCTGAGAACTTTAAAAAAAAAAAAGAAGTGCAAATATTTTATCCTATGTTAAAAGCAGTAAATTTTATTTCTCTGCTTTCTGCAAAGACACACCAAAACACAAAGCATGGATTGTGATGATTAACTGACGCACTTACTTCCGTGATAGACTTGACAAAGCGAATTCCATCGTTAGCTCCTTTGACTTTTGCCAGACAGTCACAGAAATAATCCCAGTAGTCTTTTCTGTTCCCCAGCAATGTGCTTTTTTCTTTCTGGTCAAACTTAAGCAAGGAAAACAAAAAGCAATGAACAAAACTTAAACATAAATATACTTACATATATTTACTGTGGAAATCCACTCCTTTCTGACCAATATCTGTGTTCAGAGCTCCTTTTCAGCTTTAGACAATGTATTCAGAAAGTACAGTAACACTGTACTGCACTGATATAATCCAGTGGCTACTAAACATGCTTTACAGACAGTAACAAACAGTAAAGTTCTTGATTAAGTTTAAATACAAATGGCCATTAAAAATTGTTCAAATTAAGTTTAGCAGCAGTTTTAGGAGGTATTCAAGGGCAAGGAAATGACAGTCGGTTGCTGAGAACCCTTCAATCAAGTGTGGCAATACAACACATGCACCTACCTGAACAGGCTGTGAAACCACACTCAGAGCAGTGATGTGGTGAGGGTACAGACCACAGCTTGGAGCATTTGAATCCCAAGGGTTTTCTTCAGCACCTGCTGAAGCCTCTCAACCCAATTAGAACTACCTTGCCTAGATCAAGGCTAGATTAGCATGGCTGTGTTTGTGTCAGTGGCACGATTACAGTGTATGTGTACACAGACCGTGCTAACTTAATTTCATCTTGCCCAGCAATGTCCCCTTTTACTGACATTTTAGCCCAAAAGCAGCATTTCAGATTAAAAATCAGCCTTTGGCATTAACAGTTGCATACAATAAAAATGAATTTCTGCAATGAAATTGCTAAAAATGCTGTAAATTACTCATGCCACTGTATTTGCATTATTGGCTGTCTACTACTATTTATTTTGCTGTTGTCAAGATGTCATTACTACAATTTTTTCATGATAATTTAGAAGCGTACATCTTCAAAATCAAGCTCAAATCCTTCAGATCAATAGAAAAATGCTTTATATTCTTCAATCAGCCTGTCAGCATTACCTTTTGATTACAATTATTTGCTCTCACTCAAAATATATACAATAAGCTGCACATGTCAGGCAGTCCTGAAAAAAGACTCAAATGGAAACTTGTGATCATTTCAGTTAAACCCTAAGTACTAACGAGGCAACAACAGAAAATAAGGCCTCACTTTGATGTTGATTATAAATGACACATATCACTTTTTACCTGTAGAAGATATTCAAGCTTGTAGGAGAATTTTTGCAAGTTGACACTGTCATCTGTGATTGGTTCCCCTCCTTCTTTAAATTCTTTACTTAATTCAGCCACAGCATCTTTAAAACAAGACACCAAAATGATTAACTAATGTAAGAAATATATAACAGTGAATTCATAGGGAAGTGAGTAAATAGGTTTTTCGCCTGGATATCATGCACGTGTATTTAGTTTCAGCTCAGACGTCTTAATCACAGTGCAAAAAGCTTGCTGATGTGCTTGCAATTTAATACCAAACATAACAAAAACTAGAGCTCAGGTTTTGTCAGTCTGGCACACTGACTTACTATTTTATTCTTAAAAAGAGCAAAACCTCTTCCTTACACTTACCAAAGAAGCGCTATCAGATAACTGCTAACTGGTTGTTCAGCAGAAGAAGGAAATACATTTTCACTGTCTCATGTGCACGTTAAGGTTCGGCTATTGCCACATGCCAACAGAATTCTGATTAGAAACAACAAAGCATGTAATCTGCTAAAGGGGATCAGTAAAACGAGAACAGTTGTTCAGTCAGCACATTTATCTTCTCCATGCAATATTCAGGAAGGTTCAGCTTGTGCTGCTTACAAAACACAAATGGGAAAAGAACGTACATAAAAATAAGCATGCAGCAACTCCCTTCACCTAAAACCTACTCCCATGGGAGGGTGAGGAAACCTCAAGTCAAAGCAAATTGCCGTGTCCTTGGATGCTCTATTCCCCAAAGTGTTCACTTCTCAGCAACAGAAATTACTGATTCTGAATGTGCAGTCCACATGACTTTGTACTCCTTTTGGATGCCTGACTGAGCCTTGGCACCCAATCCCATTAAATCCACTTTGCAAATTAAAATTTATTGTTGTTAGCAAGCATGTAGATCTCCTTTTTATGCTACAGGAAGATCCGGATTCCAAGCTTTGGTGCATGTTACACCTTATTTTTAATACATAGGAAAAAGAAAAATACTCAGATCTCAGTATAGGCAGCTGATTGAGACAGAGACAGAGCAGAAAAATGGTTATGGATCTGCTGCCAATTTTGCCCATAGAAGAGCTGTAGAAAAATGAGGTTGGCTGCTGCTAGTAGAGGACAAGGCGAATGCACAGAAAGCATGTAGCTCTAGCTACATGGAGCAGATCCAGCTGTGCAATACTCTCCCTCTGGATCTCCATTCCCACCTTGGGCTGCCCTTCTTGTTTTTTAGCCCTCACATACGAGGAGCAACTCAACACCAGCTTTCCACCAAGGGACGGCATAAAAATCAGACCTCCTTTTCATTCTCACATGAAGTCTTATAACTTAGCTCTACTCATGCAAACATGCTCTAGCTCACACCACACAACAGAATAATTTTAATTTCACTCCGCAAACTTTTTTTTTTTTTTGTAATTGTAAGGCTTATTTATAAGCTTGTTTATTTAAATATGCAGAACTCCAGAATTTAGGATTTTGAAAACGGTACAGCACCTCTCTTACAAAACATCAGTCACAACTATAATGAGCACCTAGCAAACCATGACTGCGCTGCTGCAACTGCTGCACAGAAGCACTATGCAATCAAAAACACAGCTGCTCTGTTACCTAAAACACGGAGGATGTTTCACTATGTCAGTATACCTTGCAAGTCCCTGATAATTCGCTGCAGTTGGCTTTCACCAGTAGCTGCCTCCATCTTGAAAACCAAAAGGGCTCCCCTTCTGGGCTGTTAATCTTTTCTTCCATCTAGATAACAAAGTTCATATTCTTGATGATCATTGGGGCTGATGACGATTATTCTTCTCTGTGACACCTGCAATTCTGTAAAAAATGCAAGACTTTATCACCTCAAATGACCAGAACAAAGATGCTTTGGAATTTAAATCCCATTTAGGAATACATTCTCAGAGTGTCAACTGTTTTTCAGGAACCTCCTCTCTATTTCTTTCTAGATTTCACTTTCCTTTTCAGTTATTTCTGTTTCCATCTTTCAAAACTACTGAGCAAACCTCAGAGAGCAGTTTTCTCTCGTTGGAGTTACAACACAGTCCTATAGCTCAGATCAGGCTGGCATTTCACACAACTGATCTCGTGACCCTGAGGAAGGTTCTGATGACACGGGACTTTCCCTGCAAAAATCCTCTGCCTGACCTTCCCTACAGCCTGCAGAATTAGAAGACACAACACCACTGCCACACCAGGGATGCAGAGCAGGCACAGATCAAGGTGTCCAAAAATGATCCATCATGATCTTCTGGCACCGCAGGATGTGTTTTTTACTAATCAGAGCTACTACTTGGGACTGGTTCTATCAGGAGAAACAACCCTCATCCCTGCCTCAGAACCCACTGTTCCCGACATGTGTAAGAGGATACCACTTTATTTTAAGCTCTGCTGCAGCATCCCTGGCTGGATAAAGATACCTTATGCATTAGGACATCCACTTCCCTTGTTCAAAACAATGATGAGTAAGTTATACCTAGCACTTGTAGAGAAATTTCATTATTTAAAATAAATGAATTAAAAATCAACTAAAAGCCTCAGGCACTTTAGTAAAATAACCGTGCCTGGTTACCCAACTTTTCAAACACTCACGGGAACAATCATTCCAAAAAGCCACGGGGGTCTTACCAAGTATCATGCCTTCATAAGTTGTTCAGAATCCTACCTGCAATGGTACTGCCAAATTTTCAAGCGAGCACAACATCAGGAGTACTGAACCTTTAGAAAAATTGCAGGTAAACTTCTGTGGCTTTATTAGCATTCAAACTGAGCTACAATGAAATTAAGTTGCAAATAAAAGCTGACAAGCTTTTGAAATATGAATGTGATTACATCAAGTGATCCTACTTCATTTCTCATCTCTTTCCTTCACTTCCAAATTAACTACACTGGCAGTGCTCGAGCAGGTGTCTGAATGGATCAGAAAAGAAACATCTTTCTGTGCTACATAAAATGGTGCTGTTTGGAAATGACTGCATTCTTTTCTTTTTGATGCAAGGTAGAAGTGGCTCATAGCAAACCTTAAAGCCAACCCTGACAGAAGGTAGAAACCTTCAAAATACCATGTTCTTCCATGTGCAATCTAAACAGGACACTAAAACCAATCTTATCATATATACAATATTTCTATCTTGGTTCTACTTAGAGATCATGTAAAGTGTGCAATTTCCTGGCAACCTGCTGAGTTTAGATAGCAATGAAAAAAGGCAAGAATAACAAATCCAGTGAGTCAACATTTCCTCTTCCAATATCAGCCATATCTGTCCAGTCTGACAACTGTTACAGAAAGGAGCGTAAGTAAGAAGAAAAGACTGCAATGTGGGTGATGGCAAACCAAAAGGTATGGCCAAACCAAATGCTCTCCATCATGAAACGGGGGAAAAGAGCAAGGGCAAGAAGGAGGATCTAGCTCGTCCTTCGTGAGGGCATTTTTCAGCCTGGGCTATTACACAAGGAGAATGTGCCAACACTTTTCTAACTGCCTTCTTCTCTGTTAAACAGGGAGAAAGGTGCACTCCTACCCATGGTCCTTCAGAGATGTGCTTAGAAAACAACACATTCCACAGAAGGGTGCAGAGTTCTCACCTCCCATCAGCAAGGAAAGCTGACAATGTACCTTAACTTGTTTCCTGAGGCTTCAAAATAGGAAGAGCATCTGTAAATACCTGATCTAGTCCTTTCTGATCACAGAACACTTTGCCCAGAATTGTTTAGGGCATAACCCTGTGGTCATTATCTCAGAGGACCAAGCATTTCCTATTCTATTTTTGTATGTCAGTAATTATCTGCCCCGTCAGAGCAGCATAATATATGTGTGAGGCACAAGTGACTTGCTTAGGTTCAAAAGCTTTTTAGGTGATGTATCACAACCTCTTACATAACAGCATCTGACTAAGGCCAAGGGCATTAACTTGCAGAACAGTGTAAAGGACTCAGAGGAGCTGCACCACGGAGCAGACACAGAGTATGGCAGGGAAGGGAAGGCACGTCACTGGTCCCCTGGGCTGTGCCTGCTGATATCTGAGGATGGTTATTCCGTCTCCTGTGGGCTTAAGCATCCGTGTGGAGGTAACAATCTTCTTTGCAGAGGAGGATGTCCTGGAGATTAAGGAAAGAAGCAGAAAGGAAACAACCCACTCACAGGAAAAGATTTAGCTGAAGGGGAGAGGGACACAGAAGAAGCCACAAGCAAAACTTAATGACCATAATTAAATTGCGTAGTGGTGTATAGCTAGTGTGACCTACTTTTATTCTGATTTCATGAAATCTCTCCTAGTATTACTGTGGGCATGTCTACAACTCCAGAAGCTACATTTTTTTGAATTTTTTTTGAATTCACTGGTCACTTTTATTCACCCTTGACATCAGATAGCAGTCTTCAAAATATTACTCATCTCCATGTGCACTCCAACCAAGAGGCTGGGAGGAACTGAGTAAGCACAGTTTCTCTTCCCTGGCTAAGAGGCTGCCTGTTACTTTGGTTACAGCCTGACGTCAGAGAATCCCTACCTCAGTTGAGTGTATTTTCAGCATACACCAAGAGCAGAGCTAACATGAAGGTCCTAGGGTAATCTAGATTAAAAGTACATCAAATCTGCAAGACAAATTCATTGGAAACCAAACTCTACTACTTCCAACTTCTCAGGGAAATGCTAACTAATTATTCTGATCTAGCCATTCCAAACAAGGACCCTTCATCACATCTCCCTTACAGAGATTGTCCTTACAGAGATCACAAGACCTTCAGTTATCTGGTGTCTGCAATTCTATACCTGTTACTCAGAAATACTGTATGAAACAAAACAGGGAAGTGCTGACACTGAGCCAAATCCTATGCCCATGAGTCACGTTAATTTTAACTGTGTTATTCCCTTGTGTAATGCGTGCAGAAAAGCAGATACTGAACAATGATTGTGGGATTATATTCCAATGCTTCTGAAATATAACAGAGGAAAACAAACTACACGCAATGGCTATGAGATACACAGGTTAAAGAACACAGCACAGAAATATCACAAAGACAAGGGAAGAACTGGGAAAAGAAAGTCTACCTCTCAAGACAGCAATGCCACTGATTTAAGTTAGTAATTTCATTCCAGTAATTGCCTGGAAAAAATATTTTGACGTTGCAAGAAATATGGAGTCCCAGTGGATTTCACTGTAGCTGAGCTGCTAGCTTCTCATTTGGTACCACACAGGCACCTGCATGTCCATTACGCTGAAGAACTGTTTGCAGCAAAGAAGAGTCTGAGGTGAACTGCAAAACAGGCAGCATGACTGTGCTCTCAAGCACACATAAATGCAACTCTGCTGGGAAGCTCAACCCTTTGTGCTTTAGTACCACATAAAGATACATGGCTGCTAAAAAGGCATGCTGGACTACATTGGATCAGATGACTAAAAGCAAAAGGCAGGCAGAGCCTGAATGCCAGCTGAAGTTTCTGAGTTTTGAAATTAGGTTCCATTCTGAGAAGTGAAATTCTAAGTGAATCTTCCCCCTTCATTTTCTACACCAACGAACCTTCACCTTTCAGTTAGAAAAACATGGTTTTTAGACTATATATATATTTTTTTTTACTTCTTCTAGTACTACAAGCAGGTTGTTGGAGAATACACTGCAAACCTATGCTGGATTCCCACTGCCACCAACATGAAAACCTTGTTCTGAAGTGTTTGGACATATAAACATACAGTAGTAACAAGCATCTTGCAGGAAATGCACATCCAGAAAAAAAAGTCAGAGTATCAAAGTATAGCAGAAAAGAGGTGAAAATGATGAGGTGAAATGCACAAAAACACTCATATTTTGTAAATGCATCGTTGAAAAGTAGACAGGGTTCCTTACATTAAAGCCCAATTGTGGGTAAGCCATTGCACTCCACAGATATTTTCAGTTCACAACTCAAATTAATGGCATTCCTAAAATACTGTTCGCTGTCAGAACAGCCAACAGTGAGTCAGTTAAGATATGTATGATCTCTGTGCAAACTTCACCATGCTATGGACAACTGGCCTGCATTCTCTATTTTACTCATTGTATTTCAGAATGGTTCTTAGAAAACAAACAAACAAACAACACATCTGGGTTTACCAGTAGCATTAAAAACTCCGTGAGACAGTAAACTTTAACCCTTAGTAAGGAAAGCCAGTAACTATAGCAACTTCTTTTAACACTGCACCTACCAAATCAGGCCTCAAAGGCTTAATGTAGCCCTGTCTAAAACATCACACCAAATGGACAAACAGGACGGATGTGTTAGGCCAGGGACACAGTTTCCTAATGTGGAGACTACAGTGTATTGCCTCACATTGGTAACTGTTGAACAGTGTGAATCCAAATGACTGCTTTCAGCAGCTACAAAACAAGGATGTGTTTGTGTTTATCTCACAAAGACAACCTTGTTTCATGACGGGAGAAACTGGCTTTTGAGGAAGCAGTCAGTTCATAAAGAGAAGAGTGCTCCTCTGATAACAGGAATTGCTCTTGTATCGCTCTCAACAACTCATTTCTCCCTAAGGCATGCCACATCTCATCCCATGTCAGGAAAGCTATGCCACTGCTTACGAGCACCCCTAAATAAACCATACCCACAGAATCACAGAATCATCCGGGTTGGAAGGGACCTCAAGGATCATGTAGTTCCAACGCCCCTGCCATACCCCCACCCTACCCATACCATGGCCTCTCCTCAGCTGCTCCAAACCTATTTCATTGGGAAATACATCCCTCCCACCTCAGCTGGTGAGCTGAAAAGACAAGTACAATTCAAAAGTGAAAAGATTTTTCCCCCTTTACAGTCACATTCTTCCAAGCCACTCTTCCTCCCCATAACTCGCCCAACTACTGAGATCTCTCTCACACATTCTTCAAGCCAGGCACCACATGCTCAGATGCTATTCAGGGGAGCATCACAAAGTTACCTGTAGAATTAGGAAGAGGACTTCCAGCTGCAGAGGAGTGCTAGTGATTCATGACGCTTAACTTGCTCACCATATAAGCCTGGAGCCTTCCAAAAACCTCATTTTCAAGTCACCAAAGTTGGTCTCTGAGAAACGGATACCATATTAACATCCTGAGCAAGCCTGGCCTAACCATTATGTCTAAGGCACCTCTCAGACTTTAGCAGTGTTAAAAACAGCAACGATCACATCACAACTCTGAACTGCCTCCATTCAAATGGGGGCTTGGCTCAGCAGGATTTTTTACCTCGGTATCTACTGCTCCACGCTGTGCCTCCAAGCAGAGATTTCAGACGCACTTAAAAAGGCTGCCTCCAACTAATAGCTCTGGGAAGCGTGGCAGCTGGATGTTGAGAACAGCCCACATGTAGCACTCTATCTGTCCTCCATCCCATCAACAGGAGCAGTAGCTCCTTAGGGCAACTCCTCACCTATGTAGTTCCCAGAGAATGAGCAACAAGCAATGCTAAAAATTACAGGCTTTGGACACGCAAATGCAGATCAAACAGGAGGCAAGCACATCAAGCGAAAACTAGGCTACGACAACTGAGGCTGACTGGCTGCTGGGTGAATCATGCCACCCTTGGGCCAATAGCAAAGATTCCTGCCTTCTTTCCTCTGCAGCAGGAAAACACTGAGCATTTCCTCTCTACTCATTTTCTTCAGTCTCCCAGTGGTCATCATTCCGGGGGAGAAGGAGGAACTGCAGTTTTGAATCCCAAAGACTTAGGAAGCCTTTGGAAGAGAAATCTGTAGAATACTGCAACCATCACACCTGCTGGGAACAGGCAGGCTGACAGATGCCGAGCCCAGAGATGTCAAGTTATTCGAGGAGAGACTGATCCAACCTGTTTACTTTCAAAATCTACACTGGCTCGCAGCAGTAGGGAGACCTTTTGCGTGTCCATCCTCCTTCCCAGTAGGAAATTAAATGTCATGGTGGACACACGCGCAGGTTAACAAACATCTCTGCTTAGGTCACTATTCCATCAGCAACTGAACAACACTGTGATGGACAAAAATATCAAATTAACAAGAGCGTATAACAGTAAATGCGCTGTGCAGGTTTCACGGGGTTTCCGTGCATTGTGAGGCTGAGAGCGTGCATGTAATTTTCCATTCCTTCTATCAGTGTTACAAAATGTGAAGCCTTCTGAATACATCTGAACAACAAACTTCAAATTACTACTAGTATGTCCAACACTGTTGGACACAAGCAACCATCAGTCTCTGGAGAAATTGGAATTGCTACAGAAAAACATGAAAAGAAAACAGACTAGATTCAAACTGCTATATATATATATATATATATTCGCATTGGCAAAACCAAACAAATATAAACATGGTGTGTAAAGATACAAAAATAATAATATGCAATAGTAAAACCACTTAGGGTTCTTACAATTCTCTCTGGTTCAATAATCTAAACAATACCTAAAAAATACCAGAGGGCTCAGTGTTCATTCCATGAAGGGGTAACCATAATTTCCAAAGCAAAACAAATAACAATCCAAGCTATAAATAATTTTCAGCACTGCTTTTCCTTCAGTCCAATTTGATATTTTCTGTAATTTTACAAACACTCCTTAAAATGTATTTTCAATAGTTTTCTCTCCCCTGAGGTCTCAATCTCTCCCTGACCAAGTCTTAGCAGAGCCTGGCTTACAGGGCATGAAGACAAATTCCCGTTCCTTTTATGTAATGGTCTGACAGCAGAGAGAGGAACTGCAAATATAATACACTCTTTCATTATTGTCAGGTGCTGTACAAAAGAGGCTCCTGTGCAAAAGAAAATCAGGCTTCAAAACGAACTGGCCCTTGAGAAGAAGTAGTGAAACCATGTTCACACAAAACACTGCTGAATATATGTACTAGGACAGGAAAGAAAAGGAAAACCAGCTTGCATGTTTTCCACCACAGCTAACGTAGATACAACTTTTGAACAGCAGTGCAGCCTGTTTTCTAAACGCTAATGTTTGGAAACATTGTTTGGAACATCTGGAACGTCTTCTCAATTTAAGCACACCCACAAGGATCTTTGGAAGACGTGAAGAAATTAACGTCTTTCACACAATATCTGGAATGTACAACATGCACTGTTGTTGGAAGACAACGTGTTTTCTTGCTGCGCTCCTGCTACATAACATCAGAACTGAAAACAAGCAAAACACCAACAGAAGACATGCCATGTTACTGACAAGAACGAGTCCAGGCTGTACCCTGGATGTTTAACTGCAGTCTGCCTCCACCAGAGCTGAATAAAACCAAACAGCCACTTTCACTATTTAGAATGTGAAGGCAGAACGCCTGCTGCTCTTTCTCCTTTGTTTACACTTGGGAAGCAACTCGGTGCACAGGGAGGCAGAGGGGGAGCGTGGCAGCTACGGCCGACCAACTCCGCACGCCAAACAAACCTTTGCGCCGGCAAAAACCAGCCGACAGCCCGCACACAAACAGGCAGGGCCCCACGTTCCTCGGCCGTCAGCTGGGGCAGCAGCGTGCCCACCAGCCCGCAAGCTGCACAGCCTTTCTGCGCACTGACTCACCGGGCGCTCACGCCTTTCGCCAAAGCCTCGCTTATTCTCCTCGCCGCCTGTTGCACAACGTACAGGGAGGAGGGCCGGCTGCGATCCTGGCACCTGGTCTGGAGACAGACCCGTCCGGCAAAAGCGCCCCTGTCATCCGACAGAGATTTGCCGACACAAGGGCGAGTGGGATTAGGGCCGGGCAAATATTTGCGTGTCAGCACTGCGCACCCGGTGAGGCACCGCGCAGGCCGGTGTTTGGTTTCTATCCTGGCCCCGTGACTCTGCTCCTCCGGGAGCAGCAGTGCCCGGCCAGGGGAACGGCAGGGCCTGCTTGGGGGTGGCATTTAGGGGCGACGAGACGGAGCTGTTTACTCTGGAACGGAATCACGGCTCGGGGGGTGCGGCGACGGCACCCCGGGCAGCCGGGCCAGGCCGCGGTCCCCGCCCGTACCGGGCCTCTCCGACGGCGCCGGCCCAGCCGCCCTACACTCTCCCCGCCCCGGGGGCCCGCAGTACGGATCCCCCATCTCCGCGGCTCCTCCCCCCGAAGCCGGGCCGCAGCCGCAACAAGTGGGAACCGCCGAACTTCCTTCCCCCTCCCCGCGGCCGCCGCCTCTCCCCCGCAGCCCCCCGCGCTCCCCCGGGCGGGCAGTCCCGCCGGTACCTGCGCGGCGGCCGCCATGTCGCAGCTGGGCGCTGCGGGTCGCTCCGGTGCCGCCGGCCGCCTACAGCTCCCGTGAGGCCGGTGCGGTGCCTCCCCGGCGGGAGGACAGGCTGGGCCGGGCCGGGCCGGGCCGGGAGGCGGCCTGGGGGAGGTGACGGCGTGAAAATAAAGGGGGGAAGATGTATTTGGGAATAAAATCGCTGCTCTCCCGTCGAGTTGAGGAGTTGGGGTGGTTTTAGGGGTTTGTTTCTTGTACCCTGTTACCCTGTTCTTGGTGTTACACTGTGTCGCCCATCAGGAAATATAATTTGTTCATATAGTGCCCACTATCACTTCCAATACAGCTCAGTGTCACTTTGTTTCCTTTCGCTTATGCATCAAGCACAATTGAAGTGACTGAGGGCTGTGCTCGGTGAAGCCAGTATGTAGCACGTTTCCCATTTCTGTTCCCGTTGGTGAAAGGAAAACACTTTTCCCACAGCTGTAAGACAGAGGTAAGGATCAATAGGGATTGATGAAGACCATGTATGGCAATCACAGAATAGAATCACAGAACCATTTAGGCTGGAAAAGCCCTCTTAAGACCCCCTAGTCCAACACCAACCCATCCCACCATGCCCACTGCCCACGTTCCTCAGTGCCACATCCACACGGTTCTTGAGCACCTCCAGGGACGGAGGTCCCACTTCCCTGGGCAGCCTGGGCCACTGCCTCACTGCTCTTTCTGAGAGTTCTCCTAATTTCTAAGAGATGGGGAGAAAGCTGGTGTGAAACTGGAACATAAGATTCCTTGCTAATGTGGGTTACTGGCAGTGTGCTCCCACATCTCCCAGCACAAGCTTGTCCTTCCACAAGGAAGCTACTTCCACTCTTTTTCTATCACACATGTTACTCTCTGAAAAGACATTTCGTTCACAGTGTCTGAAGTTGACAACATTTTTGTATTTTAAGTATACTGGAAAACTGTGCTTTTTTTTTTTTTTTTTTTTTTTTTTTTTTTTTTAATCACCATTGCCTTGTTAAATAAACAATTTCAAATAAAACTTGTGACCAAACAGTTTGTCATCAATTCTTGCTTCAATGCTTATGACTATATTAATGTCATAAACTTCAGCTTCGGCAGCCATGAGATCAAAGCATCGTATTTTCAAGACTCCAAGGAAATGCACGTGGTGTGTAGTCACTGACACATCTCCATCATCTGCATTTTTCTCACCTTCAACATAAGGATGTTGAAGTGACCTTATAGTTTTGGTGAACAGTCTTCACCTAAGGTATGATTTTGAATATCTGGGAAGCATTTTAATGTCCTCAAAAGTGCAGGTACAGGGCTATGCATGTTTTGGGCACATGACTCATAAAATGGCTTGCACTGTTCTGACCAACCTTTAGGCTGACTTCTATTGGCATGCTTCGCTGCATCATGCAGTACACAACCAGAAGCATCTGCTGAAAACAGGGTTGTTTTCCATTGATCTGTAGACAGCCGGGTGTCATCCAAAAGTAACCTGAGATGCAGACAATGATAAATCAGATCCCAGAATTTCATTGCAGTGGAGGTTTTACACATTTTCAAAAAATCTTTTTGTGATTTAATTTCTCACATATAATCAAGCACAATGGATTGTTCCTGCTTTTTAATGATGTTGTGGCAAGCTACTTTCAGAAGTATTTGATTATTGACATTTGTCATCGAATTATCATCTGCCTGAATAGATAAAAGTGTCTACAGAGAAAAACACATTACTTCCAGGTGAATCCATAGCTGACCAACACTTCCTTAGAATTTTCTGTGTCTTCTAATTTCTTAGCAACAAAGGAGTTTCGAGATTTTTGGTTTTAGAAGTTTCCCTACAGAGAAATAAAAAAAAGAGAAAAGAGAAAAGAGAAAAGAGAAAAGAGAAAAGAGAAGAGAAGAGAAGAGAAGAGAAGAGAAGAGAAGAGAAGAGAAGAGAA
>NW_024884711.1:6174012-6235389 GCF_019232065.1 Centrocercus urophasianus
GATTGCACATATAATGTATGTATTTCAATAGCTAAGGATCATGAAAAGATCGTGTTGTATCCTTGAGATTCTGTTTGAGTGGCTGAACAGTAGGCCAAGATATAAAGGCTAAAATCAACTTCCGACGTTGGAAGCTGAGCTTAGGTCTAATGCTAGCTGCAGTCCTTTCACACAGCATTAGTCTTAAAATAAATTTTGAATAAGATTTTTTTTTTTTTTTTTGCATTTTGGTGGCACTAGAAGACATTTCTGTAAAAGACTGCAAATAAATGTAGAAGGCTTTCAGACTTCTCCCTTGTGTGCAATACCTATTTAAGTTTTGCAGTAAAGCATACTGCTCCCATATGCCCATATGTGAGGGAGGGATTTCTTGTTTCTGTGTCCATGAATGAATCTTTCCAGGTGCCAGAAATTGCCATTTCCTTACCTACACACAAAAGCAAAATGAGGTATTTAAGCTGTATCATCCTTTTTTTTTTAAACAGGTATAATCTCCACTAGGAAATCAATCAATGTTTTGGACAAAAAAACTAATTTTTCAGTTCAAAGTTTCACGTTCAGTTCTCAAGAGACTGAATTCTAGTCTAAAACAAAAATGGAATAACTTTTATTTCACCTAACATTTCTCCAGCAACAAATTATAAAATAGTAGAGTAGCTTATATTTCAGACAATGTCTGGAGGTCTGTAATCCAACTTCTTTCTCAGAACAGATGTAATCAGAAGAGGTTGCTCAAGGCTGTGTACAGTTAAACACTTCCACGAGCAGTGATTCCACCACCTCTCTAAGTCCCTTTTTTGGTATTTGACTTCTATTGCAGTAAAAAAATAAATGTTTATCCCTAACCAGAATATACCATGTACCGGCTTATATTTGTCGCTTCTCAATCCCATTGCTATGCACCTCCAAGAAGAATCTGGCTTCATCTTCTCAGTATCCTCCAGTCAGGAAGCTGCAGACACTGCTGTTCCTGAGCCTGCTCTTCCCGAGGCCAGATGAACCCAGCTCCTTCAGCCTGTCTGCATCCATCATACGCTGCAATCTCTGGCTTGGTGGCCTCCTGCTCCAGATGCATCCTCACAGGTGCCAAAAAGAGGGGAATGATTGCTCGTCTGGTTCTGCTGGCTATTCTCTTGCTAATACAGCCCAGGATGTGTCTGGCCTTCTTTCTTCAAGCATGTTTGTTGAATTATGTTTGAAGACTTCCCAGATCCTTTTCTGCAGAGCTGTTTTCCAGGCAACTGCCCACCCCAGCCAAAGTTGTTATCCTATCTCAAATGCAAGTCTTTTCAAGCAAAGTAAGAAATGAGTAATCAGCTCGCTTGAAAAACCCAAATAATTTTCTGTATGGCCAGCTTTACCAGGTTCTGTAGTCTTTCATCACTAATGCTCGTATATGAAGGTGAAATGCAGAGAAAGATGCCTGGTGGCAGTCCCCTCCCATGGGGACTCATGCTGTGAGATGACTTCAGTGTTCATTGTATCCTAACGTGGATCAGATTCTTTATGTAAATGAATGGCTTGTGGCTAACTGACATTTGGTATGCGTAGGAGTGGGTGAGTTCATTTCAAGAAAACTCTGTACTGGTAAGTAAAGTACTAGTGGTTGTGTTTCTCATTAATGATGATGGATAACTGCTCTTCGTAGGTCATCTGTACCGGTACTCCTCACAGTTTGTTCTCATTTTGACTTGACAGCAAACTTGCACTATTTTCCATTCTAATTTTTGCACTTGCTTTAGTTTTGCATCCTGAAGCACACATAGGTGTTTGATCAATACAGCAAATACCAGTCAAGCTTTGAACTGGTTGACACAGAGCCCTGCTGTTTCAACACCGCATGAGTAAGAACCTTTCAATTGCTAAGTAACCATAAGGAGAAGACAAAACAGAATTTTATTTATGATTTTAATAACAGTGTTGGTACTTTCCAAATACTTAGTTATAGGAGGAGGCATCTTTGTTCCTGATCAAAATATTCCTTGCAATTATCAGTGCATGCAATGCTTTGTCCAGCACACTGTACCCATTTATGAGTGTAGTGTCTGAGTCTTGCTCTGGTTATGTTCAGAAGAAAAATTATAATTGATTTTACTAGGAGTGGGATGTCTTTTTAAAGGTGTGGATATCTTCTAATTTTATTTAAGAATATGCATTCACTATAGAAGGGATTAACTTTGTTACCTGCCCTACCCCTTAGCATGCTGGCAGATGCAGGCTTCCACAGCTACACAAAAGCTTGGGAAACTTATGGTAGTGATGCTTAGTTTTGCATGGACCTGCTGAAAAGAGACAGGTAGACTGAGAAACACAGTCCAGCTGAGAGCTTGCAGGAGAAGCTGGTTGCTCTCCTATTCCAAGGGGTTAAGCCTTATGTGGACTGAATTGGAGCAGGAAGAGTGTGTCCACTGAACTGTCCTTTCCAATTAAGATCAGAGGTGCCATCCTGCATATAGGCCCTCGTGGCACTGTACAAGTCATAGTACCAAGTGCCAGATGTAAGAGTGCAACCACCCAACCCGATCCCATTCCCTTCCCTAAAACAGGCTGTAGTTTCTAAAAGCAATTAATTTCACCTTTTTAACTTCTTAAAGTTCTTTCTCTCAGTTCTTCATTTGCTCAAGCCAAATAATAGTTGATTTATTCAGTGAAATTAAAGATTCAAAGTCCTCTGAGCATTACAGTTTACCCAGAGCAGTCTGTATTTTCCATGTTCCTGGAAGTGCCAGAAAGAAAGAGATTTTTCAGGTAAGTCTGTAATGAGAATGCTGTAATGAATCCCTAGACACGCACTAAGACTACCCAATGGTTTCAGTAATATGCATATAAACATAGACAGAAGCTACGCCAAAGCATTTTCGCTTTACAACAGATATAGCTCCAAGTGCTTGCATGTCTTGATGTCCAGTAGTAGAATTTGAGGAGAGCAGTACCACCCATAGCAGAGGGGAATTACTTTGGACTATGTAAATAAACGGGATTTGTAGACTTCTGTGGGACTGAGCAGGATGCATATGGTGTTGCTGAGGCTGTTGCCCAGTATCATTGCAAGGCGCTGTCTGTTACCTAAGAAAGGTCATGGTGACTGGTGAGGGGTGTCACTGATGGTTTGAAAAAGGCAATTGGCTTGCCCAATATGGGATAGTTAGTCTTACCCCTGTGCCCCAGTATAGGAATGAACTCTTTGGGAAGCCATAACCACACAGATGTGGACAAAAATGCTTGAAAACAGCCAGCATAGACTTACCAAGAAAAAATGATGCCTGACTCACCTGATTGTCTTCTACAATGAGATACCTGACTCCAGAGTTGAGAGGAACAAAGTGCATTTACTTGGTCATTTACCTTGACTTCTGCAAAGTTTTCGATAAAGTACCCCTATCCTTTTTGCCAGACTGGGGAGATACAGACTGAATGGGTAGACTAAAAAGTAGATGAAAAACTGGCTATCAGGCTGGAAAGGTAGAAGTCAATGGTTTGAAATCTTCATGTGTGGCTGGTTATGAGTGGCAGGCCTCAGGGAGGTGTTTTGTGGTAAAGGTTGCTCCTTTAGCAAGTTCACGGATGACATCAAATAAAAGGGAGCAGTTTGTACAATGAGTTGCAGGGCTGCCATGCATGGAGACCTTAAAAAACTGGAGGAACAGAAGCCCTGGAAGTTCACCATTGGCAAATGCAAAGTCCTGCATTTGGATGCCGTAACTCCCTGCAACAGCCTGGACAGTGAGCTTCCCTATTAGAGACGAACTGGACAAGATCTGGTATTTCAAGTGGACAACAAGTTGAACAAAGCACAGTTAAGTGTCCTTGCAGTGGTGAAGTCTTACAATGTACAGCCCTGTAGGTTGAGGGAAACCATTACTCCCCTCTACCTGATGCTCGTGTAGTCACAAGTGCCGTATCAAATCCAGTCTGGGGCCTGCAATACAAGAGAGTGACTGAAGTGAGTCCAGCGGAAGGTGACCAACACAGGTAGGGTGCCGAAACACATGATGGATAAGAAGACTAGATTGGCTGGGGTTTGTTTTGGCTCAGAAAAATAACAAGGCTCAGAGGAGAACTGATTGCTATCTTTGTTTCTGCAATGGAAAGACAGAGAACAACGATTCAGCTCTATTCAGAGGAGTGCATTTAAAGGACAAGAGAAAGATGCATCGGTTTACAGCAAAGGGAATTTTGTTCATGTAGAAGGAAAAAAAAAAAGCACCAAGAGAACTGTTAAGCACTGGGACAGGAAGCCTGAAAAGTATTATGCAGTCTTCATTCTTGGAGATTTTCAGAGTTTCACCAGACAAGGCCCTAAGCAGCCTCATCAAACAGCAAACTGCTGTGAGCAGGGTGGGGGACTGGCAGAAGTCTCTTCCAAAATAAATGAATTTATGAAAATACACAATTACTTTTGCAATTGAAAATACTTCAGCTCTCACAGGTAGTTCTCAAAGGCAGAAAACAAAAGTAACAGTGTAATATTCCTTTGAATTTCTGAACATTTATTAGTACCGCTTTATTATACCAGTAGGAGAAATCTTCACATGAGTTACTTTTGGTTATGATTGACAACAGTATGATTGGATAATATTTCACGTCACCTTTACATGTTCAGATATATGGTAACATATGCTTAAGCTACAAGCAGACTTAAATAACTTGTTAAAAAGTGAGCAAGGCAGGACTGTTCAAATATTTTGTGCTTCTGTTACAATTCTTGACTTTTTTTTTCATAAGCATTTATAAGATGTTCACATACCTCAGAGATATAGGTATCTATAGTATACAGACAGGTGTGAAGGAGGTAAAAAAGCAAAGCTTTTTTACACTCTGTTGGCTTTATATATATTTGCCTATCAATAGGTCGAAGAACCTTAGCACACAGAGAACATCAGTGAGTTCAGCACCAACAAATACTGTGAAGCATTAAAAGCTACAGAAATGCTTAAGTGTCCATGATAGAAACAATATGAATATTTAAAATCAGGCAAGAAAGAAATGTGCAGCACTATTCACTTTAAGACCTGAAGTTTTAACTGCCAAAGAAAAAAGCAAGCATTCTTTTTTCTTTTTCTAAAGAAAACCATGAATGAGAAAAAGTATCACTGTGCCAAAAAGCATAAAGAAGGTAAGAGTTACAGACCAGTGAGGTCACTTCTTGGTTTCTCCATCCTCCTGCTAATCATTTTTCTAATCATTTCCCATTCACAATATGTTTGCAAAGACAAAATCGGCCACTTTCTCAGGGAAGAGCCTTTAGGAATCGGAGATCATGCATGGCCTTTAAAATCTGAAAGTTCATCAGAGACTGGCACTAATAGTTTGGTCTCCCTTCAGTAGGTGGACCCATCTTCATAGTGGAATTTGCCTTGAGAGCTGATCCGGGGGCTGGAGACTTCATCGCCACAGGGTAAATACTGGCTGCATAAACGAAACAAATGCCTCTTGAACTTGACTCCAGCAAATACGTAGAGCACGGGATTGAGGCAGCAGTGGGAGAAAGCAATTTTACGGCTGATGTGAAAGGCGAGGTGGATGTCATTGCTGTACTGGCATGTAGATGGTGGAAAAGTAATCAGAAAGCTGAGGATGTTGTAAGGTGCCCAGCTCAGGAAGAAAGCCACCACAATAACAAGGATGAGTTTCACAGTTCTGCGCTTTCTGCGAGATCTTGTTCCAAGCAGAATTATCAGTATATTGATGTAACAGAATACGATAATCCCAAAGGAAATCAGGAAGAGTATGTTTCTCTGATAAATGTCCACTTTTTTCCATTCCCAGTCATCATAATCACAGATACTGACTTCTTCCAAGGTTTCTGTCACTGTGGTGTGAATAATCTCCGGAACTACCATTAAAATGCTGCAAGTCCAAATAAACAAGCACACCAGACAACGGCAGTACTGCGTCTGGGATCTCAGAGTAGAAAGAGGGTTCACCACAGACAAATACCGTAAAATAGTCATGAGAGTTAGAGAGAAAACACCACTGTAGTAGCCAATAGAGAAAATGGCATTCACTGCCTTGCAAAGGAACTCACCAAAAATCCACCCGAAGCTCTGGTACACTGCCCAGAATGGCAGCATGCACGAGAAGACTAAGTCAGAGACAGAAAGATTCATGATGAAGATGTTCGTTAAAGATGTAAGGTTTTCATATTTGAGTAGGATCCATAACACCAGAGTGTTTCCTAGCAGGCTGAGCAAAAATGCCAGAGTATAGAGAACAGTAGTGAAATGGGTGTAAAAGGTAAAATAGTTTCCCATTTCGCAGACATTGCTTTCATTAAGAAAGTGAACAAATGAGTAATTTTCGTCCCAACCAGATGAATATTGTTCTTCATCCATTTGTCTCTGCAAACTCCAGCAGCTACCTCCAAGAACCACAGGAATCAAAATGTCTGTGAAAAGTAATAAGAAAACAAAACTCCCATTCTGGATGCTTCTGTTTTAAGAGAAGAAAAGAAGCAGTGAAACTATCTTATTTGTCCTATTTTTGGGAAAGAACAGAATCATTTCCTCTTAGGACTAGAGCACAAACAGGTAGATCCTAAAGATTTACCCTCAAAACAACATCAATGTCTTTAATAATTAAAACAGATGCTATGATACTAACTGTTGAATTTTTATGATATGAATACTTTTTTTAAACTAAGTACCTCGGGTACCAAGACTTTCAGATTTGCTACTGTTTTTTACGTTGTCTAGAATGGTACAGACCAGCTGATACCTCTTTCTAGCAGCTTCACCTGCCTGCCAGTCTGATTGCAGGTAGGAATGTAACCATTTAACTCAATGGTTGAAACTGGCCAATACTATCAAAAGTTACTGGGACTTGGAGAATGAATGAGATTCAGCCAGGTGGACATACAAGGGTAGCATGGCCACAGTGGCCTTATTTCTTCAGGAATTTGGGATAGAAATAGATACAGGTATAGAAAAATTCATAGTGGTGCCAAACAATGGTTCAGAGTCTAAAATAACATTATATCAGTCAAAGGCTTACCTGCAGCATAGCGTTTGAATTTACTGTGTCAAGTTCTAGGCTTGTCAGTTTAAGAAAGACAGGGATCTTCTAGAGAGAGTCCAGTGGAGGGCCATAGGGATGGGAGGCATGGAATATCTCTTATGAGGAAAGGCTGAGAGACCTGGGCTGTTCAGCCTGGAGGAGAGAAGGCTGAGACAAGATCTTATCAATGCTTGTAAATATCTAAGAAGTGGGAGTCAAGTGGATGAGGCCAGACTTTTTTCAGTGGTGTGCAGCAAATAGGACCAGGGGCAATAGGCACAAACTGGAACACAAGGAGTTCCATACAAATACAAGGAAGAAGTTAGTTACAGTGAGGTTCACAGAGCGCTGGTAGAGGCTGCCGAGAGATGTTGTGGAGTCTCCTCTGCGATATTCAAGACCTGTCTGGATGCTTTTGTGTGTGACCTCCTATAACCTCCTGTAACCTGCTTTAGGACGGGGTTGGACTCAATGGTCTCCACAGGTCCCTTCCAACCCGTACCACTCTGTGAATCCCAATTTGACTGAAGCTGGTGAGAGACCTGCCGCTAACTTAATTGGAAGTGAGTCACAAGAAAGAAACTTCACGATTCAGGCCAAAGTTGTGTTGGTACCATTTTCACTTTTGGGTTATGGAAAGCGGAATCTGCCTGCTACATTCAGGGAAAAACTGAAGGGCTGAAAGGTTTTGCCTGCATCAGGAAAGGGGAGCAGGGAGCACTGCTGGCTTCCAGCAGCTGATGCTGTTGTGCTGGTGGGTGCCTTAAGGTCAACCCGAGCTGACAGCACCAGGGACCGTCTCTCCTCAGGTACGTGGCCGCCCGGTTCTGGAGGCGACACGCGCAGTGTTTGGTAGCAGGAGGCCCATGGCAGCGAGCAGCCCTGCCACATCTGCTCCCACAGGCACCGCCATGGAGGGAACCTGAGCCTGCGGTCTTCCGGCGGTGCTGTGCTGCCATCTTGAGGCACGCAAGACGTCCGAGCCCCTCAGCCTACGCTTTACTTGGCATTACAGACAGCGTTTCTGCGTTGCGTTGACTACAGCAGCCACGTCCCACCCGCGGCCCGTCCCAGCCCGCGGCCGCCCCCTGCCCAGCGCCATCATGGCGACGGCTGTGACCTGCCGAGCTCCCCGGCCAGGCTCCGCAACTAAAGTCTGGGCGGGCATAAACATCTCAGATAAAGAGCCAGGATGTGGCTTCCAAAATTTATACATATGTTCACATTTACATGCCAGGTTCCATAACAGTCAGGGCAGGGACAGCCCATGGTATGCACATGTACACACAGAACAAGTGCTTGAGGGATTTGCTGTGAAAAAAATGATATTTGTTAGCTGCAGATGAAGGGCTATCACTGCACTGCTGAAGCAGCAGCCTTCCCCATCATCCGAAGTGGCCATGGAGGTGAAATTGGCAGCAGTCTTTTGTTTTGTTTTGTTTTGTTTTGTTACGATGAGGAAGAGGTTGTGATCTTTTCTTCTCTCTCCAACTTCTCCTTTCCCAAAAGATGGAAACACACCCCGGAACCCTTTATTACAGTTTTGCAGTAGTTTCCTCTCTTCTAGAGTTTGAGGGTGGGGGAATATCTGGCATTTGCACTCTCACACTGCCCTTCTATCCCAAGCCAAGCCTCTGGGCTGAATCATAGAATTGTAGAACCAATGATTAGATACGGCTGCCCAGGGCCCCATCCAGCCTGGCCTTAAACACCTCCAGGAATTGGGCATCCATAGCTTCTCTGAGCAGCCTGAGACAGTGCCTCACCACCCTCTGAGTAAAGAATTTTCTCCTAATATCTAGCCCAAATCTCCCCTCTTTTAGTTTAAAAATATTCCTCTTTGTCCTACCACTGTCAGACCATTTAAATGTCAGTTCGTCTCCTGCTTGTAAGCTCTCTTCAAGTACTGGAAGACTGCAGTGAGGCCCCACAGGAGGGCCTTCTCTTCTGCAAGCTGCACAAGCCAAACTTCCTTAACCTTTCTTTATAGGAGAGGTGTTCCAGCCCTCCAGTCATCTCAGTGGCCCTCCTCTGGACCTGCTTCAACAACTCCACATCTTTTATGTGTTGGAACGGAAGAAGGGAGATCATGAAACAAACGTGTCTCAGTGAGTGGCCCAGCAGATGAGCTGGATTTTAGTGAGCCATCCTGGGGCACCTCAGTCTTTCTTCTACCACGTGGCCAGTTTGCAGGACATTTATGATGGAAATGGCACATTGAGTCCAGGACTCTCTGCTCAGCAGATCTCATGGACATTTGTAAGGAGCTAGCTGAGTGCTTGGGCAGAAGCAGTCTTGGCCAAAGAGGCTGCATGGTATTGAAGATGGTTAGCATGCAGACTGCTGTTGCCTGCAGCAGGCTTTGTACCAGCATCATTACACATCTGGGTGTAAAGTGAAGGAGGAATCCGGCCCCCTTGCTGGGCTGATTTTTTGTAAATGACATGATTCCTATGTTTGACACATAACTCTGATTTCTCTTAGCAGCAATGTTCTGGCAAGGCAGAAAATACTAAAGGACTTCTTGCAACCAGTGACTGGTGTACCACTTTTCCATCTGCTCCAAGTATAACTGCTCTGTTACTCAGCTGTGAAAAGAGCATCACTCCAGTTATTATTAGCTGGTTTTCTTGGCAGATCAGACAGAGCAGATCATCCTATTTTCACGAATAAAGCAGAACAGATCTGCAAGTTTCTGCAGCCAGTTAAACATTGTCACACATGCACACACAGAATCATCACAGACTCATAGGATTGCTCAGGCTGGAAAAGACCTTCAGGATCATCAAGTCCAACCACCACTTAGCCATACTACCCTAATAGCCCACTGCTAAATCATGTCTCTGAGCACCACATGCAGTGTTTCTCTCTATACTGTATGCTCCCTATTACGTACTGCAAGATTGGCTGTTCTTAAAGAACTCACAGAGACTATGCCGTATATTTAATTAGCAATCTTAAAACTATCTAAGAATCCTATTAAGAAAAATGTGCATGAAGAAGTTCACTCTAATCTCTTATGAATTGTGTCAGTCACAAAATAAAGATGATAAGCAAGAAGAGTGCATTTTACCTTCAGGAGAAATAAATGTGTGTCTGCCCTCTAAAGCCTATCAAAACTAATGCCTCCACATAAAATTAATTTTATGGCTCAGGACAACTTACAGAGCATGGCTGTATTTTTCTGTAGTGATCTGTTGCTACCAGTGTGTTTCATCTTTAAATTCTCAATGTATATTTTTTTCTACATAAAGACGCCTAAAGAAATTGTATGCAATATTTCAGGTGGGGAGAGCACCACCCTATGGTCCTGCCGTGAACAGGCTGTACTGATTTACAGGAGCCCTGGCTGCCTTGGGAGGCCCAGTGCTGCTACTGGGCAGGTTTTGGTAGGAACGACTCTGAAACAGAGGGAAAATGGATCCTCTTTTCTGAGTCCAAGTTGCTCAGTGCTCTTTGGAATGAGCACACTGCAACTGTTGTGAAGATCCAAGACCTGACCTGTATACACATTTCCTGAGCTGCCAATCCCACAAAGTCACTGCTCCCCACTGCAGCCAGTGAAGAAGGCAGTTATGAAACCACATGAAACAATAACAAACAAAAAGAGAAACCACTCTGCCTGCCACTGACATCTAATTTTCTTTGCATCTTGCAGAAGGTGGTACGCAGCGGCCTTGCTGCACTCAATGGCTGTCTCTCTCTGGAGAGCACCAAAAGCTGATGTTCCCCAGTTATACCTGGAATTAGTGTGAAAAGAGAACTGCAGGTTGGTCAGGGCATGGTAGCTGTTAAAACAAGGTACAACGGGTGAGTGGGGTGGCCTGAAGGTTTGTCAGGCTGAAACCTGATGGGCTTTAAATGGATGGGATGAAGCCTGAGGCATCATCGGGCTTTGGAAAAGCAAAACTTGACTTTTCAGAGTTAAAATGAAGTTTTAACAGATGAAAGACATAGATAAGGTATTTTCTTGTGTGAGGACATTTCCAGAGAAGCACCTTGGTTTCCCAGTTCTCTATTGGATACAGTGATGAGCCTAAAGCAAAATAAATCTTATTTGATTAGAAAGATCTGGAGTTACATTCTGAGAATTGTTTATGTTAGCAATGAGGCAATTAAAACTTGCACCACAAGAACACAACCACAACCAAAAACACTCTCGTGCTGTTCTAGCCACCACTTCCCCAAAATCCAGCACTTCCCCTTCGCATGGCATGTCTGCTCACAGGCCTGAGGCAGGCTGAAAGCACAGCCTGAAAACAGTGCTTGTAAAAGCTTTGTTTTAATACAGGAACCCCTCTCCTCAGACATTTCTCCCCAGATGTTAAGAAAGGATGGGGATACGATGGTTGTGGTCCAGTTCAACTCAGCTGCACCAGCCCTGTGTGGCTGTATGAAACCCACCCGGAGAGTCTCAGCCCATGCTTTCAGAAGGCTTTTCAGAGCAGAAGCCCTTCCCTTGGCTTTCCCTATGAGCACAGCTGTTCCTTTCACAGATTTGGCCAGAAATATCGCTGCCTGAGATGTTCAGACTGAGCCCAGCAATGCGCACGTAAAAATCCAGCTAGGCACAACTTGCTGCTCTGCCCCCAGGCCTTTCTCTCCAACATTTTGCTTGTCTCCTTGTATGGAGGATTCATTGTTGCTCAAAATGCTTCATTCTAATGCAGCCACTGCACTTTGCTTTGTTTCCATCTGGAAATCCGTGCACCCAAGTATGAGCAGACAGGTGGCCAGCAGCAGTGAGCCCACCAAAATTGTTCTTGAGCCAAAAACCGGATGCAAGGCACATTCCACAGCACACAGGGACTCTGTGTGTGAAGCACGGATGGACCGAAACGAAATCTCAGTATTTAAGTTCTGAGACATTTCATAACATCTTCAGCCATCTGTCCTTTGGTAAGGTCTTGCGATAAGTACAGGCAGGGCAGACAAGATTTGTGCAACAAGGGCTGGCAAGCTGTTTCCTGAAGCTGTTCCCTGGCTCCTGGGTTGCACAGTGGGAACTTGGGAGCAGCACCAGTCCTGCAGGATCTCTCCTCCACTCAACTCACGTGGCAGAGGAGTCTTTGTCTTCTCCATTGATACTGTGCTGCCTGGCCTGGCGCTCTCTGGTGGCCTCTCTTTCTCAGAAGATGTAGGCAGATGCCAGCACACCGCCACAGCTGTGTGAAATGAAGCAACCAAAGCATCTAAACCAATCCTGAGCTCCATTCTGGCTCTTACGCTTATTCTGCTCTCACTGAGCTTCAGAACCCTGCCTCAGAATGGCTGAGCTCTGGGTGCTGATGTTCTGGGGCTTCCTAGAGGTGGACACCACAGCTCTCAGTGTGGACTCCCAGCTCAGACCACATTATTTCAGAGCAGTTTCCATGTTTCTTTCTATTTTGTTAAAAACTACTGTTTCTTCTTCTGAAACAAAGTGAGATTCTTTTCTATTACAGAATTTCCCACAGCACTGAGAAGCCGGACTTCTGCCAAACCCCATCGCAAGCCACTGCTGCAGTAGTGTTATGTGGTTGATATGAGCAAAGTGAGGTTTGCAGAAGGAGGTTTTCAACAGCAGCTGACACAGACTGAAAAAAAAAAAAAAAAAAAAAAAAAAAAAAAGCAAAAACAAAAAGCAAGATTCTTGGAGAGCTTGTCTGCTTGCAGATAAGACTCAGAAAGCCCTTCACTTTCAAGCTCTCTTCTATCATTGAGATACCAAACGGCTCAGCTCCCTGAGTTCATGTTCTCTCTTTTCCCACCAATGGCAAAAGATGGTACCTGTTGCTGCTGATACAGTGTGGCTGGTGAAGACTTTCCCAGCCTGTGGAGGATGCTGGACAGGATGCAAAACAGGGCATACAGTGAATCAATTAGTGAGGATGGATTGTGACGGTATCTAACTATTGCTTTTGGAGGAACCTTGGGCAGTTCTCCATTAAAACACATTTAGTAGGGGATTTTCAGCTGACGTAAATTGGCAGCATTTTACTGACTTGACTAGAGCTGCTTCCCTGGGCCTCAGCTATGATGAACTTCCCTAGCCCACACGCTCAGTGCAGGAGACCCCCGAGATCCAGGAAGACTTTTGGGCTGCTTGCCGTGATGCCCGTCCTGATGGGTGACAGCTTGTGCTGCCCGTGCCCAGCCACAACAGCACTGCCCTTCTCCATCCAGCTCAAGGATGCGAGGCATGTGCATGCACAGGGAAGTTTTTCGGAATCCTTTGTGATTCTGTGGATTTCTTGAATTGACTTGTAAAAAATGAAAGGCTCCTAAACCCAGAGATTAGTGTCATTATCGAATAAGACCAGCTGATACGAGAGGAGTGCCCGGCACGCTGCCTGCCCGGGCTGTGCAGTGCTGGCGGCGCAGTGGGGCAGGCTGGCAGCAGGTGGCACGCTGGGACAGACTGAACCGCCCTGCATGGGCAGCAGTACCAGGCAGGGGTCTGTGCAGCCGCAGCTCTTCCAAGGGAGGCTTAGCTGAGCGTCTGCTCTTCAGCAGGTGTATACAGCATCTACATCCACGCCTGCATCTGCCACATACAGGCGAGCAGAGCGGCTAGGAGCTCAGATCTGATTGGAGTGCCCAACTGGGCTGCTTCTCCGACCTGTGGTGTCCACACAGCTGTATCTCTCCTGCAAGGCTCTGTGCACTGACTGCATCTGTGTGGGTGATCTACGGTTTGGTCGTGAAGTCAGATGGAAATCTCAGCAGCAATAGGGAATTTTCAGGTACACCTGAAATGAACATTTATGGGGTTTGCTATTAGTGAAAAGAGAAGAAAAACACCCATCTACTGGGGACCAAAAAAACTGTTGCATTTAGAAGCTGAAACCTCATGTGCTGACTTTCCATAACATTTTCCAAGGGAAGTGGTGGGAGGTGAGTGGGACAGTGCCCATCTCCACCTGCCCTGGACCCGCAGGGACATAGGATAGGACCACACCAGTGTATGAGCTCCCAGAAAGGCCCTGTGGGTGTGAGTGTGTCCCAGGAGAGGGGAAGGAGGCCCTGGACAGGGATGGCTGGGCAACCCTGGGGACCCTGCAAACTGAAGACCCTCTCTTTGGGGGTGAGTGAAGTCAGGGCTCAATGGCATCTTAAATGTTTCAAATGGGAGTGCAATCTGGCCAAGTCTGATTGGATAACTATTATGTTCTCCGTGAATTTTTGACAAGAAGACAGCATATTTTTTTCCTTCATGTTCCCCTTCCTCAAGCTACTTTCACACCCAATGTAATGACAAGATATTTAGGTTTCAAAGTTCACTTTCTCAATGATGCTGAGATATGTTGCACTGTCTTGGCTGCCAGCTGGCTACAGCTACATCACTCATAAGCACTAATGAGGGTTGTTCCTAATTGTCCATGTGAGACAGGCAATGAAAGCATGCAGAAGCTGGCAGAAAGAGATGATAAAAACATCTGCCAATGCTACATATATGGGCAACACAGGAAATAATTTTGGTCTTTTATGCTGAAAGAGCAGTTTCTATTTCATTTTAATGATGACAGCAAAAAACAACATGGTTTGCACCCTGGCTTGCATCTGCATCTTTATGATATGCAGGAGCATTCAGAAATTTAAATACAGACAAAAGTAGGAAAGTGGAAATTCTGCCTGCATTCACAGTGCCCATTAGATTTAACTCCTAAGTTTTTCCTGACGGGCTCTGTGGCAGAAGGCAGAGAAGTTCTTGTACCTGGCGAATGTAAGATGACTAATAGCAGTGGGAAGTGGTTTTCTTCTTTTACCTCTGTGCTCAGCATTGGTGACGCCGCATCTCAAGTATTGTGTTCAGTTTTGGGCCCCCCACTGCAAGAAAGAAATCAAGGCCCTGGGGCATGTCCAGAGAAAGGCAATGAAGCTGTGAAGGTCTGGAACACAGGCCTTATGAGGAGCATCTGAGGGAGCTCAGGAAAGACCTTCTCTCTCTCTATAACCACCTGAAGGGAGGTTGTAATGAGCTGGGGGCCGGCCTCTTCTCTCATGTAACTAGTGATAAGACAAGAAGAATAGCCTCAAGTTGCAGCAGGGGAGATTCAGGTTGGACGTTAGGAAATACTACTTCTCTGAAAGAGTGGTCAGATGCTGGAATGGGCTGCCAGGGAGGTGGTGGAGTCACTGACCCTGGCAGTGTTCAAGGAACATTTAGACATTGTGATGAGCGCCATGCCTTAGTGAGTACTATTGTGATAGGTGGACCATTGGACTGGATGATTTCCTAAGTATTTTCCACTGGAAACCTCTTCTGTGGGGACCTCTCCCAGAGATTTCTCAATCTCAACATAGCTGAGGTAGAGAGTGAGTCCATCGCAGAAGGAGAGAGCTGTGGTCCTGCTGTAGAACTGGAGCCATTGTGGCAATCAGAAATATACACATTCTTAATTTTACTTACACAAAAAGAAAAGCAGACAGGTGGGTGAGGACAATGTGGCCTTCATGCCTCTTTCTCTTCCCACTTCCTTCCCTCCCAGTCCTGGCTCTGGCCCTCTCCTTCACGCAAGATATTTTGTAACCTCAGCTCCCTGTTGCAGGCTGGACAGCAATACCAACAGTCCCGTGATGCCACTTGGTTTTGATGTGTGATGGTGAATGTTCAAGATGTTTCAACAGTGCAGGTTTTGACGTCAGGACCTCAGGCCAGACGCTGGCTCCACGTCCAGCTGCTCTGTGCTGCCTCAGAGAGCCAGTTCTGTTGTGTCTCAGGAGTGCTTCCCAAAACAAGAGCAATACTGCAGCACAGCACTGTTGTAGTTACCCGATATCTTCTTCCTCCATTCATTTGGGCTGTTGGAAATGGGGTCAGAGCTGGAGTCCCCCAAGTTCATTGAGACTGGATGCTAGATGGGGGTGTGAGATGAAATTGCCTCCAGAAGGTAAAGCTTCTGAATTCATCTCTTCTGAAGACACTTCAGCTTATTTTATAGCATATGTTTGGGAAAGTACTGTGTCTTTAGGGTACCACAAAAATAACACCACAGAATAGGTGGCTGAGCCTGCGCCGTGAGGCCAGCAGACAGTGATCGAGGTCTGGGGTAAATGGTGGAGCTTGGCTTGCTCTCAGCTGTTGGTCATGCAGCATAGATTACATCCTGGTTGCCATTGCTCAGCTGGGGTTTTGTCCAGATCCTGTCCCCTCTGCTGGTAGGAATCTTGGGCAAGCCTGATTCTCACAATATTGAAAAACTATGGGACAAGGGAAAGAAGTGTACATACTTTGGAAAATGTCTTCTCTTTTTCTGAGAGACATAAAATAGCAATTCCAGGCTATGTGATGATTGCTGGTGACAGAGCACTAGGTGGGTGGGCACCCAGCCACCTGCTCTGCAGAGCCAGACAGGCATGCAGCTGTGTGCCAAAAGTGGAAACCCAGGCATGTATTCAAATAGGCTTTGCATAAAGGGGAACCGGATGCTTGCTGGCCAGATCCTGCTCTAAGTTTGCAGCAGGATAAGGTAAGTGTTTGTTAGTGGCAGAAGATCATCTCTGTCCATCTGGTGATGCTGCCAGTAGAGATTGGTTCCTCAGGTCTACACAGATGAGAGGGGCATTGGAAGAAAGATGAACTCAAGTGTGGCCAAGGCTCCTGCCTCTGCTGTTTCTCTCTGTGTGCTGCACTGCCCATCCAACCTGTCCAGCATGTCCATGGCACCGCTTGGCCTCTCCCTCACAGTACGCCAATCCTCACTTTCATTACCTGACTTCATTGTTCACCTCAGCTCTTTGCCTACCTCTGATGGTACAAGGCCTCGCTGCTGCAGGTGGCAGAGGCACAGCTTGGCTGTGTTTCACCATGGGCTGGTGAGGGCATTGGCTGCGCTCCCCAACCACAATTGCTGCTTGAATTAATTGCTCCCCCAGCCCTGCCAGAGATGGCCATGTGTATGCAGTCTGGCCAGGATCTGCAGTAAGATAGATGCTCCCTTGCCCATAAAGCCCAAGTAGTGCTGTCAAACAGCTCAGCTGCAAACACGGGAGGTGAATGCTTCCTGCAACCATTAAGTCCTCCTTGGGCACTGAGGCTATCTTGGAAACTCCCTCAAAGTGCAGGTTTCTCTGGTTTGCAGAGATTTGCTTCAGAGGCAGAAGGAGCTCTGGTTTTCCTTTTGGTTGCGTTTCAAATTGTGCCAGGCTCACTTTCCTCAGGCAATGTGGGCTCAAAAGAGCAGAGGGAGAATGGATGTTGGCAGGATCAGATTGAACACCCCAAACTGGCTGCAGCCATGAAGGAAATGATATTTCAGCAGCAGTGCAGCCACATGCTTAGTTCAAAACTTATCCTCAAGGAAAGTGTTTTATTTCAAACATATCCTCAGGGGGAGTGAATTCTTTCAATGCAGAACTCACTCACACCTTTCTGTTCGTGTGCCCACAGCTGTTGGGACACGTATGCAAGCAATGCCCAACACACGAACACCGAGACACCTGTTTCTTGATGTACTGGGGACATATGTGTCCAGGTGCTTTAGAGACAACTGTATCTGTGTTGGATTCATGGCAGCAACTGGGTCTGGACAGCTTAATGTATGCATCCCTCCTCCTGTTGCCCTTCTATGGTGTTTGGATGCCCTCTGGATGTCCTTCATGTCTGCCTCTGATCTCCCATGGTGGCCTCTGATGTCCTGTGGTGGCCTCTGCCATCCCATGACATCTCAAGGCAGCCCTTGCCCCTGGGCATTTTGGCCATCAGGATATTGGTGCTGGCTTCCAGGGAGAGGAGGATTGAGGTGTGAGGCCTGGATGAGCCCAAGTCCTCTCCTGCTACTGGAGGGAGCTCTGGCTATTGGGCAGGATCGCATCTCACAGTCTGAGGCAAAGTAGAAATCTGGCAGCCACAGCCATCAAGGAGATCACAGCTTTCATACAGAGCAACACGTAGTCCAGAAAACTGGGCTGTAAGTGTAACTAAGTTCTTAAAAGGGGGGCAGCCTCTGTGCCCAAAGCACTGTCTCCATGCCAGCCTCTGCTCCTGCCCACACGTCCCGGCAGCCTGCAGCCAACAGCTGTTGCTTGTGCTGAACACTGCTCCTGCCTGCAGCCCCCCGCTGCTTGCACACAGCTCTCACAGCACCAGCCCGGGAGGAGAAGGAGGAGGCTGAAGCTGAACTGACGGAGAGGTAGGTAGCATCTGAAGGCATGCGCATGGGAATGCATTTTGCCAAGCCACTGTCAGGGCCAACTTTCCCAAACCCTCTCACTTGCCCTGTCATTTTCCTTTTTGCACCATCCTTTTGTATTTCGGACTCCTTGAGGCCAAATAGCTGCTCCATGCCTCTTCCTGCGGCTGCACCTCCACTTGCTTGCATTGCTCGCTCCAGCATTCTCTGTCACCATATTGTTGCACATGTGTGTTCTGGTGGCAGTAAGCCAATGCCTCTGACAGCAACCTGGGGCTTCCACCTGCTGTAAGCTGGTCCCCAGCATCTGCACCCAAGACAAGGGAGGATTTGAAATCAGATGTGCTAGGAAGGGAACAGAGGATGTATTCAGCTCAGGCACTGTATGTTCACACTTCAGAAGTAGCCAGAGGGTCACCCTTACACATCAAGCTAGATCTCCAAAAATGCTTCAAGTGAAACAGGTCACCTCTGTTTCAGGAGACCTCATGTCCCTGGCTGTCGTTCATGAAAGCATGATTTTCTCTCTCTGCATGAAAACTATCTCCCTGCTGCTCCTATTCTCAGCCAGAGCAGGCAGACGTTTCTGCAGTGCTTCCTGTACGTAATGTGGAACAGCACAGCTGTGCTGAAACAGGAGTTAGGCTCACTGTAATTGAGGCTAGGTTATGCCAGATCAACTTCTTGGTGTCATTTCCAGACTCCTGAGTTTGAGTTTGTTTCTGAGATTCCTTGTTTGTTTCATGCATGCCCAAAAGCCTACACAAGTTTTCTTCCATTTCTTGGAGGACCACTAAGCATCCTTGGGATCAGAAATCAGGTGGAAGACTGGAGAAAGCTGCTCTTGGCAGGTCCTGTAACACCTGAGGATCCCTTGCATGATGCTGGCCACTACCAGACTGTAGTTTTGGTCCCTTGACCTAAGAAGTAACAAAACCCAAATTTTTACTAAAAGCTTCTTTGATGTTATGCTTGTGATTCCCAGAGGCAGGCAGGACTGAGTTTGTAACGAGGCAAGAGGTATAATAATCCTTTTCTATCTGAGGTTCTGCAGCGGCTCAACACAGCTGTGTTATTTCTCTGTACAGTCACCTCCCCTTTTTGTGCAATGGGAGAGGAGAAAGATGTGCTTTACACAAAGCTTGACACTGACAAAATAAAAGAAAACATATTAGAAGCACACTCGTACTTGAGCAGCATGCATTACTGAGAAGTACATAAAATGTTAACCTCTTGTGGTATCTGTGGTCAGCTGCTGTCTGATGTCTTATCAGAATAGCAATTCACATTTCAAAAGGCAAAGAAAACTCCAAAACCTTGTTTTTTTTTTAATGGTATGATTTCATTTTACTCTCTTGAATTGTAGATCTATTTTACTGCATTGCAGTGGAAAATTTCTGTTTTAATTTTCCATTTTCCAAAACTGAAGACTTAAAAAATTGAAGCGAGGCATTGCAAGAATAGGGGGAGGGTGTTCTTCTGATCTGTCTTTCATAGAATCATAGAGTCGTTAAGGTTGGAAAAGCTGTCTAAGATCACGTAGTCCAACGCCATCCCACCCCCACCATGCCCACTGACCACGTCCCTCAGTGCCACATCCACACGGCTCTAACACCTCTGGGGGTGGTGACTGCACCACCTCCCTGGGCAGCCTGTGCCACTGCCTCACTGCTCTTTTGGAGAAATTCTGCCTTTCGACCCCTCATTCTGATAACAGTCCTATGTAATCAGAAGGACAAACCCTCTTTGTCCCAGCTTCTGACAAATGCTGTTGGCAAAGTGAGTTGTGAGGGTCTCCCAGCACTGACTGCCATCACCTGTGCTCTGGGCCCTTCTTTAAGGAAGGCTCATGCTGGGAAGGCTTTTTGAGTTTGATATCATTTACTTTGTGAATAGTCGATAGAATAATCATGAAACAAGCAGAGCAGCTTGTAAACGAAATAGGCATCCAAGGCAATCTTTTTCATGACTGAATATTCAGTATTACTTGAGACAAATCCAAGAACTTCCTTTTTCTTCAAAGATTGCGTAAAGCCCTGTGGCTCAGCCGTGACTTCCACATTACTTGGTTGTTGTTTGCTTTCCTCAAGAAATGTGGAGAGATCACCATGAATCCTGCATGTGAATGGCGGTCTTGTGTTTGGTCTTGGTCAGAAATACACATCCATACCTAGTGGCTGCAGTGAACTAAATGTTTGACTTTTAATCCTAGACCTATAAACCTAAAAAAGGGAAGGTACAAAATCTTAGCTCTTCTTGGAACTATTGCAGTGTATCAGAAAAGAGTAAGACAGCAAAAAAAAATCTGGATGTCACAAAAGGAAATATAGATTTTACCTATGCACTGGCAAAAATCCATCTGTTTTGTCCCACTCATTTGGAACCAGAAGAATCCCTCCTGCATTTCAAATAAACTAAGAAAACATGAAACTGCAGGTTGGCATTGAGAAGGAAAACTACCCCAAGCATCTGTACTGGAAAAAATTGGAAAGTCTCCTCTCTCCCACCCAGCTTCTCATTGGACCAGGCATTTTTCAGAATGTTTTGGGCTGCATTTCTTATTTTTACTGAGCTGTGCACATCTATTCCCAGCCCACCAGAGAGGAGGCGAGTGTAGGTGATGGACATGGGGTCTCTGCTGTACCTCCCTAGCCTAAATTGTCCTCCCTGGTGTGAAGGCTAAGAGATGGTATGAAGGGTAGATGCACAATGTGAACTCCATCCCATCAGTGCAAAGTCAGTCTCTTGGCAGGAAACCCATCCTCCCTTTCAAGGTTAATGGAGGGCCTGAAGGTATCACTAGCAGCAAGATGGGGGTAGATCTGAAGGTGGTGAGCACTGATCCCTGCAGGCCACATATCTGCAGTGGCTGTCTCTCTCCCCAGCAAGTTCTGCAGCAGTGGCTTGGAGGGGCTGCTCTTGATTGCAGTGGGTGGCAGGGAACCTGGTTTGGGCAGCTCAGCAGATCACTGGTGGACCTTTGGGATTGAAAATAAATTACAAAGAGCCTGGTGCTGCAACTGTGGACAGCAGCTGTGTCCTGATGCTCGACTAAAAGGCTTTAAAAGCCATTACTGATACTGGTGCAAAGTCTGATCATAGCATAACTATGTTCAAGAGCCTGTATTCTGCAGTCAAATCCCTTTAGCCTTACTACCACCATTAGCTTGACTGTGGGCTTCTGCCAGTGCAACTGTCCTTGGTGCCCAGTGCTCTGACTCACCGCCAACCTCCAAGCAGGCTGAGCTAACCATGAGGTTTACAACACTTTTTCTATCTTGCACATTTCCTGAAAGAGGTGGCAGAAAATGTGTTTCCTGAGATGAAATAAGCAAAAAAGAACAGCTACAAAAGGCAGACCAAAAGAACCTAAAAAACCGAGAAAGAGCACGAAGCTGCTCAGCAGCTTCCTGTTTACCAGCAGCTGAAATACAGATTTATCTGCAGCATTACCAAACCCTCCTCACACCTCCCTGTGGGCAGCAGCACGAAGAAAACCTCTCTTCTTGTCCCTGGGGAGAGCAAGGGGAGATGGGAGAAATAGAACCACAGCACAAATGCATCTCCTTGAGACGGGTACTTCCACCACATCTCTGGGCAACCTGGACCAGAGCTCCGTCACCCACACATCAAAGTGCTTCCTGAAGTTCAGAGAGAACCTCCTGTGCTTCAGTTTGTCCTGGTGCCTGGGGTTGTTCCTCCTCAGGTGCAGGGCTTGGCACTTCTTGTTGAACTTCATGAGGCTTCTGGCAGCCCATTCTCCAGCCTGTCCAGGTCCCTCTGGATGGCAGTACAACCTCCTGGTGTATCAGCCACTCAGCCTGGTTTCATGTCATTAATTAAGGTGCTTAACAGAACTGGATCTAGTACTGACCCCTGGAGTACTCTCTTTCCCTGCAGGTGTCAGCATTCTCATTAATGCTCTGGATGAAGAACCAGTGCAGGTTTTCATCATTTTATTTCTGCTTTCCACCACCTTAGGCATGCCTTCAATGGCAAAGAGGGACAGGATGACTGCTCGAAGTAAGCTTGATAAATTACAAAGGCCAGCAGTAACAGTCCTGCACTGAGGCAAGTTCAGCCAAGGGTATGAGATGAGGAAGGCAGCAGTTCTGGAGAAAAAAGAGGGAAGCATGAATCAGTGATGCTACGTGACTGCAGAAGTCAACAGCTATTCCAGGGAGGGGACTCATTTGTCCTGCTTTTCAGGGGTCAGACCTCAGCTGGGGCTCTGCATCAAGTTTTGAGCATTGTAATGGGAAAATGTTAGGGACAACTGGACAGCTGCTAAATAAGACTGGCTACTATTAACACTTTAGAAAGCATGACCTAAAAGGAAAAAAAAAGAGAAAAGAAATTGGAAGTAAGTAGCATCTGATCTTCTAAAGATAGGACAAAAAACTGACTTAAATCACACCAAGGGAATTTTGGATTGAGTATTAAGACAGCTTTGCTAGGAGTGAGGCTGCAGAAGCACTGGGGTGAATTGTAAGGCACTGGGGAAAAGCAGGGGCTGTAGGAGCAGGCTGAGCATCCATGTAGAAGGAACTGAGCTAAGGATCCTCTCAGTATCCCATCCATCCCTGTCTTCTGTCACCTTGCTAACTGATCCTTGTTTGCATTGCACTCAGCCCTGAGGCAAAGCAGAGGTGCCCAGGTGCTAGCATTTGAAAGGTCTAAGACAGCAAGAATTTAAAAACTTAAGTGGTAAAGAAACAGGATGTGAAAGTAGCATCATCCAAGAGATGAGCACAGAAGGGTCCTTGTTCTCAAGGATCCTGTACACAAGAGATGCATTTGTTTGCTTCTTTCTGCCACGCAGTGACTCTGTCACAAAACATGATTGAGAAAACCCCATTCCCTGCTCACATTGTTATGAATGAGTTACTGTCCTGGACATTTTGCAACACGCTGATTTTTGCTGTGGTGAAATGGAGCAGTTGTGCAAGTCTGCAGCTGTCAAAGCCATAATCTGTGCGGCTTTAGAGCTGACAGTGGAAAGCAAAGCGTGGAGAAGAGGGAGGTGACCCAGACCCCACAGAACACCACCAGCTGTTTCTCCCAAACAAAGTCAGCATCAGTTTTCAGAGGATTCCCTGGCTGCCAGCCTCTTTGTCTGCAACCAGCATCTGCTGCAGGAGATGGGCAGAACAGTGCCAAATATAGGCTTCTATGTGTCACTACACACTGTAATACAGCAGTACAAGTCAATATTTTCCTGATCAATCTGGAAAAAAAAAATTGCTATCAGCAGAACCAACAGATCTCAGTTCTACTGGAAGTTTTTTGGAATTTTAGGTGCCTGTATGTTTTTGAGGAAGGAGTCTTAGAAGAAGTTATTTATGTAAAGAAAATATTTGAGAATGACACATTCAAAAAATGAAAAGTGACAATGCTTTGGCCAGAATTTGTCAGAATAAATTTTTCTCCAGTTTGGAGGCAGAAATCCCCCCATCAGCTTGGCAATTTCAGAGCAATTCAGTCAGCCTGAACTGAACCACTTTGGTGACAAAAAGGGAAAGGTCTCGGTTTTACTTGGTGTCATGTACAGCATGAAGCTGTGACAGGGGAGGGTCAAGTTGGGTGTCAGGTAAAAGTTCTTCTTCAGAGGGCAGTGGGCATGGAGCACACTGCCTAGGGCCATAGTTCAGGGAGTGTTTGGACAGTGCTCTCAGACATAGAATTTTGGGTGTTTCTGTTTGGAGCTGAGAGTTGGACTCAGTCATCTTTGTGGGTCCCCTCTAAATTGAGACATTCTGTCTGAGCTTTGTTTCCATTCTCACCTTCCCCTAACAGCTGTGGCACTGACATCTGCGTGCATGGGGCAAGGCTTCCCAGCAGCCCCACCAAAGGCCTGAGCTGCTGGTGGGCTCAATGCCCTGGATCCTCAGGCCGAGGCTCATTCTTGCTAGGTGTACTCTGTTGGAACTGAAGCTTCCTCCTCATGCTCAAGCTTGATTCATCCAGATCATCTGTAGGAGGAAAAAGGTTTCCACAAGAGTAGGTGTAGCAGCTTTGCAGCCAGTAATGGTTACCATCCCAATGCTGAGGAGCTGCCATTGTGGCAAGGGTGAAAAAAATCCCTTAGGACAGCTGTCTAGGGCTGAACAAGTGTGCTCTGCAAGAACTGAGAACTTGACAATGCTATTTGTCTTGTGGCAAGATTCACTTTGGCCATGGCCTCTGCTGTGAGGTTTGGAGCTCCATGTTACTGTCATGCGGTGGTCACCTTTGGGCTGAGAAGCCCTTGGGTAGACAAAGTGCTGCACATTTTTTTCCCCACTGAAGGTATCGCTGTAACAGAAGATAAAGCAGCAGAAACCGTAACTTTGTGGTGGATGTGTTAAATAAACACAAGCAGTGTTGTGGTAACAACGGCAGCAGGCGGCAAATAAAGGGGAAGTGTGGCACAGAGCCTCAAGGTGTGATGTTCCCCAGTGCCCACATGAAAACTTTACCTCTGCTACCCAACCATCAGGAGATGAGCTGGGACACTCTTCATATGGTGACATTTTCCCTTCAATTCCAGCCTGGCTGGTGGCTGAGGAGCCAGCACACTGGTGGTGTCACCAAAGCAGTGATGCCACACGGCTCTTGCTCTGCAATACTGGGTGCATGGAGCATGGCATGTGGGTGCCACATCAGACTGGCCACAGGCTGTATCAGGGAGATGCTGACAGCCAGTTGCCTCCCTGGGCTCAGGTCTGTCATTGCTGTAGCATATTTCTGTCTCACAGGAAAGCCCACAAGAGAGGAGGTACAAAAAATGGTAGTAGCAGTTAGAGCGAGAGAGATGCTGAAAGACAGCTGCTGGGATATCTGGAGAAGAGCTCTCAGAGGGGGTTCAGGAAGGTTTTAAACAACCAGATGAGAATCAGGTCTGCCCTGTGGTTCCTACCAGGCTCGTTGGTAGCACCCTGGCTCTCTCGTACTTCCTGCATGGGAACATACTCCCCAGACCTCTGCCCCGCAGCTTCCTGCTCCCTGCTTTCCATCTGGTTTCATCCAGCACTTCGAAATCTGACCTTGAACTTTTGTTTCACAGAATAATATAATCATTAAGGCTGGAAAAGATCTCTAAGATCACCTAGTCCAATCTGTCAGCCCACCCCCACCATGCCCACTGACCACATCCATCAGTACCACATCCACACCCTTGAACTCTTCCAAGGACGGTGACTGCTCCACCTCCCCGGGCAGCCTGTGCGACTGCCTCACTACTCTTTCCTAGAAGAAATTTTTCCAGATATCCTACCTGACATCTTACTTATCTTACTGCTTCTGCTCACTTACTGCACTTTCTGCTTTCCTATCCTCCTCAAATGAACATCAAAGGGCTGTCATCAGTTGGGTAGGAAAATCCTGCTTGCCAGCATAGCCAACACCACTCAAATGCTAAAAAAGTATCCGGGAAGATATGGGTTGTATCGGAAACACATCTTCCCCATCTCCTTCCAGATACCCTCTTCCAAGCTTTCCAGTGGCTCTCAAAAAAGCCCCCACATACCCTCTCCCCATTACCAGATCATCACTACCCTTGCCAGTGCAGTCCTCTCTGATGTGCCCAAAGCTGTTCCTCTGTCACTGCAGTTGCCAGGCTCCTTCACTTGCAGTTTCTCTTTTTTCCATGTTCCATGAAGCTCTTTCCCTTACTTTCAAGGTCCTGGACCTCTTTCCCCTCTATACTGTACAAGCAGCATCTCTTCTGACATTTCTCTGCTGCCCCACATCATGACACATTTTTTTCTGAGCACGTACAACAGAACTACATTACATTGTACAGTGTGTCCGTAACAGTGGGACATACTATCAACATATTATTAATCACTAAATTAAAATGTAAGTAAGAGAGAGAAGAAGGTAAAATCAAGTTCTACTCCAACAACATTCCAGAAATTAATTCTACAAAATACACAAAAAAATAATATAATTGCATAAAATAAAGAATAGGAGCTGTGACTCCTAGGTGATAGTACCTGGTAAATGGGTGATGTTGCGTAGTCGGCAGCACTGTGAACACCTCATGGGGCAACTCTGGCCCTTGTGACCATGCTCTTGACTCCACCAGGTCCTCTGTTAGGCTGCTTCTTTTATCTCCCAGCCCATTTTCTCACTTTTACTTCATCTGTCGATAGAATTTAGTTCTACTCTTTGTGACTGCCTTTCATTGCATGTTCATACAAGTCTACACACTGGAAGGCTACGTGGGGCTGAAGCCGCTGGCCACTGCTGAAGAATGGGTTCTAGCATTAATGATAGTCACATTCTGGAGCTGCCACATACTTCTCTGGGGCTCCAGGCAAATCTTTTGAGTTCTCTGTAAGTGAGGAAAATTGCTGAGAGTAATGGATGAAAAGAGTATCATTCAGCTGTGTTACAGAGCACTACCATAATTTAGTTTTTCATAAAGCATAAAATTATTTCAAGTGATTGTGTAAAATAAAAATTGTCAAGCCTGCCCTTGTTCCACCATTTTATCTCTGACCATGTGTCCCAAATGAACCAAAATACACTTTAAGAAATTCCAGGGGAGCAAAGAAACTCTACAATGTCCCCAGTTGAACACAGGATGCTGAAGACGATTGCAAAGATGCAGAGGTAACTGTCAGTTCTCATTTTGCTCAGAGGTTGTATACTACTGATAGGAAGGGACTTAATCAGTCTGCAGTATGCAGGTTGGTATTAGCAGAAGGAAAAGAAAAACTAAAATATGCTTCTTGGAAATAACGTCTGTTTCTGTAAGAAGCTGCACAATTATCGAGTTTAATGGATCTATGCAAATTTGTGAGCGTCCAGCACTTGGTGCATCCAGCGATCACGTAACGCAGACGTGATCGTGTGCAGACATCTCCACTTGGCAATTTTTTGTTTAAATTAGGGGTGGCTGCAAGGAAGGTGAGATCGGAAAAGTTCTGCTAAAGGGAGCACCTCTTACTGTGACACCTTTACTGCCTTCACAAAGAGTCGTACTTGATTTTTGTTTTGCAGCATATCTTTTTGAGCCCTCTCACCTTTTCCTGTTTACTGCAGCTTCAAGCCCTTCACTTTGTCTCAAAACCTTCTCTGTAACTGGCAGCTGCCCATCCAGCACCCACTATCACCAAATCTCCCCACCAGAATAAACCTTGTGAGAACTTGCGAGTCTGAAAGAGGACGAGGACGGAAGAAGGGAGCAGCGCCGCCTGAGATCCTGAAGGCTTCTTGCTGCCCAAGGTAGAGCCCATTCTCTTTTAACCTGCTTCTCTTGAAAGTAATGGGTGAGCTTTGATAACCAGGGGAAGGGACCTGCATTGGTTGTGCCTCTCTTGATGCCCTCCGTAAAGCTGCTTTTAGCGCTTGATTTCTTTGGCCAACTAATAGGGAGAGGGGAGAAAGGGGAAGTGTTGTTCATTGATTGGGAACATACAAAGGTATTGGCCATGGGAAGGCAGTGTTAAGTCTGAAGTGGAGCACCTCCAGGCTCTGTTCAGCCCAGTAGAATCACTTGTGGATGTTGCCTAAGTCAGGTGTGTCTTATCTATCTGTCTACCTGCACATCAGAAGTATCTTATCTACATATCTCTATATGACTGCATACATATAGACCCTTAACTCAGTATTTCCATTACATTTTGATAATTTCTGAGTTTGAGTTGCTGAACCTATGGCCTGCTCTCAATGTGTCCCTGACAGGTAGCTAAGAAACATGAACCACTGCCGGACTGTTCACAGACACAGCATGTTGGGGTTGCACATGAGATAAATAACATTAGCAGTAAATATTTTCTCAAAATGCCATAAGCAGCCATTATCTAATGACTCAATTTCACAAAATATATGTGTGAAAACCAACCTGAAATTAATAATACAGGTTCCTTACCTGAAAGTTGAATACGGGAAAGAATTATACTGCCAAGGCAGATTGCAGCCCTGCTTTCTCTCACTGCTTGGTGATTCCTGAGCAACGAGCTGCGCAGGGTTGAGGTATTTGTAAGAAGTTTCTCCATGCTGCATGTACTGATTGACTTTGGCTGATGGAGGCCTGGAACCGCAAAGCAGCTGGGGCAGGTCTGGAGTACAGGGGGAGTTCCGATTGCAGCCCCACTGTGCCACATGTGTGGGTGCGCCCACTTCCCTGCACCTGCTCTGCATTTAATGAATTAATTGCTGTCATTTGCATTACTACTGCTGCATTACGATAATTATTATTACATGTGATGCTTCTCTCCATCAGACTGTTTCAAGCTCTTTAGAGGTAGGATCAACCGGCATGAAGCACAACACAGGTGAAGGGCACAACAAACATGTACATATCCTAGCAGGGACAAGCCAAACTCATCCAAAAAATTGTCTCCCGAAAGAACCTTACTTCTTAAAATGTGAGCACTTCACTCTGCCAACCATACCCTTTTTATGGTGGTCATGAAGTGGCATCTGAAAAAAAAGCAAAAAAGAGTTGCTTAAAGTGCTGACTCACTTTTGGAAAGAACCTCAAACTACTTAAAAGCGGTATTCACTGCAATTCTTCAGAAATGACAAAGTGAGGAAGCTCCCTCCCTCCCCCTCAAATTCTGCTGGTGTTCTTTAAACTTGAAAACAGAGTCTTGGCAAAAAAAGATGGAGCAACAAACCCCTGTACTCTACCAGCAGGCACAGCCAGCCCTCCCTGATGGCACCTGGCTGCAGCAACCCTGGGCTCAACACTGCACGTTGTTGCCTGTTTCTTACAGGTGATCCTGAACCTATCCACAGCAAACCAGCCTACGTGCTGTTACTTGGCCCGGAGCTGCTCAGTTGGGAACATGAACATGCTGCTGGGTGATGTCTCCTTCTGTTGGTTGACTTTTATAAGGCTCTTCATGCTATGGGCAAAATGTTTCCTCACCCAAGGGGGTAAAAGGAAATCCAAACCTTTAGATTAGGAGCACATTTTGCAGTCCCTCTCTGCCCAGAGGCTGACTCACAGGCTCAATATGGCACAGAGGAAGAAGCCAACAGGGAGACCCATACCCAGACCCTTTACCTCTTGTTCTTTCCTTCACAGAAGTCCAAGATGAATCCCACAGATCACTTCCTAAGCACAACAGAGTATGACTATGGATATGATGAAAACACTGCTCCTTGCAATGAAGGAAACGGCTTTCCCAGGTTTAAATCTCTCCTCCTCCCAATTCTTTACTGCCTTGTGTTTGTCTTCTGCCTTCTGGGAAACTCATTGGTCCTCTGGATCCTCCTGACTAGAAAGAGGCTGATGACAATGACTGATATCTGCCTGCTGAACCTCGCAGCTTCTGATCTCCTCTTCATTGTGCCTCTCCCTTTCCAAGCATACTACGCGTCGGATCAGTGGGTTTTTGGCAATGCGATGTGCAAGATAATGGCAGGCATTTATTACACGGGTTTTTACAGCAGTATTTTCTTTATAACTCTGATGAGCATTGACAGGTACATAGCAATTGTCCATGCTGTCTATGCCATGAAGATACGGACGGCCTCTTGTGGCACAATGATCAGCTTAGTCCTGTGGTCGGTGGCTGGCTTGGCTTCTGTACCCAACATCGTGTTCAACCAGCAGCTGGAAATTGAGCAGTCTGTACAGTGTGTCCCCATGTATCCCCCTGGCAACAATATCTGGAAGGTTACAATTCAGTTTTCTGCCAATATCTTGGGTCTCTTGATTCCCCTTAGCATCCTCATCCACTGCTATGCCCAGATCCTAAGAAACCTGCAAAAATGCAAAAATCAGAACAAGATCAAGGCGATCAAGATGATTTTCATCATTGTCATTGTTTTCTTCCTCTTCTGGACCCCCTTCAACATTGTGCTCTTCTTGGACTCCCTGCAGAGCCTGCTCATCATTGACAACTGCCAGGCCAGCAGCCAGATCACCTTGGCGCTGCAGCTCACAGAAACCATTTCCTTCATCCACTGCTGCCTCAACCCTGTGATCTACGCCTTTGCTGGGGTAACGTTCAAGGCCCACCTGAAACGGCTACTTCAACCCTGTGCCCGTGTCCTCTGGAGCCCCACCAGAAGCTCTGGGGTCACTCAGTCATCTTTGGTGCCCAGCCAGATCTCTGGCTGCTCTGACAGTGCTGGGGTGCTCTAAGCCCACCCGGTTGCAGTCCTTAGAGCAAGTGGCTGCCCTGAGCCCCGCAGGCTGCCTTGTGTGCTCAGTGTCCTCATGAGATGACCCTGTATGTCCTTTCAGGACGTGCTGTGAAATGCTACATGGTGACCAGCAGCATGAGTTTTCAAAGAACACTGGTGTAAAGGAGCAACCCTACACATTGGCCAATGGGGTAATTTTTAATTAGGCTTTAGAGTTCTTGCAGTATATTTCAGCAAACATATTGCTTCTTCTCCAGCTTGTTTTCTCCCCCAGTGCAACCATTGCTTCTGCCCCACCCCAACTATACTCTGCCTTGTGGAAGCTGTTTCCTACATGTTCATGCTTACCTGGGACAGGGGTGGTACACTCCTCTGAGAGGTGGGCAACAAGTACAGAATGGTTTCATGCTGCAAAGAGGGACCAGTGATGGTCCTTCCTCTGCCTCATCTCTCAGATAAAGAGACCTTCTGCTTGGGACTCTGCCATGTTACTTTGGTATGCTGCCCACAGCAGCTTCTGGTGGCCACATCTTTGAAGACAGCAAAACAACACTGCCATGTGCCCCTATACCACCAATGCACAGAGCTATATTCTTGAATACAACCCCATCAAAGCAGCCTGGCCCTGTATCGCCTCTGGAGATGTGGGGCCTCCAACCCCTTGCCCCCAGGGTTTGCAGTTCAGTGTAAATGTCACAGAATGGCACATAGCAGATAAGCTCTATCACTTCTTCTGGTATGTTATTTTTGCCTTTTTATAAATGCTTAATTTGAATAAATATTTTAATTGCATCTTTGTATGTCTCAGCTACTGAAAGGTTTTCTAATGACTCATAAGTTTAGATGAAGACCAAGAAAGGATGCTGTAACTGATTTTTGACATAGTATCCTCCAAAATGCATCTGATGGAATTCAGAGGTGCCCTGGAAGTTTTCAGCAAGGTCAGTCTCCTCTCCAGTTCCCTGCTGAGCAAAATTTGCTTTCAAAATACCAGTAAAAATTCAGTGAAAAAAATGTCATTTAGATTGAAGTAATAATACTGTGAACAAAGATTTTAAACAAGTTCAAGTTTTCTAAACTGTGAGAAAAACACACCCTGAATGTCTTCAAAGACTGTATTTTCTAGATCAATAAAAATACTCTGTTGAAGCTTTCCTCTTGAAAAAAAGTTGTTGTTTTGTACTCCCTAAGAATTTAAAAAACCTTTATAACTTCAGTGTCAGAGGGTTCTTGCCATTAGTTACTTAGTGTACAAAACATTCCTTTCATTTATGACCGACAGTACAATTAACGTTTGATTGTTTTATTCCTCAAAGGGTAAGAAATTCACTGCCTCTTCATTATCATATTTTTACTTACCAGAAAACTTCTAGGTATGTGTAAACAAAGTTCTCTCTTTACATATTGCTGTGGTTTTTGTACTGCAGAGACACTTTGATGTTTAGAAAGATACCTAGGCCAGCATCAGGCCAGATTCCTTTCCCCTGTGGTCAGAATTCTGCACTATTTCTGTTTGAAGTGTTCTGTGCCATTTACTACCTCACCAACTGATACTTTAGATAAAAATGGAAGGAAGAATAGGTTTTTTTTTTTTTTTTTTTTAAATACAATCCTTTTGAGAAAAAGGGAAGAAGGAAATTTGTTTCTGGCCAGTTCTCACACAGTGACCACTTCCCAATGAGCTGCTTCATGCATCTCAGATGGCACAAATGCTGTCTGTTGGAGCCAGCTCTCCTGGCTGCAGGGAAGGACACTCACAGTGCTGATCAAATCAGGGGTGTGGTTCCATCCATGCCGCATACAATTTACAGCCCAATGGAGTTGCCTTCATGATACAAAGTCCCCTTAGTTTTTGTCCTGCACTTCCAAGGCCTCCAGACTTCAAGGAAGTGATCATTTCATACATAACAGGTTTGAGGCCAGCACAAAGCAAAGACTGCTTTTAGATAGCAATGGTATTCAAAGACCCTCTGGCTTTATACTGTGGGATTAAATCCTATTTGCAATCTTGTTATTCACAAGAACTGATAAACACTAACAGGTATGGTTAATTGCTGTTTTTCCGTAAGCGTTCATCTGCCTTGCCGAATTTCAAATCATGTAAAGACAAAACAGTCAAAAACACTGTAGTTGTTCAAATGCCCACTTTTGAACTGCTATGTCATTCAAAGTGGCACACACCAGCTGTGCCCCAGACCTGCACACTTCTTTCCATCACCATCATGAAATTCTGCAAGTGTGAACTTAAAATTTGCCAAAGACACTTGCATCACTTATACACCAACGCTTTCCGGGGTAGGCAAGGGCTCTCTCTAGGCTGCGAGACAAGGGACAAACTCTTTGGTGTTACTACTTTCCAGGTGGGGAGAAGTGTAATAGCAGAATTTAGCCCAAGTGAGATGTGAAGCCTTAAACAAAGAAGACTAACAATAGGTTTTGCTGGACTTACTGCAGAGTTTTCTCCTCCTCTTCCGCTGCTGTGTATGAAGCCAAGTATTTAAGAAACCAAAAGGGAAGATCCAAAGCCCCATCCTCAAGTGCAGCTCGATACCACTGATCCCTCACAGAACACAAGCACAGGTCCTTAGGATACCCTTCCCTTCAGAAGGCTCATTCTGTCTGACGTGGCTGCAAAAAGGAATAAAACAAGGAGCTACTTTGGGATAACAAAATGGAGAGACACATGTATAGCATCACATCACCTACACCAAGATGCTTTGTATCTCTTCTCTGAAGAAGAAAATTCATTTTTGACATCACAATTCCACTGGATTTTATGCTACATTTACATGGGCAGATGCCAAGAAATGTTCAGAAGTTTTGCATTCTATCCTCTGAAACATTTCTCGGTAACAGCACTGTCAGATCAAAACCAAGGTGTAGTTCTACACTAGCACAGTACCATGCAAGGGTGGTACTGCCATTTCCACTGTTACACATTTGTTTTAGGTAGAAACTTGTCAATGGAAATCTGCCCTTTTGCAGGCATAATATTCTCTTGGAATAAGGCAGGTAGTAGATGCAGCATTTCCTCATTTTCAAGGGTTATGTCACTAAGTAAAACTGGCAAAAGAATTTTGCAATCTACACAGAGTCAAATTGCTGAAATCAATCAATTTTCACATGCTGAGATGTCAGCAGCAGCAAACACCATTGCAAAAGCACCAAGGTTATGTTCAGATTTGATGTTACTTGGATTTCCTCTAGCCGTGTGGCAATGTGAATATATATCCCAATCTTGTTCCATTAAATTAATTGAAAGCTAACCATTATTTTGGAGAGATGGAATAAAGTAATTACTGCTGCCCCTAGAACAGCTCACCTAATCAGATGCTGCACAACAAAAGCACTTACCATTTTTCCAAGGATGGAGCTGTCACACCTGCAGGTGACGGCAGATTGCCAGCTGAAGCACCAAGTATCAGTTTTGATGTTTGGTACTGTTACCTAGCTGTTTCTGAAATGTGTAAGTACCTCTTTGAACTTTCTACCTCTTGATTTTTATGTAAGGTTTCACAATCCTCCACTTTCCTGTTTCATATTCTCTGCCATTGTGCGACCCCCTTCACGCTTGGACAGGAAAGCCTGACCTTATTCAATCCCAAGAGCATTTGGCAGCTTGCAGCACCATATCCAGATGTTTTAGGTGCTCAGAAATATCACACTTTAAAAACAACTAAAGTATAAGAGAACTGCACAAAGCAGTGCAAAGGAAAACCTGTGCAGTCAAAAGATCATTCTGCTGTGCCCGGCCTATTTATCAGCTGAGAGCTATGGTCATACAGCTTCTGGTCCTGGTCCTAGCACAGATGTTTCTGCAATTAAACAACATAAGCACACCTCCCTCTGTAATACAATCTGTGCATGAAAGCATCCCTTTTGGAAAGTCACTTGGGTTCTCCAGCAGTAAAGGGACATGAGCATCACTGTTGTGTGACACAGGACTCGTGAAGAAGCCTCTGAGCCTGTGGGTGGGATGGGTATTCAGGAAAAATTAGATAGTGCCATCAGCTGTGTAGAAACCAGCACAGGGTCTCTAAAAATAACATGGAAAAAAGATTTCAACCTGAGCACTTGCTTTTTGAGGGGAAAAAATCCCTTCAAATCCATTTTCTCAGGCTTACAGAAAGAACAGCATCAAGCCCAAAGGGCAATCTTTAATCTCATGCCTTTCTTGCTGTTGAGTAAGGTGTGCTCCAGGTGCCTTAAAGACAAGCTAACAGCTGCACACACATTTCTAGACCTGGTGCTGCACCTCTAGAACCACGCTATTTCAGGCTCCCTGTGGCTTGCAGCATGCTAGCTGCTGCCTCCACTTCCCTCCTGCCTCCCTTGATGTGCTGCTTTAGAAGCTGAGGCGTTGCAATGCCAGCCTGTTTCAATATCTCACCTACTTGTTCCCCATCCTCTGTTAGTACCTTTATCATTTCAAAACTCCAAGATAAAAGATAGCACTGTATGATGAAAGACCAACCCACTCATCTCTGAGCAGAAGGTGGAAACACGAAATTCTGACTTGGCACATAATTCTAGGAGCTGCTCAACAACTTTCCACTCAGAAACTTCAACCTGTCAGGGTTTATCCAACCCCCTTTTCATTCCTCCAGGGCACAGCCTTCCCACTCCTAAGGACTGCTTCCTTTCACAACTCTCTAATGTTGCCCTTCTCACCAGCCCTGCCCCACAGCCGACCTCCAATTTCTCCTTACCTCCCTGCAGGCTACAGGCTCTTGTGAGTAGGGACTGGTGAGTGTAAAGGGGAGAAGCAGAGGCATGGTTGAGTTCCTCTATCTTCTCAGGATAGAGGAATACTATTCAGAGACTTCCAAAAGCTTGTAATTGGAGATTGCACTCTTGGACTATCTTCTGCAGTCCTGTAGCCCACCCAGAGATAGGGTATTGCTCTTGCCACTACCAGCCACAGCCCTTGCGCTGACTGTGTAAAGCCTCAGGGTTTGCTCGCCAGGTTGACTTCACCTGAACTTGACCTACCTGAAGCTTTGGGTTGCTTACTTTAGCTGCGAGAGTAGTTATTCTGAGCAGAAGGCTATATTTAATCTGTTTTAGTTCCACCTACTGTTGTGAGACACAGCCACAACTTTTACATAGACAATAGTTACAGATAGTTGGCCATCAGCCTTAGGGTTTAGAAGGGCAATGGAAGAGTAAGCAGTGCACTTAGAAGAGGGGTAGAAACTAGGAAATGGGTATAATTTCAACTACTAGTATCATTGTTATTACTGACATCATTTAATTCTTGGATTTTATGTTTAAGGTGTTCCCTTTTCTGAAATCCTTAACAGAGGAGTGAGCATTGCACTTGCCCCACAGACAAGACAACATCCAGCACCTTGATGGGTAGGCTGGGTCATGGCACTGCAAATTTAAGAGAAATGGAAGCACCCTGTGGACACCCAAACTGAACATGAGTGGTTGAATGTGCCTTACCTTAGAAGCTTGAGTTTTCACAGGTCTGTGTATGGTGGCCAGTTCAAAGCCAGGCTCTGTCAGGTCTGCGATCCATCCCTGAATTCAGCAATGGACTTGATGATACTCATTAGCATTTGTGTAATGTATTTCAACCCTTGATGCCAGTGTTAAAAAGATAAATTAACCCAGGGACAAGATACAAAACTTTCAGTGGTTTACCATTTTCTGCTGAAATGACCTCATGACACCACTAAGTTTTTAAGCTTGCCTGACTTCAGCTTTCATTGAGAATCTGAAAATCTCAGAGGTCTGCTGAAAATCTGGTGACCCATAGATAACCTCTTGGCTTCTTTCTCTGTCACGAGTTCCTTTCCTTCTCTTGAGTTGGAGGGACGCATCTTTCTCTTACCATCAGACCATGCTCCAGTAATTACTGGTCAGTACATCTCCCATCCTAATAGGTCATCCTCTTGCTTCTCACACTGATTCTCAAGCTCACAGCTCAGTTGTTTTCACTTGTCACAGCACTCTGACAATTGCTTTTCCTAGCTGTAAGCTAAAATTCAGAACTTCTGGCCCTAAGTTTTCTAGGCTTTTTTCTAAGTCAGAGAAAATGTTCAGAGGTGTATAACTAATGAATATTAAGATGTTATAATCACAAAAAGAACAAGAGAGGCAAAGTAGACTAACATAATAAGGGAGAATAAATGGAAGCTTACCCATATGCTAGGCTCACCAACAGAAAACACCAGAAGAGGGGATCTCCAGACGAGATCCTTCCCCACTGGTAGCCAGCTCTTAAATAGGTCTAGGAGGGGTGCAGCCAGGCTCCATCCCTTCTGGCAGCCACAGATGAATTGCCTTCACCTGTGCTCCTCTGGCTGACTCATGGCTCACCTCAGGTGATCAATCAGAGGTTCAGGCTGTGACTCAGCAGTTCCCATACAGGAGGTAACTCAGGATAAACTTCCAATTTCAGTGAATAAACACATTTGTGGGGTTTAGGCCTATCTGACAGTCTCTTCAATGAACTGGGTGGGAGGAGAGCACTGCATAGTTGTAGGAAGTGTTGGTGATCACTGCATAAGTATTGCATGTTTGATGCATTTAACACACGAACAGGGGGATACGAAATGTTCCCCCATTGAAAAACTACAGTGAAAAACTGTAGCAAACAGTAAATTATTTGAGGATAAAGAGGCCTATAGGGAAGCTGGGTAGGGACTTTTTACAAGAGCATGTAGATACAGGACAGGGGGAAATGGTTTTAAACTGGAAGAGGGTAGATTTTGACTAGATATTAGGATGAAATTCTTTACTTTGAGGGTGGTGAGACACTGGAACAGGTTGCCCAGAGAGGCTGTGGATGCCCCCTCCTTGGAAGCATTCAAGGCCAGGCTGGATGGGGCTTTGAGAAACCTGGTTTAGAGGGAAGTGTCCCTGCCTATAGCACAGGGTTGGAACCAGATGACCTTAAAGGTGTTTTCCAATACAAACCATTCTGTGACAAATGGTAGTCATACTGAAAATAGATTTTGACTTCAAATCTCATAAGATGGAACACGTAAGACATTAATTCCCCAAATAAACATGCCAGGGATGGTTTGGTTTTGAGATTCCAGGTGAATCCAAGAGCAGTTCAGGAAGCACAAACTTTTTGCTAAGATTCTCTTGAGCTTTACTTAGGATAGGCACATTTCAGTACAAATTAGGCAGAAAAAAAAAAAAAAAACAACGCCTTTCAATTCTGTTGCTCAGACAGCTTTTCAGTTGAAATTTTTATCATTTATTTGTGGCTTGTGTTTGTCTTAACGTTTACACAATCTCTTTCAAGAGATATCATACTTGCTAACAGTGATAACTGTAGCACAAACAACTTATCCGTAACTCTTCAGCTAGCAGAGTAAGTGTAAAATGTCTCATTTGTGCAAAAAAGCTGTAAGCCAGCTGTTCCATTCCTGTTAAAAGACAGTAATTAGTTCAAGAGAGAGAGAGGGAAGGCGATAAAATCTACTACAATGTAGGGCAGAAGTTAACTACAGTGATCCACAGTCTGTGAGGACAAAGAACAGCAGAGTGTGGTATATTCTGTGGTGAGGTTAGTTTGCCTTGGACTGTGAGAAAGGAGGTTTTGCTGAGTTGTGTTTTCTTGTATTTTATCTACAAAAGCTAAGAAAATGGGATCTTCACCCTGCAAATAAAATCTGCTGGGAAATGATTACAGTCAGATTCAGTATGTCTATTAATCACTGAAACATGGCTATCAGGCTGGCTTTGGGCTGCTGAACTCGTGAGGTATTTTCTCAGAAGAAAAGCAGGCTGTACCAGACAGATGCACAGCAGTATGAAGCCAGTCTCTGAGCAGACTGAAAACTTCCTGGGGCTGGATTTGTCTGTAAGACTCAGCTTCATTGAAGAGCCCTGCAAAGCAAACTCATGAATAACTTACATTTCAGAGATGCTTGGTCTGGTGTCAGAAATTCCACCAGAGTCTGCAAGCTTGTCACAGGGCAAGCACAAGATCCACCACAGGATTTAGGCACAGCGACGTGAATTTATCATATCTACCCTTGATGTCTGCTCCTAGCATGTAAATTAACCATCTTCCCTTTCCACTTAGCTTTTCACAGGTGGCCTCTGAGGTTTCATTCCTCACATTCACAGAATAACAGAATGGCTTTGGTTGGAAGGGAGTTGCCAGCTCTGCTCAGCTCCTTTGTCTCTAAGGACAGCTTCCCAGGGGATCTCATCCAGTAATTCCTTAAACAGCCTGAAGTTCACTCTTCTGAAGTTCAGGGTCCTGACTTTGCTTTTTGTCAGGCTTGTCTTCCTCAAAATCACTGACTCTACTAGGGCATGACCACTACAGCCCAGAATGCCTTCAGTTTCAACCTCTGTAATGATCTCCTCTGGTTGTTTTGTCTAATATCTGGACCATCCTCAGCACACTCCAGGAGTGCTTGCAGCCCACCATTTTGTTTTCCTAGCAGACATCTGGGCGGTTGACATCTAGATGAGAGCCTGTGAGTGTGATGCCTCTTGTAGCTGAAGCAAGGAGGCCTCATTCACAGGCTCCCCGTGATCAGGTGGCAGGTAGTACAACCCAATCACTAGGTGTTCTTTTTTGGTCTGTTTTTTTCACCCACATGTTCTCATCCTGATCATTATGTTTCAGACCCCCATGGTGAAGACCAAGAATTGGAAGTTTGGGGGTACAGCTACAACAAATAGTAGCCAATGCCCTGCATAATTCTTTTCTTTGGAAGAAAAACAAGGTTTCCATAATTAATGGCTGGATGCTTGAAGTGTTATTCATAATTTTGGCGCTTCATTTACCTAGTTGCAAAATGGAAATAATTCCATGGATTCATCTCATAAATGTTGTGAGAAGAAAAATACTGTAGTATCTGTGAATCAATCAGATATTACCCTAGCAGGACTAGAGACACTGTTATGAGAGTAAAAACAAAAATTCTGCAATCTGAGAAGGATCCGGACAGCATACATTAAATCAAACCTGCACATTAGTAGAGTACAACAAAAAGAACCTCAAATACTAAGTTCCTCAGCTGGGTTGATGGCTCCTGCAGGCTGACCAAGCCATTGTGATTTGTGTAACCAAGAGGTTCACATCATATTGAATAGGTGTTTCCTCATAAAATTCTTTGTGTTCTCTGCGACTCAGAATCTTAGGAACATGTTCAGCTCCTAGTTAACTTACATCTCAGTTGTCTAATCTTACTTTTCCAGGGCCCTGTGAAATGCCCCAAAGCTTTGTGCAAGTACAAAGACTCCTGAGCAGATGACAGTGCAATTTTCATATGCCATCAACAGCAACCGTGTTTTGCTTTTATGCATCTCCTCAGCTCTTCTAAAGCAGTGTTCCTCTTGAACACCTGCATCGCTATGAAGACATAGAAAAAGAGGAGTATAGTCTTCACAGCCTCACTTCTGTTGCATGATGCATACAGCACCTACAGTTTTCATGGCCACAAGTAGGGTTGCACTTTTCATAGTGACTGTGTAAATGTGTTCTTGCATCTGTTGTGGTTCAACACCAGAATTGGCCCTTATCTCTGCAGCACAAGTCTCTTTCTCTTCAGCAGAGGATATAGACAGCATTATCGGTCTCATCTGCTAAAAAACAACTTCAACCCAAAGAACTGCAAATCTAAAATATTTCCCTTGATCTCTTTTCCAAAACAGAAAATGATTTCTTGTCACCAAAAGCCCTTAAGATTTCATTCAATTTATTGGAAACATTTGATTGACTATCTGGCCCACTTTATCAATGCAAAAGTCACCTGTCTGAACTCTGTCTAGCCTCCTTCTATCACTAAGGAGAGACTTCTCCATTCTAGCCTAAGGTGGAATAGCTAAAGACAAAGGCAGGCTCTCTGTGAATACTCACCATTATCTGCTATCTACTGACTATAGAGGGAGCCCTTAGTCTAACCAGTTTTACCAGCTATTGATGGGAGAGCCTGCTCTCTACAGTTTGAAGAAGTATGGAATGAAACTAAGGAAAGTAGAACCAGGCAAAGGGGAGGTGGCTATCTCCATTTTCCTTTTCAGGAAGTAGCTCAGTGTTTATGCCACTTGCCTAAAAGCAGAAAGAATTGCCTAAAAAAGGGAGCTTGTCACTTGGATAAAGACAAAGACCAACATCAGGTCTCTCCAAGGACAGTTATGAGCTGTGGCTGCTTTAAAGTTTTTATAAGTTGGGCATCTCAAGAGAAGATTATGTGGTAACTTTGTACATGTGCATCTGCAAATAATGAAGCAAAAGTTTGGAGCACAGCCCTGTGCACAGCAAGGGCAGCGTAGGATTTTCATTATCAACATCACTAACAAATACTACACTGAAAAACTGAAACAGTTTCTTACTATAAACCTTGCAAATTCCTCTTGTTTGCAATTTCCTCCCTGTGCTCAACCAAAGCTGTCATAATACCTACCTCTGGAAGTATGAGGAGAGTCAGTAGAATGCCTGCTAAAGGCTGCTGCAGATGAGGACACTCAAGGGCCTGTATTTGGTTAATCTGGCAAGATTTGAGCAGCTGGGAGTCTGCAAGAGTGATCTCTATGAACAGAGCCAAGCAGTTTCCCCATGTCAGATCACAGCCAGCTCCAGCTGCTCCAAAAGGACCCAGCAGGGACTCAGTAATATGTTTACTGAACTACTTTTTCAACATAAACATCTATTTCACTCACCTTCACCATAAAAACACATGCTGAAGCACACCAGGGGAATAGGAAAGTAACTCCATCAGTACCCATGTTTCCCTCTCATGTATTCTTGCTTTGCCTGAAATTCTTAAAAACAGGAACTGAAATCAACAAATCTCCTTTCACATTGCCTAAAATATGAGATGAATTGCAAGGCTGTCCCTCAATCTTTGCTATGGTTTATGAGGCAAACAGCTGAGATCCCATAACTTCTACTTGGTCTGCTTCGTAATTTTACTAATATTTTTGCCAGCTGTGAACTATTTCCATCTCTCCCATTGTGGAAACAAACTGTGTCTGTTTTTCAAAGGTTGGAGCAACGGGAGTTCAGGCAGCTTGAAAACACCGTCCACTTGTTTTCAGTCTCTGCACTCAGACTGGAAGCATGAAGAATTACAACTTTCAGAACAGCATGTCCAAAAAACTGTGCTTTCATTCTCTAAGAGTCATGAGTCAACCAGTCCCATCCGCAAGAATCCAGCAAGCCCATTATAACAAGCTCAAGACCCCTGCAAACCTCACAGATTATGAAGCTAGCATGTAAGTCTAATGATCACTTCTTCTGCAATCTTTCTTAATGATCTGTTTAAGAAAGAAAATGAAGACAGGAATTCATCCAATCTTGAGGTACAGCATCTTTTAGCAATTCTATCAATGTATGAATGCTTGCAGTTTGTACACATTTCCTTTGCCCACATCTGTTTAGAAAGTACTGTCTACATAGGGGGCTCTTTGTACAACCAAGTCTTTTTTGTCTCTTGCTTGGGAGGTGTTCAATCACCACGTGCTGCATTTGTTAGATTTCCACAACTTCTGCCATCGCTTATGGGTCGGTTCTGCTCATTTCAGTTGTATCTGCTTTTCACTTGGGCAAATTGACAGAGCAAGCAAAAAGAAGACTCCTGAAAGCCTCTGAGAAGCACAGAAGGAAGTGCCAGTGTCTCAAGACAAGGAGAGAAAAGGTGAAGGATTCCCCCTGGTATCCCATACAATTATACTCACCCATAGCCCCTGGACAATGGGCTTCAAAGAAGTCCCACTCTCAAGAGCCAAGACAAACCCCTTCTATTAGAGACCACTGGAAAGAAGTGCCTTAGGCGGGATTTTTGATTCTGCCAGCTAAGCAGTTCTTTACCAAAGATAGCAGCCCACAGATGTTTCAACTGGCAAAAAAAACTTGCTGCATTAGCAGCCTCTACACTGAATAGAAAGAGATGTCTGAAATAGTAAAAAAAAAAAAAAAAAAAAAAAAAAAAAAAAAAATCAAAAAACCATGACTTCAAATTCAGGCAGTGACTCAGAGGGAAATGAGATAGAAAAAAAAAATGTGGCTTGCACCTCCCTGCTGTGCACTGTGTCCTTGTAGGGAAGTCCCTTCCTGCTCAGGGTCGAAGCTCTTCTGCACTTTTTCTGTATTTACAGCAAAATCTACACACCCCTTTCCAGATCAACACGAAACATTTATGTCTCTCAGCCACTACAGAAATTATCCTTCCTAATGTCTTGCTTAGACAAGCTTTCTGCTACTGCTCACAGCTCTCTGAGTTTCTTTCGTAATTACTGCAACATCAGTGGCCAGGTTATCACTACTTAAAATCCACATAGATTTTCTAGGAAAAAAGCCCCACACAAAATCCAGATTGTAGCAAAATCCAGTCTTATAGTCTTTCAGAAATACTGCAGGAAGCCACACAGCAGTCTCAGAGAGAATAGTCAACAGCTGCTGCTAAAAGTTGTAGGAAAAATGTATACTTTGCTCTAAAAACTTAAACAGACTCTCCAGGAAGCCATTGAGTGGCCATATTAATCATCAGTCCTCATTTTTAGTGATTACCTACACAGTTGTTGAAGTTGGTGTGGAAAGATGTTGGTAGTACAAATGTTTCGAAAAAAATACGCATGACATATATTTGAACCATGCTCTGTTCCATTTCTTTCTTTCTATTGCTTTCAGTCCTGCAATGCCACCACATCAAAAAGGGAGTGAGCTGCAGGCTTCTGCCCACTTCTGATCTTGTGGTTGCAAGATCATTACAAATGACTTACCAAAATTACAAGAGATGTTCAGGTAGAGGTCTGTATCCCACAGTATAGCATGGTGCAGAGTGCTTGAGCTGGTCTCCTGCTGGAAGGAAGGCAGCTCTATCATCATCACTACTTCGGACTGACCTATGCAGCTCCAGCAGGTCTTCGTGTGAACACAGGCATGCTGCTTCCAGGACCCAAGCTTGTCTCTCTTCACAAGACTTGTGAGAGGCACGTGTGATGCTAACATAACATTTATGGTATAAATGTCTTTAATTTTGCCTACCAGATCTTCTTCCCTAGTGATCATATATAAGTCAGTAAAAGACAATATACATGAAGAATACCTTGGTGGGTTTTTTCAACAGACCTTTTTGTGATCTGAGTTTAATTTTAAAATTACACATGCTAAATGCCAGGTATTTCATACTACTTTCTATTGCATATCAGAGGTGTATTTATCTACAGACACTATCCTGAGAACATGGTTTTCCTGAATGAAGCCACCTTGTCTTTACCTGGTAGAGATGCACTAGATCAGATACTGAATTTCAGCTGGTGCAGGAGGAGACACCCCCTTCATCCTAACACAGCTTAACACTGTTCATTTTCTGAAAAGAAGAACTGTGCCCTTGATTCTTGTAATATTTTGCAACAGATCACACAGGAAGTTCTATTTCCTATTTTCAGAGATAGGGTTTACGTATATGCTTGTTCACAAAGAAGACGACGACACAGTCTGATAAAACAAGCTTGATAAACCTGTGAGTAGCTCATTTTTTTAATTCGTGTGTACAGAGAGATAAATATTTGTTGAGTGGGGAAATAGATGTACCTAATGACAGTGGGAGCAGAACTGCCATTTAAGCAGACACATTGTCTTTAATAAAAATTAGGTCTTGTAACCAGCTTATAGCTCAGGATAAGGTTAATGTGAGAGCAGAGAATTGAAGTGGACAAATAGTAGAGAAAATTATAATATTTTTTTGTAATTTAAACTTAATTGGTTTTCAACTGTCCTGGGAGGTCCATAGCTTGCAAGTAGATTCCTCTAAGGATATAAACTGATGAGACATCAAATCCTTTTCATTTTTTCTAGCCTTCTGAAATCTTAGCCACGTCTTATTCTATCAGATACATATGGATGTATCATCACTATCTCATCACAGTGTGGTTTGTTTTCTTTGTGTTATTCAAGTATTTAACTTGCTAAAGGTGCTTTTATTATCATGTTATAAAAGATCCTTCGGGATTACCTCTTCTTTGGGTTGGTCTCTGAAAGTCTGTACTCCCTGTCTCAACTGTAGATGTCAGTTTAATGGCCAGTCATGATCTAGCTTGCAATTTCCCTTTAATGAGGTTTTAGAATGAGGTTTAAGAATGCAAATCTATTCCTTTTTTTTTTTTTTCTTTTTTTTTTTCCCCTTTTCGGTATATTAAGTATGTAGCTGATAGCAGCAATTGCTTTTATGGGAGAATTCCACTGTCATTTGCCAGGAAGAGTTGGCACCACCTGGGCAGTGGTCTTGAACTTCTCTGTGGGGTGACCCTTATGGCAGTAATATGGGGAGGGCAGGATGACCATGACCTTTGTTGGGAATCTCATCCACTCCAGGCTACTTTTTCATACTCCAGTTCATCCTCAGAATGGTTGTGAGCACTCACAGAGAATTGAGCCTGTTTTCTTTCCAGCATGATTGTACCTTTTCCTTGAATGTTCTTCAGGAATAGAAAAATAAATCAAGTATCAAGTAAGCAGTTCCAAAAAGAAGATGTTTCTAATGCTCAGCTGTTATAAAAGAGGAAGCAGTTTCCAAAGCAAGGTTTAATTTTGGAAGGGACTGTCTTTCTCCAGACATATCCTGGAAAGAAATTCTGTGGTTTACATCACAGAAAATCATGCATTCATATCAGCTCAGAGGTTTTAGTTTGTAATTCTATCTTTTCCTTCGGCTTTTCTGGTAACCCAAGAGAAGTATGAACAAATGCTTGCTTGCCAAGGTGTCTTTGGTCAACACACGTACTTCTCTGTAGTTTTGCCAGTCCAGAAACTCCTTCCAGAAAGACCAAGACAATGTTAAATCAACAAAGCTGCTATCAGAGGACACTGGCCACATCTCTCACAGTGCCTGCTATATGGATGTAGCTGTTATTTTATTTATTTAGATTCCAGATTTTTTTCTCTATGCTACACTTTAATTCTCTCTCATTGTAAAGTGCCCTGGATACTGCTGACACACTTTTAAGCTGACTAAAATTCACTGATTAGTTTTTCTTTCTTTGTGACAAACTTGTGAAAAGGAGAGGAGCAAAGGCAGGGCAAGTATTGTTCTGTAACCCTTTTATATATTTGAAAGGAGAAATAGTCTTCAGCCCTAAAAAAGGGAAAGAAAACTTTATGGGTAATTCAGTTTTGAGACGAGCGGTTCCATTCACATGCAGGTGCTGCTGTAACTTGTAGTTATTGAACACTGTGATTTCCATGAAGAAATTCTGTGCAAACCCCACTCAGGGCTCAGCTCAGTGTACTGTGATATGTGCCATCCCTGACTGAGTGAGCTTGAATTACCTCAGCATGGAAGTCTGTGGAAAAGTCTGCTAGCCATACCAGCACTTTCACATTCCTATAGCTACAAGTGGTAGTGTATTCATAATAGGTAGTGTATTCATAATAGCTAGTACTCAAGAGCTAGCAAGGATACTCTTAAAGCAGCACAAATGCTCAAGTGCAGAAGACATGATTTAAAGAAGCAGACTGGAGGGCAGCCTCATTGCCACTAACCACTGACGAGATTTTGACTTGCAGAGCTTCTTCAGCTCAGTTTAGTCTTGCAGAACTCAAGTGCAGAAACAAAAGCGATGGCTTTCAGTGTGGTTTCTGCAAAAGACATCTGCAGTGAGAGAGGACAGACCTTCTCATTGAAAAAGAAATGCACAGCGGGGTTCAAAACAGGAAAGGAGCGATGACTGCTGAGTTATCTGAGTGGTCACACAGCAAGCTGGGGCAGACACAGTGTCTGAAGCTTTCTGTGTTGTGAGCAGTCTGCTGCCTTGACGAGAGAGCAGCAATCATTCTGCCACAACAATGCAATGCTTCGTAAAAGCAGTCATCAGGATCCAGGATGATGATACAGGAAAAAAGCAGCAGCCATTTCTCCCAACAACAAGTAGCTCTATTTCAGTGGCTACCTAAAGAATCAATTTCCCTCCCCCACAAATTGATTGGGAAGCACATTTGGTTCCACTAATAGCTGTCTTCATAAAATCCTCTTCCCTGCTTCTCACAGATATGCAGATATTCTGTGGACTTCTCTAGGGGCCTGTGCAAAAATATATCTTCTTAATTTCTGAGGGACAAAATTACACAAAGCTATGCTTCTGCATCTGGGGCTGGATCTGGGTGACTCTTGGTCCTACCAGGCATTTGGGAGAGGAGGAGGTTTTGGTGTCAAGAAAGAAAAGGATTGATGGCACCCACTTCTCAAGCCTTTCCCTGCTGGCACTGTAGCAGAAGTCTCCCAGGGGATCTCATGGCCCTGCACTGCTACTTCCCTGTGAGATGGTGGTGCTGCTGGCCAGGCAAGCCCAGCTCCTTCCACAGCTCTCCAATCAGAATCAGAGGGACAGTGTATTGGGGCAACAGACACAGTTCTCATATTATGGTCATGCAACTGTGAAGTTGCTACATTACAGATTGTTCATCAAAATTGTGATTTCAATAAAATAAAAACTGAAATCAAACTTATCATTTAAGCAAGGGTGCTATTTCTGCAAAAGCTGGAGTAGAAGCTTAAAACAAATTCTAGGAGAAATAGAATAACACTTTTTTTCTTAACAGTGTTTTTGTAAGTCATGCTGACAGCAAATGAAACCCTTTATGCCATTTGGACAGGTGCTTGATACCTGTTCTTTCCATTGCAATTATCCCTGCAGGTCATCAGCTGAACGTGTCCAGCACAGCACTCACAAGACAGGGCTGCACACAGCTTTTATTCCAGAGCTACCTAAGGCCAGCCATTTCCATGGCCCCTGCCTGACCCAGACTCTGAAGAGGACGCTGCCTTTGCCATCGGAACCCAGACCAACGCTACTGACTTGCCGCTCGCCAGCAGCCATTACAGCACTTGAGCAGGTGGGTGCAGTCAGTGCCCTGGGGAAGGGTCATTTCTACACCACCAGAGATGGTCCCTAGCAGCACTGAGGCTCCCATGAAGCCACAAACTGCACTTACGTTCTACCCATGACAGAGTGACTTTGCAGTCACTGCAGTGTTCATGTTGCCCAGACCCCCCTGGGTGAGGGCTGCAGCGCACGTTGGCACAATGAGGCCAGGCCCCATCGCTGTGTTTCATTCCCCTCCCTGCCAAGCCTAGAGTTCCCTGCAGCTGACCACTCTTCTCTTCCTTTGCAGATCAGCACACAATGGAAAACTATACCATTGATTTGGGTTACATGCCAACAACAACATTTGACTACGGTGATACAGCACCATGCATGGGAACTGAGGAAAAGCACTTTGCAGCAAATTTTCTGCCACCGCTTTACTCACTGGTGGTGATATTTGGCTTCATAGGCAACATTCTTGTTATCCTTATCCTGGTAAAATACAAGAAGTTGAAGAGTATGACTGACATCTACCTGCTCAATCTGGCCATTTCTGATTTGCTGTTTGTATTTTCTCTTCCTTTTTGGGCTTATTATGCTGCTCACGACTGGATTTTTGGAGAAGCGCTGTGCCGGATCCTCTCAGGCATTTACCTCCTTGGCTTCTACAGCGGCATCTTTTTCATAATCCTGCTGACCATAGACAGGTATCTGGCCATAGTTCACGCAGTGTTTGCTTTAAAAGCTAGGACAGTTACCTACGGCATCCTCACCAGCATTGTCACGTGGGCTGTTGCTCTTTTTGCCTCTGTTCCTGGGATAGTATTTCACAAAACTCAACAGGAGAATACACAGTATACATGCAGTGCTCATTATCCTCCAGATAGCCTAATAAATTGGAAGCACTCCTACATTTTAAAGATGAACATTCTTGGGCTTATCATTCCAATGATCATTATGATTTTCTGTTACTCTCAAATTTTAAAAACATTATTGAGATGCAGGAATGAGAAAAAACAGAAGGCGGTTCGACTTATTTTTGTCATCATGATTTTTTATTTCATCTTCTGGACACCGTTCCATGTTGCTTCTTTTGTGCACACATTTCAAACTTCTCTTTTTTCTCCAGATTGTGATAGCCAAAGCAGACTGGACAAAACAATTCAAGTAACAGAAACAATTTCAATGATCCACTGCTGTATCAATCCTGTGATCTATGCATTCGTTGGAGAAAAATTTAGGAAATATCTTTATACATTTTTCCGAAAGCATGTTGCAGCTCACCTGTGCAAAAAGTGTCCATCTCTTTATCGTGAAAAATTGGAAAGAGTTAGTTCCACATTTACAGCATCAACTGCCGAGCACGACATCTCTACTGGGTTGTAAAAATAATTCTAGAGTCTAGCTAGTGAATGTTGCATCTCTTTGTCTGAAGAAGTGGACGATGTTGTAGAAGATCTTTATGCCAATTCTTGTGGTTAGTTGCCTGGATCACACCATTTTTTGATCTTAATCTAAGAGAAACAACCATTTCCCATTAACTGTTAGTATCATAGCTTGATCACAGAATGATTTGTTTGATTTTGATGGTGGACCCATATTCTGCCCGATGAACAAATATTCATGGCTTTTACTAGGGAAGAATATAAAATAGATGAAGGAGCAATAAGTAATATCACAAGATCCATTCACAGTCACATGAACAATGTAAGACTGGGAGGAGGCTTTGAGGATTGATGTACCTGTTCAGTATACAGCATGAATGGAACACCTACAATCCTGATTGCATTTGGAAATAATAGTATTCTTTCTGAAACAGTCAGCCATTTGGTAGTGGGAAGCTTTCAGTATTCTTCATTTTACTCCTCTTTCCCTTATTTACTCTACATGAATAAGAGGCATTTCCATTAAAAGGATAAGGATGAAAGATACCAAGACAACTTCTCTTCACTAATGAGAGAGGTGACTGAACTTTATCTTATGTGGTCACTTAAATCAAGGATTTATCTGTAAGGTACTTGTTTCTAAACATAATCCTTTTTACTACAGGCTAAGTTACAGTATGTTTATTTTAGGTATTTAATCTTATGCCAATCATATCATTGTTTGACTGCTAACATTTTCCAAGGTGAGCTTTTAATGGCCAAGATTGTCATTTTTGTGGGTGCAATTTTACAAGTAATTGCAAGCCTAGTAAGTGTACAAGAAGTCAGTGTTGTACCCCCAAACAACCATGAACTTGTTTCTGACAACTTCGATCCCTTCCAGGGAAATAGCACTTAGACAGTAAAAGCAGAGATCTGCAAGGACAGAATTAAAATTATCTTAGTTCTAGCTGCAATGCCTGATTACATATGAAAATATGTAATCCTTCAGAGGATTTTGGAGAGCATGAGCATAGTACTGAGTGGAGGCCTCTCTCACATGTGTAGAGGGAGACTTTCTACAGCAGATGCAGAAAGTGTGTCAAAATAGGCTCCTGCATGCTAAAAAAACGTGCTCTGAACTTACACAGTAAATCTGCTGTTTGGGACAGACTTCTGGGAAGACAGCAGCATTGGAAGCACAGAAGCAGCTATCTGTAGAGATGTAACCGCCTTGCCATTTCAGGAGAATGATGCACATCACCTCTGTTGACACGATCAGGACTGCATGCTTGGTGAGGACTAGTGACCATTACCCTTGTGCTGTAATGGCAATACTTTTATGCCAAGCCACACATTTATGCCATTGTTGAGAATTTTTCTGTAAATAAAAAGGGGCATCCTAGGATGTGATATGAACTTTAAACTGTTGCTTTATACTGTAAGGAAGTGCAGTTAAACACTCCTTACACAGGCAAACAGTGCTGCTTTTTTCCCATTTCCTTCAAGGGGCAACATTCAAGCATGCAAAGTTTTAGTCTCAGAAATCTGTAAAGCCAGCTTCAAGTAACCTGCTGGCAATGTCAGGATGGAAGAGGGGATTGCACACCTCTTAACATTGCGCATGTGACTTAGATGCATACATTAACAGCAAATCTCATCAAGGTCCTTCAGTGCCAGTGGAAAAAAAGAGATTCCTGAGTCGGAAGCAGACAGGATTTGAAAGACCTCTGGGGAAGATTACTTGTCTGACTGCAAAAAGGACGTAGAAATCAGCTTCTTAATTCAGGGATCAGATGCCCTTGTTGCAGTGGTGCGAATACTCTTCCCTCTTCAGCCTTATTAGCTCAAGGCACCACTTCTATTAGCTGTTAGCTGGTCTCCTGTCAGTTACTACATTCTGGCTGCTCCCTTGTGAGGTTAACAGCCACAGGTATACAAAAGGAAAGATCAAAAACTATGCTCACAGTAAATAACACTTTTCCTTTACTTTGTATTTTCTACTGCACAAAAGTAAAAGCCCCTTTTTAATGTTAAAGTATAAATTAGATGAGTGTGATACAAATCCTGCTGTCACTGTGGTATTTCTGCTGCTGTGCTTTAAATTCTTGTTTTGTGGAAATTATGCGTCTTCCTATTTTAGTGTTAATGCAGCAAAAGTAATAAACTATGGCTGAGAAATGATGTGTATCCTGTAGCCCGTGTTCTCCTTGTGAGGAAAAGAGCATCAGCTCTGCTCTCAGAACAGAGGTAGCAAAAAGCTGCTATGATAGACTTCAACACTTGCAGTACTGCACTCTGAACTGAAGCAAACCAAATCAAGCAAGAAGAGAACTCTCTGCACTGTTCAGGAACTACTGCAGCTGGCATGATTTTATCTACCAGGAAGCTGGAGAAGAGCCTGTTACACTCAGCTTTGAGAGAAATTTAGGGGCACAGATTTTAGATGGGTGAGATTTGTCAGGTAGGAAAAGGAGGGCTGTGTCATAAACAGGAAAAGAGGAGGAATAAGGAAGGCAAATAAAAAAATGGCTCTTCATTGGTATCAGAATAAATACAAGCTTCTCTACAGAGTTTCTGCAACTACTTTAAAGTCTCCTTGCACTGTATAGAGTAATCCTAGAAAAGAAGTGTGCCTGTCTTTCTTGAACTTGGCTTGAGGAGCACAGATCTGGACACAATACTTCAGATGTGACCTCACCAGGGCAGAATAGGAGAGGAGGAACCTCCCTGCTGGCCGCGCTCTTTTTAATGCACCCAGGGTACCATTGGCCTTCTGGGCCCGGAGGGCACACTGCTGGCTCATCGTCAACCTGCTGACCACCAGGACGCTCAGGTCCATCTCTGCAGAGCTCCTTTCCAGCAGGTCAGCCCCTAACCTGTACTGATGCAGTTCTTACAAGACTGCATCTGCTGTATATTGTACATAGCACGCTTATGACAGAACATCCATGTGTTTTCAACAAATATGTAAGCACAACGCCAAAACCAATCCATCAGATTAGTTAATGGACACAGCCCAACTTCTCAGTCAGGAGCTGCTGCCACCACTTGTTCAAAAGCACACAGGAAGGAACAGCCAGCACAGAAGAAGACAACTATGCTGTCAGGCCCCTGGCAGACATCCTAAATGGCAAAAGGAAGTGTAGAAAAAGTGCATATATGGTATCAGTGAGTGCTCGACAGTACTTGAACCACTAGAAGTGTTCTTACTGGCACTGGTTGGTCTGTGGTATTTGTATAATGGATAAACATAGAAATAGTGAATCTTCTGATAACCAGTGCATGTGACTGCTCCTGTCAGAAGACTTTCTTATTTCTTAATCCATTGTAAGCTGACACGCACAAATCTTAAGTAAAATAAAGACAAATTGAGTATGAAGGAAGAGAAATAGATGCAAAAGGGAAAACACAGAAGAGTAGTGGCAAAACTTGTGAGAATGTCTTTATTAGTCTTAACAGAGGCTAATAAAGTAATAAAAAAAAAAGAGAAACAGAAAGATCAAAGTACAAACAGATAAATACTTGTAAGTATTCTGAATGTTGAAACATTTAGACAAGTAAGAGACTCTTTCATTTAAGAAGTTCCAAAATAAATATCACTCTGTCCAGTGAAAATTACAAAGGGCTAAATAGAAAGACTGCAAAGATACGTTTATATAGCATCTTGTTCTAGCTAACAGAAATCAGAGAAATGATGTTCTGGGAGAATGATAGAGTGCTGGCCATGTTGAACAGCACAACAGGCTGATACTGCTGCATTTTGGAGTTTAATTTTACTGCTGTTGTCTAATACTGACAGCTACTGACCTTCTTTTTGTGGCTGCTGTGGCTTGAGAAGCTTCACATCTTTGTCTTTTAATTAAAAAAAAAAAGAAAAAAGAAAAAAAAAAGAATCCAGCCCCACAAGACAGCAGAGGAAGCAGAAACCAGAGAGAAAGCCAGTGAATTTTGGTACATTTGGAACAATCACCTAGGCTGAAGTAAATGAAGATGTTTGTCCAGAAACAAGGAAGAGGGTATTGTTTTGTACCCATATTCTAGTGATATCTATTAGGAGCTGTATTTCATTTTAGAGAATTGAATGATAGGAAAAGAAATACTGCATGGATTTGTACAAAAGCAGAGCAGTTTTGTAACTCCTGTGACGATGAGAGCAGTCTCACTTTGAGTGTTTTAAGCCTGAAATGACTGATTCTGGCAAGGGGCCAAAGCAATGGTAAGGGTGGCATTATCAGATACATAGGCCAATATGCAAAACAGCACAGATCAGCACTGCAGAATTATCTGCAAAGTTGTGCCAGTAGGATGATGCAATGATAGCAGCACAACCTATCCTAACACCAGAATTTCTGAATGCAGTGGAAATCAAGTGGATGGAAATGAAGAAGCCATGTGGACATTAATTACTGGGACGCTATCATGAGGTATGGACAATTTCAGACTACCGCTAATCTTTGGCATTCAGAAGTACTTTCTGGTTCCTGGCACATACCTTCTCACTGTACAGATTCTCTCCATTCTTTCTATGACCTAGCTTTCACTGAGAAGAAATTTGGTGTGTGATTTTCTCAGCCCGGCTGAGCTAAGGTCCAGGACCTATAAGCATACTGTGGAGTATTTCTGACTCACAGTGTAGCTGCAAAAACACCTAGAATGTACATACTATAAATTCATCTGAAACAAGCAAAGAATTAAAATAGTGTGTAAAAATTGGTTCTTGACTGATAATTTGTGAAATATATAGCTATGACTTCAAAAGTAAGATTCACTGCACTATGGTCCCTCTTATGTAAAAACAAAAAACATGGCAGAATGCATCACGAGTCTGGAAAAAAAAAACAGTAGAAGGAAGCAATGCTCTCTTTTTCCTCACTGCATCAGAAGTACTGCTAGTTCAGTATCAGCAGCACAGGGAAAGCCTAAATAAAAATAGTACAACAGCATGGAATTTGTATGTGCTGCAATGAATAGTTATGTACTTGTATGTCTTGTAGTAGAGAAACAAACAGAAGAACAGGGAAAAAACCACCACACTGATCTCACTGCCAATAAACAATGTGAAGAAGCAGTGTTAGCCCAGATTAGGAATGCTTGTGTCTTCCAGAGTTTGTTTTTCATAACCCAATTTTCTGTAATTTGCAAAATGTATAAAATGGTTTTTTTAATGAACTCTGTGATAATAGCTTTTGTTTGGTGCACAACATTTTCCCCACTTTTCCTCAGATTATGCCTCAGAAGTGTAAGGAGCTTTGGTCTCAAGAATTTTGCTGTCTTTTTCTTTCTGCTTGTCACAGTTTTACACCTTTACTTTTTGTTTTGGGGATCCCTGCTGATAATTTCAAGTAAGATTAGATATACTTTTTCTCATTTCTTAGATGGTGTGATTGTACAGTGGAATCAAAACAGTAGTCATGAGAACCTGAGAGCCTGAAATATAAGGCTGTTAGGAAAGGGAAACAATCCAAGAACAAAATAGTTTCAGCTGGATATCTTTATTCAGTCTCTCCATTAAGAAATACATTTTATTTATGAGGTATTTTACTGATCACTGGTGAAATAAGATGCCTGTTAATGCTATCCTAATTTAGAAGCAGATTTTGTCAATACAACAAAATTAGATATAATTGGGAGAACATGTGGAAAAGGAAATGTGTCAGGTTTGTGTACATGCTTCATTACACCTCTTCTCCAGATGGAAAGGATGATCTGCATTTGATGGAGCCACAGCCTTTTGCAGGATGCACTATCACATGGTGCATCTATCAGAAAGGTACCTACTCTTCTGACCTACATCTTTATTTTTCTTGTTTCTTCATCACATGCTGCAAGACTCTAATATATTGAATCAGAACTATTAGCTGCATTTTCAAATTTCTGTGCCCAAAATTGTGCTCGATTACGTTTGTACGTGACACTGGTATCTGTGCACCTAGTGTGTGTCCCAGCAAACAGGGTGCTATTGGAGGCTTCCCAGTAACGGTGGCATCTCCTTGTGGAAATGCCACACAATTGAGTTACTGGATACCTCAGTGTGATGGCCTGATGACTGTGAAGATGAATCATATAACTAACCATACAACTGTACAGAAAAGACTGAATTGTCAGTGCTCATTGCTGCACACTTGCAGAGTACATCAGCTTGACCTCACGGGTGAGGAGTAAAACACATCACCATTTCAAAAATGTCTTTATGGAGGCAATGAGTGTCACATCACTAAGCATAGCTTTTACTCATCTCTGAAAGTAAAGCCATGATAGCTGACAACCCAAGCTATACCAAACCACTTGCCATTCCTTTTATTTTTGAATGATTGCTTCAATTTTGTGGTAAAACTATGAAGTTCACCTGTAGGTAAAGATTCTTAAAATCTACTAGAGCTCATGGCAAGCTGCAGTGCATTTTTTTCAAAGAGTTGTTGGGTAAGGGATTGAAAAAAAAAAAAACAACAAAAAACCAACAGCAGAAAAACAGAATATCTGACTCATAATAATTGATGTGTTAGCTTGAAGTAGCCATACCTCAGTGTCAGCACACACACACTGGATGGAGGCAGGCTGAAAGCAGCAGGGGAGAGGAGGAAATGCAGTGGGAAGATGGACAGTCTCAGGTGGTGTGATGGAGCTTTGGACAGGATAGGAAGTTGGGATCTGCAGAGGTCCATCAAAAACTACTGAGAAGAGAGGAAAGAAAGGAAAAAAAAAAAGAAAGAAAAGAAAAAAGTCCTATCAGCATCAAGGGACAACAAAATACTAAGACACAAGTACAAGATCTGATTAAATCTGACTTCCCAGCAGATCTGCTTATCTGTAGCAGGTGTAGAGCTAACTGAACACATCCTGTAGGTGCTGATAAGAAAGTTATAGCCCAGGTACCCACTGCCAGAACGCGCTCAGAGTTTTTGTGCTGCCAAGTTTCATAGCTGTTCAGCCTCTCCTTGGGGGACCTCTCATCCGCCTTCAAGACCCAGCTGGGCAAAATCACTTCTCCCAGTCGGCAGCTACACTTGTGAATGGCAGAGGCCCTCTGCTGGTGTGCAACACTCACTGCCACTGTTAGTAAAAGAAAGAACGCTGATCAAGAACACACGCTGATCAAATGGCTGAGATAAGAGAATGAAAATCAATAAGCAATAAAATCAAGCAGGTTAATAACACTGATTAATCTGTGTGATCAAGGAAGTATTTCTGAAGATCAGCCTACTAGAAACCTTAGATTTAAGTTGTTGATATTAGTTCAAACGTTTGAGACCACTTTTGTTGAGAGTGTAGTTCAGAATCAAAAGTTTGATGTCCAAAAACAGCTTTGGGACAGTTTCCTCTGTCTATAATGTGAGATCATGAAAGGCTTTCAAGTTTCTAGCAGGTTATGCAATCTGTAACAGACAGTGCTCAGTGGGGAGAGCTGAGTAGGGAGAAAAGTGAATCAAGCTTCAGAAATAAATCCTACAATCATTTTTTAAAGTTACTAGTTAGACTGTTTATGAATTATACATTGCAAAAATTAATTTGATACAATACTTCATTTGAGAATGATAAGAATTCATGATATTTCAGTAAGGAACTAAAGATATACTTGAAAAGAGTGTGTAAGGAGTAAAGCATAGGCTGATGCTAATCTGTTGCAACAAGAATATAGGCAGTACAGCCAAAGCTTGTAGAAAATTTTTAGTATCATGGGACAAGAAAAACTGTTAATATAATGAGAAACAACTTAGAAGACAAAAAGTGTGAAGTGAAATTCTTTCTAGGGCATGGCCTACCCTTCTTGTTTGGTTTCTTTTCAGGACTTGAGTCATTCCACATTCACCATCTCAAATGCTCTATGCAGTGTACAGGTTCACTGATGAAGGACTATGGAAGGTTCCAGCCTACTGCTATCTTGCCCTTGTGGCAGGTGCTCATGTGTGGGCTGCTTTGTGGCTGTAAATTTCTGCCACATTCTGGTGGTGAATGTGCACTCCCACTATGTAGGTGGCTGCTTGCAGTTCAGTAGTATATCTGTATCCAAAAAGTTTGATTTGCGATCTTAAGGTGGATAACAAACACCATCTTAGAACACAGAAGTCATGCCCGTGTATGGTCATGACATTAACACTGAGCTGGCTCTGTTCCATTTCTACTACCCTTCCTAAGTCAGCAAGTAATTAGAAAAAAAAAAGGTTGGAAGGAAAAGAAGTTCAAGCTAAGAAACATGGATTTACCTGTAGAGGTAGGTCTTAGGAACAAAGTTTGCATGTGGCTACAAAATTTCTTTGCTGCCTGAGGCAGCAGCCAGGATCATGGACTACAGTGTGAAAGTCTATCACAGTTTGACAAGATCCCATATTACTGTGAGGAAAGTAATATGCAAAGGCTGTCCCAAAAGTAATGCTTCCAATTTTGTTATTTGACCATGACTTCAGAGGCAGATGTTGTTTGCATGGCAGTAGAGATTGAACCTTTCCACCAACATTCCATGATGTGCTGTTGCCATGTGACAGATGGCAGCAGAGAGGCAGACTGACGCAATGGGGTTTGACATGCGAGTGCGTAAAGGTGTGGAACTCAATTTCTTGATGTGGAAAAATGGCACCCATTGACATTCATCAATGCTTGCAGAATGTTGATGGAGGCCAAACAGTGGATGTGAGCACAGTGAGGTGGTGGGTGGTGCATTTCAGCAGTGGTGACACTGAGCTGAAAAACAAGCTGCATTCTGGATGGCCATGCCTACTTTTGTAAGTGCGGCATGCAGGCTCTTGTTCATTGCTGGCAAAAATGCACAGCTAATGGTTGTGACTATGTTGAAAAATAGTGCTTTTTAGATAGGAAATTGTCCTATCAAATAGTGTTACTGTGCTCTTTGTATCCGTTGTAGCTTCCATGGAAATAAATAGGAGGTATTACTTTCAAAGCAGCCTACATACTTTGTTTCATTTTCCCTATTATTTTTTCATCAGTGAAGAGAGGTAAGCACCTTCAGGCGTCATCTGAGTCAGCCAAGTTTGACAGCAATTAGGAGCATGGCAAAGGTGACGTGGAAATATTTTTAGAAGTTCTTGGCACCAACTGAATAGAAGGTCTAATATAGGCTATCAAATAAGGCAGCATTAATATAATCTTTGCATACTCTACAGCAGCCATTAATTTTGATGCCGAGACACTAACCCTTAAAGGGCTTCTTAGAAAAGCCACTGAATGGGAAAAAAAAAAATCTCTGACTTTATGGAGCAATGATATTGATCAGTCCCTAACACAGAGGGTTTGACATGGAACACAAGTTGAGCTTTTCCCTTTTTTACTCTACCCACCAAATCTGAGGTGTAACTCAATAGCTGCGATTCCCTTGCCTTGGATGAAGGAAGATTTTACACCTTTAGTGTATTTCACGAGGTTGTCAGGATAAACTATCCCAGAGCCCTCTAAAGAGAGGATCACTGATGTCAAGGGGAGGAGTAACAGATATTTACTTTCTTTGTTAACTACTCAGGGCTTTTCTCTCTGGGTTCTCAGACAACTAATAAGGCACTACCTCTTGCTTTGTAACTTTCCCACCTGCTGTGCGGTATCTTTGATGTCTAAGAAAGATCTAAAAGCTGCTCACAGTGCAGATTTAGTTTAACCCTATCTAAAAGTCAAAGGAATCAGCCACAAGGAAAAAAGTTGAAAGAATATCAGATTTCATTATGCTTTTCTGAAGCTTAACTCCAGTAAATGAAGCACTGTTTTCAAAGATTGTCCAACTTACGAAATAGGCTAAAGGCAGAGCCTTATGAAAGGGACTTTAAACAAGGTACAAAAGGCTAGTTTTGAGTAAAACAGAATCAACACCTCTGCTAAAATATAAGATGCTCTGCATCTCAGAGCGAACCGATACAAAATGCAGGTGACTCCACAGATACAAATGCATCAAGGTGAAAGCTAATTTCTATATTTTAGTTAAGGGACAAATATCATAAAAGAAACATAATGACTGAGAAATGTAACGGGATGAGCATCACATAAACTTCTCTTGACTCAAAGAGTAAACTTAAATGAGAAAACTACAGAAAATTTTTTTTCCTATAAGTACAGCTGTGGATTGTGAAACTTCTAGTTCAGTTCCTAAGAGGATCCTCCTCAAATTTCAACATCTCTTTGCACATCTCGCAGAGTTAGTAAAGTAACATCTGATAACCCATTTTTAGAAAAAAAGAGAACTGCTCCTTGACTTTTTTTTTTTTTTAAGTGAAAACAGATCTGCTTGCTAGAAGTTTTCAAACTGATACATCCTTCTTCACGCAGGAAGAGGTGTTTGCAACCTTCTGCTATTGAGCGACAAATCAGTTCAGCGTTACTCTTGATGTAATAATCCAAGGCACCACTTGCACCTTATGGTAAGTCATCTTTTCTTTCTTTTGGTTTTATTTTCTTCTACCTGTGCATTTAGCAGTTGTTTAGGTACTTCAGTGACTGAGGTGAAAAATACTTGTGGAATCTTGCTAGAGAACTTTACATTAAAAAACAACTTGGGGAAAAGAACAGGGTATGTTAAAAGGAATATCCTGCTTTTAAAGGATAGAACCACTAGAAGAGTTGAGCAGGGGAACCAGATAAACAAAGAAAGGTTGATTGGGATAAGAAATGTAAAGGAATATGGCTCTTTGATAAACAGATTACACATTTCTTTTTTCTCTGAATGTGATGCATTATGATAGAAATTTGGATTTTAAACCTGTGACTCCGAAGATGAAGCAACTCATTTGAAGAGTACTTATTCTCTTGCAGAATGACTACAGAAAATCTGATATGTTTTAAATGCTTTATCTCAAGGAATCTGTTTACATGTGGTGTAGCTTAGCATTTTACTGCCATTTGCTGCAACCCAGTCAGTTAATTCAGTGAAGCATTCTAGTCAGTGGCCAACGCTGTTTCCTAACACGGTGAGTCTACAGAATAGAGCACAGAAACACCTGGTGGTTTGTTTTCCTATTTTCTAAGATTAGCTTAAATAGCTTATGTTGTTAGCATATGCTGGGTGCTATACTCAATTCAGAGCAACAAGTACTTCTGCAGAGAAAGGCTTCTTAAGAAAAGACTGGACTCAGCAGAAAGAAACACTCAGAGGAAAGACTGCACTTCACAAGTGAGGCTGAAAGGAATAAGATAGAGGGGAGATGGAGTTCTCATTCCAAGAAGGCAGAGAAAGAAAAAAGGAAGGAACAAACTGAGAAGACTATTAGCAAAAAGAAGGGTCTGTCATGAACGGGATTGCTGCAGTAATAAGAAGGCAGACTTTGCAGTGTTAACACGAATCCTATCAATCAATTGCATACTCATAAAATCTCACTCTGTGTTTATGACTCAGTCACTTCTCATAGCCCTGTTTGTGCTTCAGCATCATGCAAGTGCAAAATGACCAAGACACAGAGCTAAGAGGCTAAGAAATAACCCTCACAAGTACTGATAGTGCAGTAGATGTGGTTAGTGGCCTTCTACCTGCTTTGTGGCTGTTCTTCTGGATTGTGGTTTCAAACCCTTCCACCATGGGTGAATAATTTTAAGATGCTTGCTTCTGCCCAGTGGGACGATCTTGTCATTTTCAACAACTACTGATGCTCTTACCAGTTTCTAGTTAGACTAGCAAGGAGGGTCAAACTGGTCTCAGCCCCAGGACATACAGGGCCTGGCTGTATGTTCTGCATCCAGCTCCTCATCCCATAATCTCAGTGCGCAGTGCAGCTGACTGGGAAATTGCAAATAGGGATACTTAGCTACGAGCAGCACTGTCAGGACATGAAAAAGCTGAAAGTAATCTTGAATATTTGCGCAGTTCGCAAATCTTGGCATGCTTTTAAAATAAAAAAAGTTAATGTTTTGGATCAATAACTCCTTTTTGAAGGTGCTTCTTTGTCTAACAGACTTGTTGAGAGTAATTAAAAAATATAAACACTTAAATACTTTCAAACAACTTACTGTCAGTACACCTGAGCCACAGCCACTTCCGTTACTGCGATCTCAGTATTGTAATGACTATGTAGTAAGAACAGCTGTGGAAAAAATTGTTTCAAAGAGGTCACCAGAGCTTCCTTAAAATCAGACTTTGAGGGTTCTGACAGCACTTATTTTCTACCCAGGAAACTATATCTAGGTAAGCCTTAGACACAACTGTTAAGACTCGACAATTTTCTCTTAATTCTTCTTCTCCAGAAGAAAATGTTACGCCAAACTCTACATACTAAAGTAATACCTCAGTATGAACATTCTCACCATGGTATGCTGGGAACAGAGACAACACTGCCCAAGGAATAAAATGGGAAAGGAGTGGAAAAAAAGGTTTGCAAGTGCAATATCTCCTTTTGTTTGAAGGTGCAGATTTTGCTCCAAGCATGCTCTCTCAGTTTTGGACAGATTCATATTGGCACTATGCTGGAAAATAATCTCCATAAGGTTTTGAGGAGCTCAGGAGAGACCCAGATCCTCATTTTAAAGGTCACTGGAAAGTGGTCAAAGGCCTACCGAGCAGTCTCTTCTCAAGACTCAGTTTAAGATTAGTTAAATTTCACAATCAGACAAAAATTAAGATGAGGAACATTAGCCTTTCAGTGATCTGTTTTTACAGCAGAAAATACGTCTTTAACCCAAACAATTACGTCTAGACACAAGGAGATGCTTCAGTGATTTCACATGCTGTAACTCAGAATGGACCACCGAGAGCTTCTACAAAAAAGGAGACCAGTGGATGGCTCCAATGTCACTCTAATCACCGGTTGAGTTTCTTCAGCTCAATTTAGTCTTGCAGAACTCAAGTGCAGAAACAAAAGCGATGGCTTTCAGTGTAGTTTCTGCAAAAGACATCTGCAGTGAGAGAGGACAGACCTTCCCATTGAAAAAGAAATGCACAGCGGGGTTCCAAACAGGAAAGGAGTGATGACTGCTGAGTTATCTGAGTGGTCACACAGCAAGCTGGGGCAGACACAGTGTCTGAAGCTTTCTGTGTTGTGAGCAGTCTGCTGCCTTGACGAGAGAGCAGCAATCATTCTGCCACAACAATGCAATGCTTC